>NC_057713.1:66039915-66042478 GCF_004010195.1 Chiloscyllium plagiosum
TATGAGGACAGGCTGAGGCACTTGGGGTTGTTTTCATTGGAGAAAGGAAGGTTTAGGGGTGACTTGATAGAGGTGTATAAGATGATTAGGGGTTTAGATAGGGTCGACAGTGAGAATCTTTTTCCACGTATGGAGTCAGCTATTAGGATGGGGCATTGTTTGCAATTAAGGGGGGGTAGGTATAGGAAAGATGTTAGGGGTAGGTTCTTTACTCAGCGAGTCATGAGTTCATGGAATGCCCTGCCAGTAGCAGTGGTGGACTCTCCAGCATTATGGGCATTTAAGCGGGCATTGGATAGGCATATGGAGGATAGTGGGCTAGTGTAGGTTAGGTGGGCTTGGATCAGCGCAACATCGAGGGCCGAAGGGTCTGTACTGCGTTGTATTCTTCTATGTTCTATGCTGTATGCCTTCTTGACCACTCTATCGGCCTGCATTGTCACATTCAGGGTACAATGGACCTGAACACCCAGATTGCTCTGTATATCAACTTTCCCCAGGGCTTTTCCATTTACTGTATAGTTTACTTTTGAATTGGATCTTCTAAAATTCAACACCTCGCATTTGCCCAGATTGAACTCCATCTGCCATTTCTCTGCCCAACTCTCCAATCGATATTCTGCTGCATTCTCTGACAGTCCCCTTCACTATTTACTACTCCACCAATCTTAGTGTCATCTGCAAACTTGCTAATCAGACCACCTATACCTTCCTCCAGATTATTTATGTAAATCGCCAACAACAATGGTCCCAACACAGATCCCTGTTGAACACCACTGGTCACAGTTCTCCATTTTGAGAAACTCTCTTCCACTACTACTGTCCCGGCTGCCCAGCCAGTTCTCTATCCATCCAGCTAGTACACCCTGGACTTCATTTTCTGCATTAGCCTACCATGGGGAACCTTATCAAATGCTTTACTGTAGTCCATGTATTTGACATCAACTTTGTCACTTGCTCAAAGAATTCTATTAAGTTGGCAAGACATGACCTTCCCTGCACAAAACCATGTTGCCAACCACTGATGAGCCCATTTTTTCCCAAATATAAATAGATCCCAATCTTCAGTATATTCCCCAGCAGCTTTCCTACCACTGGCATCAGGCTCTCTGGTCTATAATTGCCAGGGTTATCCCTGCTACCCTTCTTAAATAAGAGGACAACATTAGCAATTCTCTAGTCTTCCTGGACCTCACCGTGTTCAAGGATGCTGCAACGATATTGTTAAGACCTCAGCTATTTCCTCTCTAGCTTCCCTCAGTAATCTGGAATAGATCTCATCTGGACCTGAGGACTTGTCCACCTTAATGCCCTTTAGAATACCCAACATTTACCCCCTCCTTATGCCAACTTAATCTTGAGTAATTAAACATCTATGCCTAACCTCAACATCAGTCACATTCCTCTCCTCGGTGAATATTGACACAAAGTACTCATTAAGTATCTCATCCATTTTCTCTGACTCCATGCATATCATTCCTCCTTCATCCTTGAGTGGGCCAACCCTTTCCCTAGTTACCCTCTTGCTCCTTATATACAAATAAAAGGCTTTGGGATTTTCCTTAACCTTGTTTGCTAACAATATTGCAAGACTCCTCTTAGCCTTCTTAATTCCTCGTTTCAGATTGATCCTACTTTCCCGAAATTCTTCCAAAGCTTTGTCTGTTTTCAGTCGCCTGGACCTTAAGTACGCTTCCTTTTTCCTTTTAGCTATTCTCACAAATTTACCTGTCATTCAAGGTTCCCTAATCTTGACATTTCTATCCCTCATTTTAGATTAGATTAAAGGAGATTTCATACAGTATGGAAACACGCTCTTCAGCCCAACAAGTCCACACCAACAGTCCAAAGAGTAACCCATCCAGACCCATTCCCCTACATTTACCCCTGACTAATGCAACTATAACTATGGGCAATTTAGCATGGCCAATTCACCTGATCTGCATATCTTTGGATTGTGGGAGGAAAGTGGAGCACCTGGAGGAAACTCATGCAGACACAGGGAGTACATGCAAACCCCGCACGTCGCCTAAGTCAGGAATCGAACCCAGGTGAGGCAGCAGTACCACCACAACTGCCTAGGTCTTTCGCAAACAACCGCCTGATGTACTTCATTCATCATTTTAATAGTGGTGGGACATGTCTGTCTTGAACTCTAATCAACATCTCTTTAAAAGCCTTCCACATATCAAATATGGATTTTCCTTCAAACAACTGAGCTGAAAATGTGTTGCTGGAAAAGCGCAGCAGGTCAGGCAGCATCCAAGGAGCAGGAAAATTGATGTTTCGGGCATAAGCCCTTCTTCAGGAATGAGGAATGTGTCCAGCAGGTTAGGATAAAAGGTAGGGAGGGGGGACTTGGGGGAGGGGCGTTGGAAATGCGATAGGTGGAAGGAGGTCAAGGTGAGGGTGATAGGCTGGAGGGGGGTGGGGGCGGAGGGGTCAGGAAGAAGATTGCAGGTTAGGAAGCCTATCACCCTCACCTTGACCTCCTTCCACCTATCGCATTTCCAACGCCCCTCCCCCAAGTCCCTCCTCCCTACCTTTTATCTTAGCCTGCTGG
>NC_057713.1:66043254-66060201 GCF_004010195.1 Chiloscyllium plagiosum
TGGATGAACTGTTCACCCTCCTCGTGGGAGCATGAAGTGGTGCCGATACAGTCATCGATGTAGCGGAGGAAAAGGTGGGGAGTGGGGCCAGTGTCGTTGTGGAAGATGGACTGTTCCACATCTCCTATGAAGAGGCAGGCATAGCTGGGGCCCATGCGGGTGCCCATGGCTACTCCTTTGGTTTGGAGGAAGTGGGAGGATTGGAAAGAGAAGTTGTTCAGGGTGAGGACCAGTTCAGTCAGTCGAAGGAGGGTGTCAGTGGAAGGGTACTGGTTGGTACGGCGGGAAAGGAAGAAGCGGAGGACTTTGAGTCCTTCGTGATGGGGGATGGAGGTGTACAGGGACTGGATGTCCATGGTGAAGATAAAGATCTTCCTGACCTCTCCGCCCCCACCCCACTCCGGCCTATCACCCTCACCTTGACCTCCTTCCACCTATCGCATTTCGAACGCCCCTCCCCCAAGTCCCTCCTCCCTACCTTTTATCCTAACCTGCTGGACACACTTTCTTCATTCCTGAAGAAGGGCTTATGCCCGAAACGTCAATTCTCCTGCTCCTTGGATGCTGCCTGACCTGCTACGCTTTTCCAGCAACACATTTTCAGCTCTGTTCTCCAGCATCTGTAGTCCTCACTTTCTCATCAAACAACTGATCCCAATCTACATTCCCCTGTTCCTGCCATATTTTGCTATAGTTGGCCTTCCTCCAATTCAGCATTCTTCCTTTCGGACCACTCTCATCTTTATTCATGAGTATTCTAAAACTTATGGAATTGTGATCACTATTATTAAAGCAATCCCCTACTGAAATTCAACCACCTGGCTGGGCTCATTCCCCAACACCAAGTCCAGTATGGCCCCTTGCCAAGTTGGGCTATTTACATACTGCTCTATAAAACCTGGATGCTCCTTACAAATGCTGCTCCATTTAGACCTCTAACACTAAGTGAATCCCAATCAATGTTGGGGAAAATTAAAATCTCCTAACACCACCCAGTTGCTCCTACATCTTTCCATAAACAGTTTACATATTTGTACCTCTATTTCATGCTCACTGTTGGGAGGCCTGTAGTATATCACCAACATTGTTACCGCACCCTTCCTATTTCTTAGCTTTGCCCATATTGTGTCACTGCGAGTCTTCCATAGTGCCCTTCTTCAGCACAGCTGTGATATCCTCCCTGACCAGTAATGCCTTTTACCTCCCTGTCTGTCCTACGTGAAGCATCTATATCCAGAGATATTTAATTGCCAATCTTGCCCTTCCCTCAACCAAGCAATAACATTATACTCCCAGGTACTAATCCAAGCCCTAAGTTTATCTGCTTTACCTACTACACTTCTCACATTAAAACAAATGCACCTCAGACCACCAGTCCCTTTGATTTCATCATCTGCTCCCGGCCTGCTCTTCTTCTTGGTCATGCTGACTTCATTATCTAGTTCCTTACAAGCTTTAGTTACTACCTCACTGTCCACTAACCTCCTCATTTGATTCCTATCCCACTGCCACATTAGTTTAAACCTTCAACAGAGTTAGCAAAAACACCACCTAGGACATTGGTTACAGTCGAGGCAATTTCTGTGTGGACATCCAATTTGTAATAGTCCCAATGTCCCAAAAATCTGAACCCTTCCCTCTTGTCCCATCTCTTAAGCCACGCATTCATCCTGCCTATTCTTTCATTTCTACTCTGACCAGCGCATAGCACTGGCATCAATCCAGAGATTTCTACCTCTGAGGTCCTACTTTTTAAACTTGGCTCCTAAATCCCTAAGATCTGCTTGTAGGTCCTCATCTAGTTTTTTTTAAACCTATAATCATTGGTGCTTATATGCACCACAACAACTGGCTGTTCACCCGCCCTTCAGAATGTTCTGCAGCCAATCTTAGGCAACCCTGACCTGTGCACCTGGGAGGCAACATATTATTCAGGAGTCTAGTTTTCAACCATTGAACTGCCTATCTACTCCCCTTACAATTGAATTCCCTATGACGAGAGCCCTTCCACTCTTTTTCCCGCCCTTCTGTACAACAGAGCCAGCCACAGTGCCATTGACCTGGCTACTGCTTCCTTCCCCTGGTGAGTCATCTCCCCCAGCAATATCCAAAACAGCGTACTTTTCTGGAGGGAGATGACCGCAGTCCCCTGCACTACCTTCCTGCTCTTTCTCTGCCTTTTGGTCACTCATTCCCTTTCCCCCTCAGCAATCCCAATTCACTAAACATGCTATCCACGACCTCCTCAGCATCACGGATGCTCTAAAGTAAGTCTATCCACAGCTCCAGAGCCATCATGCGGTCTAACAAGAGCTGCAGCTGGACACACTTCCAGCATGTGAAGGAGGCAGGGACACCAGCCACGACCCTGAGCTCCCACATTGAGCAAGACCAGCATAACACACCTGAGCTCTCCTGCCATTTTGACTCTTAAGCTTAATTTAGTCCAAATATAATGTCAAATAATAGATAAATGAAAAAAGAAAATGTTTTATCAATCACATGATAAAAACAAAATCGAAAAAACCTTATCAACACACCATAGTTTTTTTTTGGTTTGAGGAGGGGGGCATTTGGGAGACACTATACATGTAGTGTCTCAAATTTCAGCAGTGGCCGAACCTATCGGTTCACTCACATTCCCAGAGCATAATTTGATTGCTCCCACTCAGCTCTTTGCTCTCACTGCTCCCGCTACTGCTGCAAAATGGAGGCTGCTGACTCTCTAGGTAAGTCCTTTTATAGAGAAATTTATCCTCATGACAACTCCCAGTCCTCACGCTGACTGCTCCTGCTGTTGCTGCAAAATGACAGTACAACCCGACTAAACTAAGCTTTGAGAGACAGTAACATCCCTCAAAACATCAATGTAAAAACACAGTAAGTGATAAAAGCCTAATGCAGGAATATATACTTCATTTACTGCCTAAATACTCAGACATCATGTTAGATCGTGGTATTTGAGGTATATAAACCAGCAAACATTATCAAGAGTGCTTTCTGATAAGGTACCAGTTAAAATAAACTTTGCTGTATCACTACTGTCTACTCTATTACCCAAAAAAATGTAGTAAGGTTGATCAAATTATATTTTTCTATATTCCATGCTAATTATTCATTGTTTTATTTCTTATGTCGCATCATCAGTGGTCCCTCACAGATGAGGATGACACCCTTTCACTCAGGTGAGTTTGCACAGGGCTGTACAGACTGATACACCTACCGCAGGTTTCTTTAACTTGAGGTAGGTGGTGGTCAAAGGAAAGGGTGGGTGGGGCATTAATGCAGCAGTGCGCTCCTTTTGCAATTTTCACCTGGGTTCCATTTTTTCCTGACAACAAGTCTCAAAGGGCCTTCCAGGATGCTCCTCCTCCACTTTAGACAGACAGTCTTGGGCCAGTGATTTCCAGGTGTTGCACTTCGCCAGTGAGGCTTTGAGGGTACTACTGAAGTGCTACCTTTGTGCATGTGGGACTTGTCTGCCATTTCGAAGCCAGGAGTAAAGCACCTACTCGGGGAGTCTCATGTCAGCCATGGGTACAATGTTCCCATCGTAGCCGATCAAGGGTGGTCAGTTCGTAGATGCTGGGTATGTTGGCCTGATCAAAGATGGTAGTGTTGGTATGTCTTTCTTCCCAGTGGATTTACAGGATCTTGCGCAGGCAGTGTTGATGGTACTGCTCCAGAGCCTTGAGGTCTCTGCTGTGACAATCCATGTCTCAGAGCCACATAGGAGCATCACATCTCTGTAAACCACGATCATGGTGTTGGATCTGATGCTCTCAAACACACTTTCCCTCAGGTAGCTCAAAGCTGCACAAGCATACTGGAGGCGTTGCTGGACCTCTTCATTAATAGCTACTTTGGCTGACAGAACACCTCCAAGATATTGGAAGTGGTCAATATTCTGAGTGGTCCCCATAGACTATGATGATTAGGGGCTTTATTCCACATTTCCTGGCCAGGTTGATGAAGGACTTGTCTTGCAGATGTTCAGGGTGAGACCCATGCTCTCATAGCTGAAAATGTGTTGCTGGAACAGTGCAGCAGGTCAGGCAGCATCCAGGGAACAGGAGAATCGACGTTTCGGGCATAAGCCCTTCTTCAGGAATGGGGGGGAAGAGAGCTTCTTCAAGGAAGGCATCCTTGTAAGAGGATTCGCAGTAGGTTAAAATCTTCGAGGAGAAAGTGAGGTCTGCAGATGCTGGAGATCAGACTGAAAATGTGTTGCTGGAACAGCGCAGCAGGTCAGGCAGCATCCATGGAACAGAAGAATCGACGTTTCGGGCATAAGCCCTTCTTCAGGCATTCCTTATATGCCACCGTAAAAGTGCTGATGATGGTCTGGAGTATGTCCTTGGAGCCTGTACATATACAAGCATCATCATCTGCACACTACAGCTCGATGACACTGGTTGGGGCGAGTTTAGTTTTGGCTTGAAGGCGGCGGAGACAGAATAATTTCCCACAGGTTCTGCAAGTTAGCTCCCTGCTTGAGGAGGGAGCTTTTTGGCAGTGAGGTAGATTGAGAACAGTGTTGGAACATTTATCTGCTCTCTTAAATGGGTTCAATTATATTTCTTATCACTAATAATAAGCTGATTAAGCTATAATTCTCAGATGTATTTTGACCTCCTACTCAATAAGGGGATTTCTTTAACTATCCACCAGATCTCTGAAGTAGAATTTTTCACATAAATTACTTCCTGCCCTTATCTCTGCCCCAGAATCTTTTAACATACATGGCTACAATCCATCCAGATGGTCAACATGTTTTCATAGGATGTCTGCTTAGTTATAAAACATATTTTTAACAGCTATTGTTAATACCCATTGTTAACAGCTAACCTGAGAATGCAACTTTTAAAAAAACGTTTTGTGATTTACACATGAAAGAAGTGAAACTATCATGGTATTCAAACAGATGAAAGACTCAACAGACAATCAATTTTTCAACGTATAATTTTAAGTTACATCACACTGTAAATTTTTGTTATAAATTCTGTGTGTTAGGATTGATCCCTCCTCTATCACCTGATGAAGGAGCGATGCTCCAAAAGCTAGTGTGCTTCCAATTAAACCTGTTGGACTATAACCTGGTGTTGTGTGATCTCCAAATCATATTTTTAACTAGAAGTGGAGATAGACATATAAACTAGGGAACTTGGGGAAATAAATCATGATGTCTTGAAAAGAGTCCACTTCATAAAAGAAGTGGTGTTGGAGGTCTTAAACCACATGAAAGTAGATAAATCCCAGGACCTGATCATGTGTATGCCAGGGCATTGTGGGAGGCTAGAAGAAATTGCAGAGATATTGGTCTTATTGACAGCCACAGGTCAGGTGCCTGAAGACTGGAGGGTGGCTAATGTTGTGCCATTTTATTGAAGAAGGGGTGCAAGGAAAAGCCAGGGAGTTGGCTTCTGGACAAATTCCCACACCAGTTCCATGCAACCAACCCCTTCTTCAAACAAGTCATCAACTTGCTGTGCTTTCTTGTGTATAGGTGCAGTTCTTCTTCTTACATTTACCACATAGACTAGTGAACCTTACATCAGCGATTGGTAAGTTGTTGCAGAGGATTCTAAAGGACAAGATTTACATGTAATTGGAAAGGCAAGGGACTGGGAAAGTTAACATACCTTTGGAAACTTTTTTTTTGAAGAGGTGACCAAGAACAAATATGAAGGCAGAGAAATAGACGTTGTCAACATGGACTTTAGCAAGGCCTTTGACAAGGTTTTACATGGGAAAGTGGTTAGTAAGGATCCAGGGAAAATTATCAAATTAGATACAAAATTGGATTGAATGGTGGGAGAAGAAGGTTGTGGTTTCATAGTGGGGGGGGGGTCTGTGACTAATGGAAGTTTGTGGATGACACCAAGATTGATGGTATGGTGGATAGTTTCGGAGGTTATCTAAGAATACAATGAGCTCTTGATCAGTAGAACAAATGGGCAGATAGCGTTTAATTTAGATAAATGTAAGGTGTTGCAATTTGCAACAAGTAGACAAGGTGGTGAAGGCGGCTTTTGGCACGCTTGCTTTCATTGGTCAGAGCACTGAGTATAGGAGTTGGGAGGTCATGTTGTGGCTGTACAAGACTTTGGTGAGGCCACTTTTGGAGTACTGTGTACAGTTGTGGTCGCCTTGTTAAAGAAAGGATGTTATTAAACTGAGTGTGCAGAAAGCTTTAAAATGATGTTAGAGGGGCAAGATTCAAAAGGGACAACTTCTTCAAGAGGGTGATGCATCTATGGAATGAACTTCCAAGGAAGTGGTAAAGATGAGTACAATTATAACATTTAAGACACATTTGGACAGTCAAAGGAATAGAAAAGACTTAGAGGGATATTGGCCAACCTAAGACAAATGAAACAAGTTCAGTTTGGGAAACCTGGTCAGCATGGCCAAGTTGGACTGAAGGTTCTACTTCTGTGCTGTATGACTATGAATAACTAAGTAGGCTTACGTACAAACTCCTGACCCAGCTCTATGCAACAAATCCCTTCTTCAAACAATTCATCAACTTGCAGTTCTTACCTGTGTATAGGTACAGTTCTTCTTCTTACATTTGCCACATGTGAATAAGTCAGTTTCAGTACCACCAGTCTTAGCCATTTGATGTTCTCGAATGGCTTCCTTGGTCAAGGCTTTTCGCATTTCTTTAAGCTCATCACTAGCCATTTCCTGAGATGGTGTATAAAGTACTCAGGTTAGATCAATAATTGCACAATAGATGGAGAGTCAGCAGATTAATTACTTAAAATGTTGAGCTACACTGTTGGCTAAAGAATCTGCAAACTAAATATGCATCAAACTGACAAAAGTACTCAGATATAGCTGCTGATAAGATGAAAGTTTAGGCTTATTTATAAGCAACTTAAATATCTGCATGCTTTAATTGATAGCACGCTTGCGACCAAGTAGAAAGCTCTAGATTTGGTTACAACTTGACACTTCCAGTATTTTCTCATTAGGGGCACTGTTTCAGTTGAAATATTAAAGCTAAGTCTTGTTAGCCATTTCTGGTGATTCAGATAGGTATTAAAAGATCTTACTGCATATTCAAGTGTCCTGACCAACATACTTTATATATTAAAATATTTGGGCATTTATATCATTACAAAGTAATATGCCACAAAAAGTAAAGAACAGTGTTCCAGTTACTCATAATTAAATGCTGAAGTGCAGTTCCTAGGTTTGTTAAATTCCTTAGAATATTTCTAAAACATTTTTAAAATATAAGGTGCAAAGCAAATGCAAACTATTTCAATTTTGTCAAAATGTAATCACCATCTTTAAACCAGAATTTGAAAAACCATTGAACGTATTTGTCACAAATTAAAACTTGAAGACATCCATGCATTATTTAGTTGTAGCTTCAATGCAATGTCTTTTAACTCTCACATACTTATAAGACCCACCGTCCACTCAGATCAAAGAAATATGCATCAATCTTCCGGACTGCAAAAGTTGTAATATAAAACTTGTGAGATGATCCCAGCTTGTAAGGCTACTGGACAAGTCAGATCCCAGCTTAAAATCTGGTTGATAACTTTTTTTTTGTCTACTTAGTTATCGTGGTGGCCAGCCACTGAGACATACTCAAAGACTACAGATTTTCTTTGCAAACAGAATAAAAGTTTATGACACAAAGAAATAAAAACCATGCTATCTAAATATATACATTTAGAATCTTACAACGCACAGTAAAACTATTTTTTAGTCCATTTCCCAATACTATCTGTTACAGACACGCAAGTCTAGAGAAATTACATCCTCTACCACAACTCTTTCAGGTTCTACTTAATTGACTAGTTATCTTGCTGTTGACTGCAGGAAAATCATTGAATCCTTTCCAAATTGCCAATATGGACTTTTCCATAAATCAGAGAGCCTAAACCCTCTCAGTTCTCATCAAACTCTCCTGCTTCAAAGGTTTAATTTGTGAAACTTATCAATTAACTGGTCCCTGAACTCCTCGTAGGAGAGAAACTAAAATGCCCTCTAAACTCAATGCTGGTGCTTTCTGAATGGAAAATCTCACTCTGAACTGAATTTTCATTTAAATAAGAGTTGCTAACCTAGATTGTTCTGAACTGAAAAAAAAAGTTAATGATGTTTCAGATTTACAATACCTGTCCTAAACAGAACAATATAAACATCTTTCCACTGACACCACAGGGTTTACTCTTTGACTAGGTCACATCACTTTTCTGGAAGGACTCTCCGATTTTGCTGTTTTTAAAAAGAAAACACTTTAGAGCTGTAAGGAACACCCACCTGCATCAATATCATATAAAGTCCAAAAGCATTCATAAAAATAAAATTGTGCACCCTTCACCACACTTGATATATTCAGATTTCATTTTTCACCTTCAAACATCAAAGCAAAAACGTGATACTTTCAGCAGCTAGTGATAATTTTGGAGATCACCAACAATTTAACTGAAAATACTCTATTACCCTAGTTGTAGTTCATTTTCCAAAGGACTAACAGATAGGCTGACCTTAATTATTGTAAAAGAAACATAGAAACTTATTGTGGAAGGGGACTATTCATCCTACTGTGCATGTACATGCTTTTTAGAAGAGCAGTCTCATTATGCCTGGAATGCTGCAACCTCTCAACAAATATCTATCAATTACCTTTTAAAATTATTTACGCACTATGCTTCTACCAGATTTTTAAGTACAATGCTCTAGACTTTGACATTTTCATTGCATAACAGAACGTTTGATAAAAAGTTTGTATCTTTGACCTCTCATAAATGATCCACTTGTCAAAGGATCAATATTGTAGTACCTACTCGTTAAAATATGCCATTTTCTTGTAAACCCCGTTAGGCCACCTTTCAACTTTGTTACAAGTTTAACAGTCCTACTTTATCTAACCTATCCTCACAACTGCTATTCATTCTAATCTTGATAAACTGTTTCTGTACCCTTTCTAAACCTGCATTCTCTGATATGTGGTGTCCAGACTTGTTCATAATACTTCAGTGGAGGTCTAACCAGTAATCTGTAAAGGATTTTGAATGATTAATTTGCTTTAATGTCCTTTTCCTTTATTTGTGAACTAAAATATCTCACTTGTCCTTAAACCAACTTATCAACTTGGCCTACTTTGCCAAGTATTTGCATAAATGAACACAAAAGGACTCTGTGCACCTATATTAATAAAAATCATACCTTATTGTCTTTCCTGGTTAGCTCTTGCATATGCATCACTCACAATGCTTCTGCCCATTTCACTATTCTGTCAATGTCACTCTGTAGACTATAATTATTCTTGTCACCAAGTTTCACATCATCTATAAACTCTAAAATGCTATTTCCAATACCCATATTTCAGTCTTCAAAAATTGCAAAGAGTAATGAATTTAATACTGAGCTTCAGAGAACACAGCTGCAAACAAGCTCTGTGAAAAAACATCCATCCATTCTTCGCTTCCTCTAACCAAGCTTATTATGCATCTATACCACTACTTTCCTCTGGGTTGTATGGGTTTCCATCATCTAAATAACATTTGCTGACCTGAGTATCTTCCATAAAGCTACACGTGATCATCTACTTTACTACCTTGATCAACTTTCTGATACCTCAAATAATTCAATTCAGTTAGCCAGACAAATTTATCTTTAATAAATCTACATTTGTTGCCTTGATTAACATATTTCCTCTAAATAAAAGCTCATTTTGTCTCTGATAAATGTTTCCAGTAACTTTCTCAGAGGTGCTAATTACATCTGGGCATACATTTCTCATTGGTTATTGGTTCCGGTGTACATCTGTACTTTCATGGTTTATCCCTCTCCTTTTTATGAGAAGTGTTTGAACATGATCAAGTTTTCCAGTAGTACTCTTTTATCCAATGAGGATTGAAAGATAGAGGATAATGCCTCTACTATTTTTCCCTCCCCTTTTACTCCAGTCTCGCTTCCCATCATGCATGCCCCTCTCTTTTAGTTTCAGTCTCTCTCTCACTTTGGAGGTTCCAAGGCCAGGATCCATCAATCTGAAAAGTAGTAAGGAAGCATCGATCTAAATAACTGCGGAACCAGCAGGGCCCAGACAATGTGGTTTTGTAGCATCCTGCAACAGTGAGGATACTCCACGTGCATGATCTGCACACACAGGAACACTTTCGTCCAAGTAGGCAGTGAAAGAACTTGTAAGTCCTTTGTTAATTTGGAACATAGAAAATGAAGTCAAACAAACATTGTCAGAAATTAGAAAAGAGAGATTATGTAAGATATATTGAGGATATATATAAAACTTGGAGTAAGGTAGAGGATGAAATGAGCCATGAATATTTGGATATCTAGGGTGTAGGTTTGCTCGCTGAGCTGTAGGTTTGATATCCAGACATTTCATTACCTGGCCAGGTAACATCATCAGTGGCGACCTCCAAGTGAAGCGAGGCTGTCGTCTCCTGCTTTCTATTTATATGTTTGTCCTGGATGGGGTTCCTGGAGTTTGTGGTGATGTCATTTCCTGTTCGTTTTCTGAGGGGATTCATAGCAGAAGCGGTAATGCAAAGACTA
The DNA here is from genome assembly GCF_004010195.1 of Chiloscyllium plagiosum. Lineage (NCBI taxonomy): Eukaryota > Metazoa > Chordata > Chondrichthyes > Orectolobiformes > Hemiscylliidae > Chiloscyllium > Chiloscyllium plagiosum. The sequence continues at coordinate 66,053,806 of NC_057713.1, forward strand.
GAACAAACAGCCCTACCAACCACCAAACCAAAAATCTGGTTCCGCTACATAGATGACACCTTTGTCATCACAAAACGAAACAAGATAGAAGAGACATTTAACATCATCAACAACACCCTCACAGGCATAAAGTTCACCACGGAGAAAGAAACCGACAACAAACTTGCATTCCTGGACGTCGCAGTGGAAAGAAAGGACAACGGAGAACTACAAACCTGCGTATACAGAAAACTGACAAACACTGACCAAATACTTAACTACACCAGCAACCATCCCAACACACACACAAACGAAGCTGTATCAGAAGAAACCCTAACCACCTTACCATACATCAAAGAAGTTTCAGAAATGACAGCCAGACTACTAAGACCCCTCGGAATCCTAGTAGCACACAAACCCACCGACACGCTCAAACAAAAACTAACAAAATTAAAAGACCCAGTACAACCCATGGACAAAACCAACATCATCTACAAAATTCCATGCAAGGACTGCCACAATCACTACATAGGACAAACAGGAAGAAAGTTAGCCACCAGGATTCACGAACAGCAGCTAGCCACAAAAAGACACGACCCTCTCTCCCTCGTAGCCCTACACACGGATGAAAAAAACCACCATTTCGACTGGGACAACACATCTATCCTGGGACACGCTAAGCAAAGACATGCCAGAAAATTCCTAGAGGCCTCGCACTCCAACCACAACGCCATAAACAAACACATAGATCTAGATACCATCTATCAACCCCTCAGAAAATGAACAGGAAATGACATCATCACAAACCCCAGGAACCCCATCCAGGAGAAAGATATAAATAGAAAGCAGGTGACAACAGCTTCGCTTCACTTCAAGGTCGTCACTGATGATGTTACCTAGCCAGGTAATGAAATGTCTGGATATCAAACCTATAGCTCAGCGAGCAAACCTACACCCTAAACCTCAACCTGAGCTACAAACCTTGCAAAAATTTGGATATCTGACATCTCTGAGGTACAGGGAACCAATAACCAATGAGAAATGTATGCCCAGATAATTCTTCTGCAATAATGGAAAAAGAACAAAGGCAGATGCTAAATAAATGAAATATTAACAAGATGCATGAAGACGATCTTTTAACTTGTCTAAAAAATATTTACTGAAATGGGTAAGCTAACCAGAATGTTAAAGTCAAATAGGAGACAATACTGTAAACATAATGATCCATTCTATGGGTAAAATAGTTAACTGAGGAAGATCAAAGCATAAACAACTGACAGACAGAAACAAACAATGGGGCTGTTGACTGAATAAGTCTGAAAGCTGGTGTGCCCCTGTAATCCTGTTCAGAAAAGCAATGCAGAATTATCACAGAGAAATACTTTGAAGACCTAGAAACAGCAAGGAAAAGAGCACCTATAACCCATGTGCAATTAAGATCTCAACTGAATATTGGGCACTTTAATAAAGGGAAATCGCCAAGCTGGCTGACTTTCTTCCAAACTTTTCATCTCCCTATGTAGCCTCTGGATGAAGCACTTCACCTGGAGGCTACACAGCACTTGAAGATGTTATCGAGGCAGGAGACGAAACATTTGCAAGAACATCAACCAGCTCTGCAAACCGACTAACAACTTCAACCACAACCCGAGCTACAGATCATCACTAAAACCCTAAAAAGGGAAATCACTAGAGGACAGATACGGTCTTGTTAATAATTACCCATGTCCACCCCCGAAAAGGACATAAAAAGGATAAGGACTTCAAAGGCTCCAGCGAAGTCAAGATGCAGGATGACAACTCTCAAGAACTGATCCACGTTGAGTTCGGTCTGCTATTCTTGGGTAATTCAAAGATTTAAAGAAGTCAGGCACTAAGGTGAAAAACAAGCTGAAGAAGAGCTGTTCGAACAAGGTAACTGTGCTGTCTCAATCTCTATCAGTATTCATTACATCAATATTGTCTCCTGTTTGACTTTAACATTCTGGTTAGCTTACACATTTCAGCAAATATTTTTTAGACAAAGTTAAAAGATCATCTTAATACATCTTGTTAATATTTCATTTATTTAACAACTGCCCTTCTTCTTTTTACATTATTGCAGAAGCATCATCTCGGCATATCTTTCTCATTGCGATATGCCTTTGCTGTATAATTAGCATGTTGTATCCTGTCTTACACTTCTGTTGAGCTCAGCATTCCACCCCATGGCTACAATCAATTCTGTGTTTCAACCACTCACAAATATAACAGTCTCAGCATCAATCAACAAGATCATACTTTATCTTCATTATGATTCAACATACCTGCCTTTACTCCATACTCTCAACATCTACGCTAATCAAAAATCCATCAATCTCAGATCTAATTTGAGTAAAGTGAATTCCAAACTTTTACAAGCCTGTGTACATAGAAGCACTTCCTAATTTCACAGTGAGACTTACTAAATCAATAATTTGTTATCATTAGACTCAGCTTCCTGGTCCTCGATGACCAAATAAGGAGAAAAAGGTTTCTTCCAGTCTACTATTCCCCTTCAAGTACTGAAAATTTATGTCAAACCACGTCTCAACCTTTTAAATTTCAAGAAATACAAACACAGTTTGTTTAATTTCTCCTCATAACTTTTTGAATTTCGATATTATTCTAGTAAACATACTTCCAACACACACATACTGAGTCTAAGAAGTGGAATCCAGGTCTGCTCATAGTAGTACAGGACTGGTCAAACAGAATTTTGCATAACAAAAGTATTACTAAACTCTTGCATATTTGAGCACTCTAAAAAGACAGACTTGCATTGCTACAGCACTTTTAATACCTGGGTGTCCCAAAGCACTTTACAGTCAAAATGTAATCATTAAAGTAATGTGCAAGTCAACTTGCACACTGTAAACTCCCAAATACAGCAATATGATAGCAGCCAGAGAATCTATTTGCTTGATGTTCATTGATGGACAGTCTATGGCAAGGATGTCCGGAGTAACTCAAAAGCTCTTCAAAATAGGGCCTCACTTTAATATCTAATCCAAAAGACAGCACCTATTACAATCCTGCAATCCCTCAGTCCTGTAGTGGAGTGTCCACCTTGAGTTTTGGGCTCAGGTCCTAGAATCTGACCCAGTGTGAATGCACCAACAGACCTGTAATTGATATTCAAAATATTAGGGCCAGCATTCTGGTAGACTTCTGTCCAAAACATAAAAGATTGGGAACCCTATACCAATTTATAGGGAGGCAGTGTAATTGTAGTAATGCTACTGAACTGGTAAACCAAGGCTCAGGCTTATGCTCTGGAAACACATGCTTGAATTCCACTATAGCAGACAGAGAAATTTGAAATCAATCAAAAAATTGGGAGTTTAAATATAATCTGTCAACCATATAATAATTATTGATTGGGTCACTAATGTCCTTTAGGGAAGGAAAACTGCCATGTCTAGTCTACATGCAACTGCAGAACCACAGCAGTGTGGGTGACTCTTAACTGCCCTCTATAATGGCTGTAGGGTGCTATCATTTCAAGGACAATTAGGGATGGTAATAATGCTAGCCTCGCCAGAAAAAGATACATCCCATGTAAGAATTAAAAAAATCAACAAAAAAAACCTTGCTTACCTCTGCAGTCATTTTTGCTAATCTGTCCGGTGCAATATTTCCACACAGGACATTCCTCCTCAGATTAGGGTTTTTTGAATCTTTCAGATTTGCAATTCTGCTCCTCACTCTGTTTTTATATTTCATATCTGTGTTTTTAAATTCCTGGTACACACGTCAAAAATGGTTAAGGAAATTCATGCATCTTTGTTTTACTAAAAACCGTGTTTAGAGTGTCACTTGTATGTAAGGTTATAAATTGAATATCAGTATGCTTTTGTAAAGAGTGATGGCCATTCAGCCAATTTCAAATTACAAATGTCCAAATATTACAGTTTTTTAATTACATCATGATATTTTATCATGACCATAAACATAAAAAAAAATCTTGGGATAACAATTAAATGCATTCTATACACATTAGATAGCAAACAATACACGTTTATGAGATGAATAATTTGGCTCTTCTTGGATTCAGTTCGGACGGGGATGAACAGATTTTGTCTGCTAATATTCAAGCAGGCACCTGCTGTCCTTAAATAATTTATGAAAGCGCTGATGTTTTGTGGGCATTTTTTCCTCAGAGATAGTTTGAGTGTTTGGATGCAAAGGGATTCATCATTTCAACCAGCCTCCAGATATTTGTCCCTGGCTAGCCAAGTACCAAACATTGCTTGTTTGCTTTGGGATGAATTCCACAGGTACTTATGGCACTTCGGCGGAGGGATGTACTTCTTAAAAGTGGGAAGTATGCAACCATTTGCAGATCTGAGTATTATCTTGAATTACATGCTTCAAGGGGAACTCAGGCTAGCAAACAGTACACTAAGCTCTTGTATCGCAGGCTTATCAGGTTGATATGTAATTATAAGTTCTTGTGTAACGGGAAGAGAATACTAACCATCAGAAGAGTCAATTTAGTTAATTTAACCATAGTGAATAATGGATTTAAAACCTTGCCAGTTATAATGAAAAGCAAAATAAAAAGAATTAATCTCTATCTTGACTTTTAACAAACAAGCAAAACAAACCAAACCAATAACACCACCTGCACCTTTCAGGAGTGGAGGCAATATATATAACATTTTATAATTCGGAGATGCCAGTGTTGGACTGGGATGTACAAAGTTAAAAATCACACAACACCAGGTTATAGTCCAACAGGTTTAATTGGAAGCACACTAGCTTTCGGAGCGTCGCTCCAAAAGCTAGTGCGCTTCCAATTAAACCTGTTGGACTATAACCTGGTGTTGTGTGATTTTTAACATTTTATAGGTTCAATTCTTAGAAGGATTCACAGAAAAAGGGTGCTCACAACTCAACAATGTTTACAGATGATCATCATCAAACTTGGTATGACTGAAGCACAATATAACATCACCAGATTCAACAGTTAGGAGTCATTTAAAATCTGCATGCTCAGGCATCTCCACTCTTAATCGTCCATTATCAGTTAATGCAGAACCTTAAGGTTTTGTAGTCTTTTGTATTTAGTATATTAAGCAAGTGTAGTGAGATCTACAGTGCTGATAACAAGAACTTCACTTAGCTGAAGATACTGGGTAAGATGAGTTACACAGTTCAAGTCTGAGACTGTTCAAGTCCAGGCAGCACTCTCCTAATGCAAGCTGCCTTTCAGAAAAGACAACATAGCCTTTTCAGACATAAATGGCAAACACCAGTAAAGTTACATTTTACTCGGAAATAAAAAGTTATTTTAGAAAATAATTTGACTGTGTTCTGTGCAAACAATGTTCTCAATCTTGGTTGCATTGGGTGAGAGGAATTGAAGAACCAAACATACAACAGATCAACAATTATTACAAAAACAAATTCACTGCAGTGACAATTAGGTAAACTCACTAATTTAGTATTTTAAAACCCCCTTTCATTACTATTTCCCATTGCCGAACCTCTGTTTTAGACATCAGTTATCCTAAGTTCGATACAGAATTACACTGTCTTGATATAAGCTCAACTTCTGACCAGCTGAAATAGTAAAAGCTTCAATTACTTCTTCAGAAGGATATTTTCCTCAATTTGAGCTCCAAGTTCATCACAATCTGAGCCAATGGCGATGTAATCACCTGAAATTAGATGGAAAAAAATGACCAATCACCAACATTAACTTTCTCCTCTGTGAAAGAATACACAGTGAATATCAACAAATGTGGAAATGAAATGATAATAGTTTCTTTTATGCCCAAGCTTCCACATTAATAAACATTTAGTCTCTGTGTAAAGACGATCTTCAAGCAACAACAACACTTCCCTAAACTGCTTTATTACAGCACAGAAGTCTAATCACCATTTCAGTTAGGGTCAAAAATATCTGACCAGAATAAAACCATCTCCTACCTCACTTTGGAAGGCGTTTTTCAGTCCTAAGGCAGAATCATGACTGTATTTCAGTTTTGCCACTGGTAGCACAGGAAAAATGTCCTGCTTCTTTAACTTGCATGGAATAAAGTTTGGAGACCAAAATGGATAGCATTTGAAATTGGCTGAGGATAATTCAATGATGGAGTGTCCTGTGTCCAAATGAATGATTTGGGTACCATGCAATTTCAGAGTCGAAAGTGCCTTTCTGGAAAAGCACAGCAGGTCAGGCAGCATCAGAGGAACAGGAGAATCGACGTTTTGGGCATGAGCCCTCCATCAAGAATGAGGCTTGTGGGCTGGGATGCTGAGAGATAAATGGGAGGAGGGGTGGGGGGAGGTAGCAGAGAATGCGATAGGTAGATGAAGGAGAGGGATAATAGGCCGGAGAGGAGGGTGGAGTGGATAGATGGGAAAGATGATGGACAGGTCATAAGGGTG
>NC_057713.1:66060468-66063148 GCF_004010195.1 Chiloscyllium plagiosum
GGGGGGGGGGGGGGGGGGGGGGGGGGGGGGGGGGGGGGGGCATAGATCTGAGTCACGGAGGGAATGGTCCATAGAAGGCTGATAGGGAAAAATATATCTGGTGGTGGGGTCCATTTGTAGGTGGTGGAAGGTGATGAGATGTATGCAGAGGTTGGTGGGGTGGAAGGTGAGGACCAGAGAGGTTCTGTCCTTGTTGCATTTGGATGGGTGGGGTTTGGGAAGGGGAGGTGCAAGAAGTGGAGAAGATGCACTGGAGGGAATCGTTGACTACCTGGGAAGGGAAATCGAGATCGTGGAAGGAGGCCATCTGAGATTTTAAAGGTGGAATTGAATATCCTGGGAACAGATACGGTGGAGGAGAAGGCATTGGGAATAAGTAATGGCGTTTTTTTACAGGAGTAGGGTGGGAGGAGGTGTAGTCTAGCTGTGGGAATTGTTGGGCTTATATGGACGTCCGTGGTTAGTCGGTCGCCGGAGTTGGAGAAGCGCAGGAAGGGGAGGGAGGTGACCGAAATGATTCAGGTGAATTTGAGGTTGGGGTAAAAGATATTAGTGAAGTTGATGAACTGTTCAGCCTCCTCGTGGGAGCACGAGGTAGCGCCGTTATAGTCATCGATGTAGCGAAGGAATGGGTGGGGTGTGGTGCTGGTATAACTGCAGAGGTTGGACTGTGCCACGTACCCAACAAAGAGACAGGCATAGCTGGGTCCTCAAACAGACTCGCTACCACAGCCACATCTCCTTAGTCAGTGGTGCTGGAAGAGCACAGCAGTTGAGGCAGCATCGAGGAGCTTCAACAAAATCGACGTTTTGGGCAAAAGCCCTTCATCAGGAGGTGATAGAAGGGGTCCTTGATTGATAAAGTAGGTGTGGACGCAGAGGCGGCGGAAGAAATATTCAAGGTTGCTTGGTCCACGTGGGATCTATCATTTCTGTAGGCAGGCACTTAGGAAGGAGATATGGCTGTGGTAGCAAATCTGCTTCAGAATGTGACTGAAAAGCTTCAGGGCAGAGGAGATGACCTGGGGGTGCAGTGAGAGAGGGACTCGCTGAGATCCTTGTAGAGAGAGACGAGGCGAACATTTAGGCCATGTGGGTTCAGTTGGTTCCGTAGGCAGGCACTGACTAAGGAGAGGTAAAAACAAGGACTGCAGATGCTGGAAACCAGATGGTGCTGGAAGAGCACAGCAGTTCAGGCAGCATCGAGGAGCTTCAGCAAAATCGACGTTTCGGGAAAAAGCCTTTCATCAGTCCATCTTCTGCAGTTACACCAGCGCCACCCCCTCACCTGTTTCTCCGCTACATTGTATCGGCACTACCTCGTGCTCCCATGAGGAGGTTAAAACAGTTAACCAACTTCACACCTTTCACTCCGACCTCAAATTCACCTGGACATCTCGGACACCTCTCTCACCCTCCTGGATCTCTCCATCTCCAGCGACTGACTAACCACAGACATCTACTACAAGCCCACCGACTCCCACAGCTACCTAGACTACAATTCCTCCCACCCTACCTCCTGTAAAAATGCCAACACTTATTCCCAATTCTTCCGCCTTCGCCGCATCTGTTCCCAGGATCCCAGATGGCCTTCTTCCAAGATTGCAATTTCCCTTCCCAAATGGTCAACGATGCTCTTCAGCGCATGTCTTCCACTTCCCGAGCCATCACCCTTGAACCCCAACCCTCCCAATGAGAAAATGTGTAAGGTATGAGAAGGTAGGGAAAGTGTTAAGTTTTGAGTTTCGTGAAACAAAGGTTCAGTTAAGCATGACTCAGGTCAGGTGAGAACTTGTAGTAAACAATGAGGTGTTGGAGGCAAGGGTAGTGGTTTAACAAGATGAAAAAGCATTCAGTATGTAAAGTCAGTTAACAAGGTGAAGAGCCTTCATTATGTGAAGCCAAGTATTCATTGTATAATGTTAGATGGTTTAATCTTTACTATTGACACTCGCTGATTGTAACAGGTACCCAATCTTGATGCCTTATCATGATGCTTCTCCCTGTAAATGACTATATAATTCATTAAGAATCTGCTGTTCAAGAGAGAAGATCAAGAACTCATGTCTCTGTGCACATGTGCAATCGTTCTCTTTCCTACCAGGGCCCTGAATAACAATGAAGAAGGTAAAAAACCATACTGTGTCTCTGAGCATTTTGCTTCGACTGAGGTGGGATCAGGACGACACCAATGCAACAAGGACAGAACCCTCTTGGTCCTCACTTTCTACTCCACCAACCTCCGCACAGATCGCATCATCCTCCACAACTTCTGCCACCCTCAAACAGACCCCACCACTAGGGACATATTTCCCTCCCCATCCGTATCAGCATTTTGGAGAGACCATTCCCTCCACGATCTCCCTATCAGATCCATGCCCCACCCATCAGCCCTTACCTCACTCCCGGCACCCTCCCTGCCACCCAGGAAGTGCAAAACTTGCGACCACACCTACCCCGTCACCTCCATCCAAGGCCCCAGAAGATCCTTCCATATTCAACAGAAATTTACCTGTGCCTCCACAAATGTCTTTTACTGTATCCTTTGCACCTGATATGGTGTCCCCTACATTGGGGAGACAGGACACTAACTTGCAGATCATTTCAGAGAACATCTCTGGGACACCCACACCAACTAGCCCCACTACCTTGTGGCTGAACACTTCAACTCCCCCTCCCA
>NC_057713.1:66063187-66078571 GCF_004010195.1 Chiloscyllium plagiosum
CACTCACTCTCAGCTCCCTTCCCTATCCCCACCCTCCCTCCCATTTATCTCTCAGCACCCCAGCCCACAAGCCTCATTCCTGGTAAAAGGCTTACACTCGAAACGTCAATTCTCCTCCTCCTCAGATGCTGCCTGACGTGCTGTGCTTTTCCAGCAAGGCATTCTCGACTCGAATCTGCAGTCCTCACTTTCTCCTACCATGCAATTTCATGCTGCCTGCTCACACCCATTAGCAAAGCTCAATGTTCAACACTCTACTGAGTGGCAAATCACGATGAAACAAGCATAGAGGACTCGTGCTGGAGGTAATAGGAAAGTTGGAATGCTACCATTAAGCCAAGGCTCACTCCATTCTCCAAATACTTAATTTTTAAAGTAATTTTATAATTAAGATAAATTCTTTAAATAGGCTGGCATGTGACTCACCATCTGTTTTCATTGCAGCGGCTAACATTTCTCTACACTTGATCCGCACTGAATCTGTGGTGAAAGGAGCCTGAGGATAACTTTTTAGTTGAAATGGCGACGGAGTATAGAATGCTTCATGGGGATTACTGGAATTGCTTCCTGAACTGTAAAAATAAAAATACAGTAGAAACCAAATCTCAGCATTTTGTCAGATGTTAAGCATGTTTATTCTAATATTACGATTACTTCTGATAGGTCACTATATGCCAAAACACAGCTAATTTACAAGCATGCTTGAAACAAAGCAAAATAACCACAAAGGCTTTAGGAATATTAAATTTGATTAGTTTGCTGATTGCATTAATTATATTGATGTCAAATTCCAGTCTTAATAAGAAACAAACCAATTTTATCGGTGGCTACATTAGAATTCTGTCCCCCAAATTTTATTAAATATGTATTTTCAACTGAAACTAGGAAGATATTTTCCAGGGAATAGCTGCAAACACACCTCCCCCTCAGTGTGTTCTGCTTCACAGATTCTAACAGAGATGAGTTGAGGGATGAAGTATGTCACTTTTCAATCTAGTTCCAATCACGCAACGGACAGGTTTGTAAACAAGTATCGGCAGAAGTAAAATCAAGAAACCACCGAAATGAGGAAGACTCCCCATTAATGAAAGCTATCAAGCCAATTTTTTTGAAGTTAGTGAGAGGTCTGATGCAGAAATTTTGTTAATTTTATTTTTGGAACCTTTCTTCTTTTGCTTCTGGACTGTTTTGTGCCAAGGACACCGAATCCCTTTTCTTCTCTTCTGAGGGTTTGTCAGTTGATGGGCCATCTGCAAAATAGCATTTGAATTAAAAATCATGTCAAAACCTTTTAAAAAAGGCACTTTATTAAATAAAACAAGAAAATAAATACCACAGTAACATTCACATTAACTGCTGCCTCACCAACTGAAATATAATCCACCTCTGCTATCCTCCCCAGGGTTAAAAGTACTGATGTCAGTCTAAAGTAATTGAAAGAGATGTTGCTGAAGATTGAAGTATCTTTCATTCAGTGCTTAAAGTGAAAAATTTCAAAAAGGTAGAGAGCTTCAAATCCTCTGCATGTTGAAGATATATTTCCCATTCTATTATTACAACCACAAACTGCAGAAAGATAACTGACATGTTTGATTTACTGGTGCGTGTGCACTGTTTAACACACACTTTACTGTAGTAGAAAACCAAACAGAGCAAAGTAGGGACAGAACTGCAAGAGATACTATTCACGTCTGACCACTTGTATGCAAAATAAGCAATTCTTATGATTTCAATTCCTAGGTCATCTAAAGATTTTAGGTCAAGATTGCTTTTAAAACAATCAATTCAGCACACCATGTATAATTGTACAGCGTTTTTTTATATTGACAGCAAACAATATTTCAATTATCTCTGAAAAATTCAACTACAGGTAATTTTATAATGCCATAAATGCATTCCAGTGAAACCTCGCTTAATAGAAATAATGGGGTCTATGGGAAAAGTGGGGTTAGAGGCAGACCAGCAAAACAAATCACTCACTATCGTTCAGAAATGAACCAAAGGTCTAATGCACATTGCAGCACAGCCCGAATGAAGTTCAAATCATACTTATTAACAAAGCAAAGTAAATTTAACATTACATTTTAAAAATGTCAGAAAGCTGCTCTCTATACAATACCTTTCACAAGAAATTTGCTCTGTCAGCAGCTGACGTCAGCGCATGCATGGTACGGCATGAAAACCAGTGCTGACATCGCGCCATGTGCAGAATGGCACAACGACCATGAAATAAGCCAAAGATGGAGAGGTCCAAAGCCTCTGCAAGTTGACGATACATTTTCCATTCAGTTACGATAACCACAAACTATAATTAAAGTACTTTAGATGGGTCAGTTTTTGTCCAATGTGTGCAGGAGGTTTTCCTGACAGTATGTAGATAGGCCAACAAAAGGTGAAGCCACACTGGATTTGGTACTGGGTAATGAACCAGGCCAAGTGTTAGATTTGGAGGTAGGTGAGCACTTCGCTGATAGTGACCACAATCCGATTATGTTTACTTGAGCAAGGGATAGGTACGTACTGCAGGGCAAGAGTTATAGCTGGGGAAAAGACAATTATGATGTGATTAGGCAAGATTTAGAATGGAGAAGAAAACTGCAAGAGATGGGCACAAGTGAAATGTGGAGTTTCTTCAAGGAACAGCTACTGCGTGTCCTTGATAAGTATGTACCAGTCAGGCAGGGTAGATGATGTCGAGTGAGGGAGCTGTGGTTTACTAAGGAAGTTGAATCGCATCAAGAGAAAGGTGGCGGCTTATGTTAGGATGAGGCGTGAAGGCTCAGTTAGGGCACTTGTAAGTTACAAGCTAGCCAGGAAAGACCTAAAGAGAAAACTAAGAGCCAGGAAGGGACATGAGAAGTCATTGGTAGATAGAATCAAGGAAAACCCTAAAGTTTTCGATAGCTAAATCAGGAATAAAAGAATGACTAGAATAGGATTAAGGCCAATCAAGGACAGTAGTGGGAAGTTGTGCGTGGAGTTTGAGGAGATAGGAGAAGTGCCGAATTAATATTTTTCATCGGTATTCACACTGGAAAATAAACAATGTTGTTGAGGACAAGACTGTGATACAGGCTACTAGACTAGATGGGATTGAGGTTCACAAGGAGGAGGTGTTAGCAATTCTGGAAAATGTAAAAATAGATAAATCCCTTGGGCCGGATGGGATTTATCCTATGATTCTCTGGGAAGCCAGGGAGGAGATTGCAGAGCCTTTGGCTTTGATCTTTAAGTCATCACTTTCTATTGGAATGGTGCTAGAAGACTGGAGGATAGCAAATGTTGTCTCCTTGTTCAAGAATGGGAGCAGGGGCAATCCTCGTAATTATAGATCAGTGAGCCTTACTTCAGTTGTGGGTAAAATGTTGAAAGAGGCTATAAGAGAGGATTTATAATCATCAAGAAAGGAATAAGTTGATTAGGGATAGTCACAGTTTTGTGAAGGGTAGGTCGTGCCTCTTAAACCTTATTCAGTTCTTTTGAGAAAGTGACCAAACAGGTGGATGAGGGTAAAGCAGTTGATGTGGTGTACATGGATTTCTGTAAGGTGTTTGATAAGGTTCCCCATGCTAGACTATTGCACAAAATACAGAGGCATGGGATTGAGGGTGATTTCGCGGTTTGGATCAGAAATTGGCTCGCTGAAAGAAGATAGAGGGTGGTGGTTGTTGGGAAATGTTCATCCTGGAGATCAGTTACTAGTGGTGTACTGCAAGGAACTGTTTTGTGGCCACTACTGTTTGTCATTTTTATAAATGACCTGGAAGGAGGCACAGAAGGATGGGTTAATAAATTTACAGATGACACTAAGATCGGTGGAGTTGCGGACAGTGCCGAAGGATGTTGCAGGTTACTGAGGGATATAGATAAGTTGCACAACTGGGCTGAGAGGTAGCAAATGGGAGTTTAATGTGGAAAAGTGCGATTCACTTTGGAAGGAACAACAGGAATAAAGAGTACTGCGGTAATGGTAAGATCCTTGGCTGTGTAGATGAGCAGAAAGATCTTGGTGTTCATGTACACAGATATCTGAAAGTTGCCACCCAGGTTGATAGGGTTGTTAAGAAGGCATATGGTGTGTTAGCTTTTATTGGTAGAGGGATTGAGTTTCAGAACCACAAGGTCAACTTGCAGCAACACTTGGGGTATGCGTACAGTTCTGGTCACCACATTATAGGAAGGATGTGGTGGCTTTGGAAAGGTTCAGAGGACATTTACTAGGATGTTGCCTGGTATGGAGGGAAGGTCTTATGAGGTAAGGCTGAGGGACTTGAGGCTGTTTACATTGGAGAGAAGAAAGTTGAGAGGTGACTTAAATGAGACATACAAGATAATCAGAGGGTCATCAAGGCTTTTTTCCACTATGGATATTTAGTGTCAGCATAACCTTCCAGTCAAATAACTAGAATGTTAAAATATAAAATAAAACATGGATGCTACTTAACCCCATCTGCTATCTCAGAAATACAGTTCTTAATATGCAGGTGCCAACCTCTCTGAACTATGCTATCAATACATATGGTTCAATTCAGCTGAACTGCTCCTTAATACCACATTACGCACTGGCAAGTTGCCATTTACGTCCTAAACATACTAAGGCTGGCACACTAGAATTTTTAAATTCAAAATTGTTGAATTTTATACAGTTTGGGCTTAGACACAGCAACAAGAATAAGAAAGCTGGTCAAAATACAGTAGGGTTCTGATTTTCATCCCTGGCAGAAACCAGACAGGAAACAGTTAAAATGAAGAATGGGAACTTATAAACTCCAACCTGTTTAATTGCATTCTTCAATTAAAATAGTCCCCTAGCAAGATTCCCATGACCAAATACTCTGCCTTTTGCCACATCTTCGAAAAACAATTAGTCATATAGCATGGAAACATACCATTTGGTCCAAACAGATCAGACATACCATCTGACCTGCCATCATTTGGCCACTTATTCCTCTAAACCCTTCCTAAATGTTGTAATTATACCAGCCTCCACCACTTCCTCCAACAGCTCGCTCCATACACTCACCATCCTCTGCATGAAAACATTACCCCTCAGGTCCTTTTTATTTTTTTTTCTCTCTTACATAAAACCCTAAGCCTTTCTGTTTTGCACTCCCCCATCCTAAGAAAAAAGACTGCAACCATTCACCCGATCCGTGCCTCTCAGGATTTTATAAACCTCTGTAAGATCACCCCTCATCCTATGAAGGTACAGGGAAAATAGTTCCAACCTATTCACCTCTCCCTACAACTCAAACCCTCCAGTCCTGGCAACATACTTATAAATATCTTCTGCACCTTCTCAAGTTTAACAACATCTTTCTTATGGAAGGGCGACCAGAATTGTATGCAGCATTCTAAAAGGGATCTCATCAATGCCCTATGCATCTGAAACAGGACATCCCAATTCCAATAGTCAATGCTCTGACCAGTGAAGACAATGATGCCAAACAGCTTTTTCACACCCCTTTCTATGACTTAATTTTGAAGGAACTACACACCTGCACCTCTTTGTCAGCAATACCCCCAGAGCTCTACCATTAAGTCGAAGAGTGTGGTGCTTGGAAAGGCACAGCTGGTCAGACAGCATCTGAGAAGCAGCAGCATTAATGTTTCAGGCATAAGCCCTTCATCAGGAAAGCCCAAAAAACTTTGATTCTCCTGCTCCTCGGGTCATGCCTGACCAGCTGTACTTTTCCAGCACCACACTCTTCAACTCTGACCTCCAGCAACAGAGTCCTCAATTTCTCCCGCTACCTTTAAGTGTAAGCATCCTGCCCTTGTTTGCCTTACCAAAATGCAACACCTCACATTTATCAAAATTAAACTCCATCTGCCACTCCTCAGTCCACTGGCCCATCTGATCAAGGTTTGGTTGTACTCTGAGATAATCTTGTTCAGTGTGCATTGCACCAACTATTTTGGTATCATCTGCAAATTTACTAACCATATCGGTGATCTTCACATCCAAATCATTTATATAAATGACAAAAAGTATGACAAAAGACAAAATGATTCTTGTGGCACAACGCTGGTCACAGGCTTCCAGTCAGAAAAGCAACCCTCTATTACCACCCTCTGTCTCCTATCTACAAGCCAATTTTGTACCCAATTGGCTAGTTCCCCTTGTGACTTAACCATACTAAACAGTCTCCCAGACGAAGTCTTGTCAAACGCTTTATGGAAGCCCATACAGACATCTACCACTCTGCCTGCATTAATCTTCTTCGTCATCTCTTCAAAACACTCAGTATAGTGAAACATTGATTTCCCGTGCACAAAGCTAACGTTGACTATCCTTAATCAGTCCTTGCCCTTCTAAATGCATGTAAATCCTATCCCTCAGAATCATCTCCAACGGCTTACCCAACACTGATGCAAGACTGACCAGTCTATAGTACTCGGGTTTTTATTTAAATAATGGCACAACAGCCAACCTCCAGTCTTCCAGTACCTCATCCGTGGCTAATGATGACACAAGTATCTCAGCAAGGGGTCCGGTAGTCTCCTCCCTAGCTCTCACAAAGTTCTGGTCAGGTCCCAGGGGATTATCTATCTTTATATGTTTTAAAACCTCCAGTACTGCCTTTTCTGTAATATGAACACTTTTCAAGACATCAGTATTTATCTCCACAAGTACCATTACTTCCATGTCCTTCTTCACAGTAAATACTGAAGTAAAATTTTAATTTAATATCTCACCCATCTCCTGTGGATCACACAAGTAGATCTGTAAGGGATACCTATTTGCTCCCCTGTTACTCTTTTACCCTTAATGTACTTACAGAAGCTCTTTGGATTCTCCTTAACTCTATTTGCCAACACTATTTCATGTCCCCTTTTACCCCTGATTTCCCTCTTAAGTATACTCCTACTGCCCTGAAACTCCACTAGGGATTCACTCAATCCCAGCTGTCTATACCTGACACATGACCAGAGCCTTGATTTCTTTAGTCATCCAGCATCCTACACCTACCAGCCTTGTCCTTCACACTAACAGGGACATACTGTCTCTGGACTCCTCTTTGGATTCTCCTTAACTCTATTTGCCAACACTATTTCATGTCCCCTTTTACCCCTGATTTCCCTCTTAAGTATACTCCTACTGCCCTTATACTCCACTAGGGATTCACTCAATCCCAGCTGTCTATACGTGACACATGACCAGAGCCTTGATTTCTTTAGTCATCCAGCATCCTGCACCTACCAGCCTTGTCCTTCACACCAACAGGGACATACTGTCTCTGGACTCTGGTTATCTCATTTTTAAGGGCCTCCTTTCTCAACCGCCCTTTTCTTTACCTGCAACTAGCCTCCTCTAATCAACTTTTGAAAGTAACTGTCTAATACCATCAAAATGGGCCTCACTCCAATTTAGATTTTTAACTTTTTGATCAGTTCTAACCTTTCCATCACTTTTTGAAACTAACAGAATTAGGACCATTTGCCCCAAAGTGCTCACCTCCGTAACTTGCCCTGCCTTATTTCACATCAGAAGGTCAAGTATTGCTCCTGCTCTAGTAAGTACAACCACAAACTGAATAAGAAAGTTTTGTACAAGCTGAAATTCCTCCCCATCCAAGTCCTAAACCCTTATCAAAGTCCCGGTTTATGTTTGGGAAGTTAAAATGCCCTACCATTACAACCCTATTATTCTTACTGAGATTTGGGATCTTCTTACATATATGATTCTCAATTTCCTACTGGCTATCTTTCGGGAGGGGGTGATTTAATATAATCCCAGCCAGGTGATTATCAGGTTCTTATTTCTCTGTCCAGTGAAAACATATGGGTGGAACAATCTCCCAGGAATATATTCAAATATTGCCATATTATCCCTGACCAAAAACACCACTCCCCATCCACTCTTGCCTCTCTTTCTAACCTTCCTGTAGCGTCTATACCCCAGAAAATAAGTTCTATTTATCACTGAGCCACTTTTCTGTAATAGCTACGATATCCCAGGCCCAATGCTCTAAGTTCACCTGCCTAGCCTGTCAGGCCTCTTGCATCGAAGTAAATGCAGTTTAATTATCGGTCTTACCTCATTCTCTGCAAAGCTTCCATCTGCATAAAGAACTTTCCACGCATATCTCCCCTAAACCTTACCCCTCCCACTTTGAACTCATGACCCCTAGTAATTGAGTCCTTCACTCTGGCAAAAAGTTTCTTGCTATCCACCCTGTCTATACCTTTCATGATTTTGTAGACTTCAAATCAGATTCCCCCTCAACCTCCATCTTTCTAATGAAAGTAATCCTAATCTATTCAACTTCTATTCAGAGCTAGAGGCCTCCGTACCAGGCAACCTCCTCTGCACCCTCTCCAAAGCATCCACATCCTTTTGGTAATGTGGCGACCAGAACTGTATGCATTATTCCAAATGCAGCCGAACCAAAGTCCTATACAACTATAACATGACCTGCCAACTCTTGTACTCAATAATCCGTTCAATGACCACATGCTTTCTTGACCACTTTACTGACCTGCATTGCCACCTTCGGGGAACAATGGACCTGAACACCCAGACCTCTCTGTACGTCAATTTTCCCCAGGACTTTTCCATTTACTGTGTAGTTTACTCTTGAATTGGATCTTCCAAAATGCATCACCTTGCATTTGCCCAGATTGAACTCCATCTGCCATTTCTCTGCTTATCTCTCCAATCTATCAATATTTTGCTGTATTCTCTGACAGTTGCCTTCACTATCTGCTACTCCACCAATCTTCGTGTCATCGGCAAACTTGCTAATCAGGCAACCAATGTCTTCCTCCAAATCATTTTTATATATCACAAACAACAGTAGTCCCAGCACAGATCCCTGTAGAACACATATGTCACAGGTCTCCATTTGAGAAACTCCTTTCACTACTACTATGTCTTCTGTTGCCCAGCCAGTTCTCTATCCATCTGAGAGGCAGCAGTGCTAACCACTGAGCCACCATGTCACCCCTACTGCATATATTCTGCACCGTCTCCAAGGCATCCTTGACCATGGCACAGGGAGGCAACACAGGCGGCTGCAAAAGCGTCCGTGCCCCAGACTAGAAATTCCCCTATTATAATTGATTGCTTGGAACCTGACATACCGCTCATACAGTAGAGTGACAGTAACAAAAACCTGTTGTCAGGCAAACCCCACCTACAGTATCGAAAACAGAATACCTGTTTGAAACAGATGTAGACTCCTCCACTACCTGGCAACCTCTCATTTCTTTCGTAGTGGTCACCATCAACCTGAATATACCAGTTTTATTTATCTCCCTGAAATTGCCATCCATCACACCCCATTGCTCTTGTAAACTCATTACCTCGAACAGCAGCTTCTACCAATCCATGCAGTATGGTAGGATTTGCAACCTAACACACTTCCTGCAGACAGTCCCCAGGAAAATTCAAATTCTCCTTAATCTCTGACATTTACTCTTCCTGTCAGATCATGCTATTAAAAGCCACTTCTGCCTATATAACAATCTACAGACCTAGAAATTACCTAAAAACACAACACACTTTGCTCAAAAACGCAGCATTAAACACAGTCTGTCTTTCTAACCAAAAACACTGCCCTGGGATAACTTAGTACTAATGCTTAATATTAAAAATCAATCAAGAAAGATGACAGCATAAATACAAGAAAAAATGCTGTCACCTTACTCTCTATTATAGATTTATAAAAAAAAATTAAGATTTAGAAGTTTGATAATTCTTAAAAATAATTAAGCTGATCAAGCTCAAAAACCAAAAGATCACCCTCTTCTCCTATAATTTCGGGCAGTGATGATTTTTCTAAATCACTGATACCTCGACAGCTGCACCAGAAGCTTGATATTAGACTTCCTACATCAACCATTAAACTTCACTACTTGTTTGCTATTTCAGTAAAACCCAATATCTAGAGTCCTTGTGCAATTTCTCAGTCCACCAGCTATGAAACTACACCTGTTGGCTGCTCCATTAAAAAGCCAAACGTCAAGCCTTATGCAATTCCTCAGTCTCTGACCATAACACATGGTTGCTCTCCCAAAACTCTCCATTCTTCCTCCCATTTAAATTATCTTTGCTTTAGATGTTTTTTTTTTTAAAAAGTTCCAAAAACAATGCAAAACTTGTAAGAAATTACTGCACCAAGGAATTGATTAGATCCAGCTAAGTGCAGAAAAACATCAAAAATCAAGAATAGTTCTCCTAGCCACTATCCTCTTCAGTTCACCTTTTTATTAAAAATATTTGGAATAACTGTGGAATTGATTGGTGAACTCTTGACAAAGTGTTGCACAAAATCTCTATGTCTTCAAAAACCTCTCAAACCTCCAGCAATAAGTTCATTGTAAAATGACAATTATGCTCTTATATAGATCTCCAAACTCTGAATAATGTGTTTACTGCCAGTCAACTGAATTAGATCAAATTCTATCACCAAAAACACCATGCAATTATTAATGTTCAGGCAATTTAAGGGGTAATCACACCCTTGAAAATCTTCTGTTACAACATGATGGTAAACCCTTCTGTTAATTAAACCAAAGACACAGAAAAGCTCACCTCGCCTCATAATCTGTTGAAGACTTTGTTGTGGGCAAAGTCTTAGAGAGAATTGTAAGGGATAGGATTTATGCACATCTGGATAGGAATAATGTGATCAAGGATAGTCAGCATGGTTTTTTGTAGATCTTCCTGAGCTGTCTTTGGTCTTCTGCTGCAAAGATATTTCATATGAAAAAAGTATCTTTGACAGAGAATGTGGTGAATAGCAGTCTTTCAACAGCAGTTGATGCTCTTTCTGGCTAACTGTGCAAAATACCTGTTTTTTTAATACCCAAATATCGGATCATCTCATTGGTTCACTGTTGTCAAAACAGTAAAATTCAAATTCGATTGGGTTTTAGTATTTTGGGGCATGATTTAAACTGATTGGCTAAATTTGAAATGCTGTTTCGAAAAACTGAGGTATCTAGGTTACAGCCAAATGGTACATCTTTTAGGGCAGCACGGCGGCACAGTGGTTAGCACTGCTGCCTCACAGCGCCAGAGACCCATGTTCAATTCCCGCCTCAGGCAACTATGTATGGAGTTTGCACATTCTCCCAGTGTCTGCATGGGTTTCCTCTGGGTGCTCCGGTTTCCTCCCACAATCCAAAAATGTACAGGTTAGATGAATTGGCCATGCTAAATTGCCTGTAGTGTTAGGTAAAGAGGTAAATGTAGGGAAATGGGTCTGGGTTGCGCATTGGCGCGTCGGTGTGGACTTGTTGGCCGAAGGGCCTGTTTCCACACTAAGTTATCTAATCTAACCTTTCAATTTCCCAGCATGCTGTGATTCCTAGTCAGTTACATGACAGGTGCTTGCCAGCTTTTACTCTCTATTAAATGTATAGTACCTGTCTTCAACTTCATAAGATACCATTGCTCCCAGCAAATCTTTAACTTTTTGCCCAAGATGGCTATTCTAGCATTTCAGCTCAAGACTCCACCTTGGCCTCTTCAGATGAGAAGTGAGACAATGGGATATAATGATTAGAATTGTGTACCCTCATTCTGCCACAGGCAAGTAGTGAAACCTGGGGATATCTACTAGAGGTTAATACAACGGATTGGGGTAATGTAGTGACACGGGATTTAGAAGTAGTTGGCAGTCAAGGAACAAAGAGTAGGAATAATTTTATAGCTTTAACTTTAAAGAATTATAAAATGCAAGGATGACAGTATGAAAAGCCAAAAGCCTCCCAAGCTGGTGGAGTAAGAACGTCAGGTCAGAATCAATGCAGAGAAGTATTAAGTGATGTACTTTGCTGGGATGAACATTGAAAGATAAAGTTAAACGATGAATACAATTCGAAATGAGGGACTTTGGTGAGTACATGCACAGATCATTGAAGGTGGCAGGACAGATGGAGAACAGCTAATAAAGCATTGTGTTGACAGCTTTGGCTTTATTAATAAGAGTCACTGAGAACAGAAGCAAGGAGCTGATGTTGAGCTTGCATAACACACTTGCTAGACCCCAGATGGAGCATGCTGCACAACTCTGGACACTACTTTGTAAGAAAGGCATGAATGCATTGGAGAGAGTTCAAAAGCGATTTCGATGAATGGGTCTACAAATGAAACTTTATTTAAGAAGATAGATTGAAGTTGGTATAGTTCTCTTTGAAAAGAAGACAGCTTAGAGAAGATTTGAAGAGGTTTTAAAACCATGATTGGGCTGGACAGAATGGATAGGAAGAGGTTTGCCCAATTTATAAAAGGAATAAGACCAAGTGGTTGTAGATTTGGAGTGATTTGCAAAGGCAGCAAGGGTGATATGAGAAGGAAATTCTTCACATAGTAAATAGTTAGGGTATGGAATGCACTGCTCAAAATGGGATGGAAATTGGTTCAACAGAGGCATTGGATGAGTGTTTGGATAGAAATAGTGAGTAAGGATATGGGGGGGAAAAAAAAAATCAGAAGTTTGGCAGTAGGGAACAATGCTCGATTGAAGATCGATTCAGACATGACAGATGAATGGCTTCCTTCTGTATCATAACAATTCTGCAGTCAGGGGTCTTTTTCTGAGTCCCAATGGAGTACTACAAGGATCAGTGCTTGGACTCCAGCTATTGACAATATATATTAATAATTGAGATAAGGGAACTAAATTCCAAGTTTGCAGAAAACACAAAGTTGGGTTCAAAGGTGTGTAGTGATGCTATAGTGTGAGAACAAGTAGAGTGAGCGGGCAAATGCATGGCAGATAAAGCATAACAGATAAATATGAGGTCATCCAATCTGGTAGCAAAAGCAGGAAGACAAATTATCTAAATTGCAAGAGATTTAGGAAGGGCAAATGTGCTCTAAGACTTGGTTGTCCTTGTAATGCAGTTGCTGAAAGTAAGCATGCAGTAGGCCATTTAGGACTGAGATGAGGAGAAATTTCTTCACCCAGAGGGCAGTGAGCCTGTGAAATTTCTTAACCCAGAAAGCAGTGACCATGGTTGTGGTCAAAATACTGAATATTTTCAAAAAGGAGTTAGATATAATTCTTAGGGCTAGAAGGGTCAAAGGTATGGAAAGAGAGAACAGTAACAAGATCGTGAGTTGAATGACCAGTCGTGATCACATTGAATGTTTCTATATTTAAATTTCCAAATATTTAAAAAGCTGGAACGGACAACCGGAAGCAGCAGATTCAAACCACTACAAATGCCGGAGGAAAGATCACAGAAGCGCTTCACAGAGGCTCCCCCAAGCACTGAGGATGTCACCTAGACAGGGGACGAACATCTGCAACACAAATTCCCAGCTCAGCGAACAGGACCACAACAACGAGCACCCAAGCTACAAATCTTCTCACAAACTTTGAATTTAAATTTCTCTCAAGAAAATGTTGGCTGATTCTCAGAGAAACTCCAAATTACCGTAAAGTCAACCTATTACCAGGTTATCAAGTTTATGCATAACAAGTTTGCATAGGCAACTCATCATGAAGTTGGGCAGAGAAATTTAATAGGAAATTTAAAAGGAAGGGAAAACACAGCAAGAGACCATTTTGTGCTGAAGGGCAGTATTCAAGGAAAACAGTCCTGTGGAGAAGTGACTGTACCCTCACATCTTGAACCAGAAGCACAGTATTCAAATTCTATTCCAGGAACTGATGGTTAAGCAAAACCTGTGAATGCTGCTGAAGCAAATGGATTAGATTCTCGCATTTTCATATTCATTATATATTAACCATTTCACATTTTTAAGTATTTTTCTACATTTTTCAATAATGAGGATATTCATCTTCTATTGCCACTAAATATTAGAGCTAAAGAGATTGAATGGTATCCAGTAACTCCCTGCAAAACATTCCTATGGCAACCAGTGAGTGCCAGAGAGATACTTTGTCAGCCATCTTATGGAAAGAAAATTGTAGCCTCTGCCATCACTGCCCATAGCCTTTGACTACAACTTGCATGCAAAAGCGACATTGCCACAGCAACCTATGGACTCTTCAGCAGGCCAGTTGGCTGGATGATCACTATGGAACAGATTGGTGCTAACAGCACTATTCTGGCTAGGGTGGATTCGAGACCAATATTTATCAGAGAACTCAAGAAGAAATAAAAAGATTGAACATTTTTATTTAATGCTGCACCAGGCTTTAGCATGTTTTACCTTGGAAGAGGCAAACTTTTCTGGTAATTTTACACTCCTCCCTTTGACATGTTTTGTAAGATTAAAATGTTACCAGCCTTGCCTTTCTAGCAAACGCCCTAGCAATTAGAAGCACCTTAAGAAAATAATGTGTAAATATAATTACACAAAACAACATACTCAAATATTTTCTCCAGCACTTGAGCAATACATAACATTTCATACAAGCATAATGTGGAGTTAATTAATTTGCCCATTATATAGCATTTTAAAACCTTTTCAGGATACCATTGCATGCCCATGTCAACTGTATGTTTTATATTTTTGCCTTAATATATGAACTACCAAACCCAACACATTAGTAGTTTAAAGAAGCAGTACATTGTACTGTCAATTATAACAAAGAAACTTGGAGAAGGACACAACTCCAGCAAAAGGAATAAAATAAAGTAGGAATTTTGAAAACACCAATATCTTTAAGTTTTGCACATTTGCAAAGCATACATACAACAACTTGCAGACAGTCACAAAATATGCAACGTACTTGTGAGAGTTGGACTTTAATTATTCCGTTTCAAGCTTTTCACCTGAAACTAACAGGCAAGTGGATTGGAAAGAGGAGAAGTAAGTGATCCATAATATTTGTTTATGTTAAACTGCTTGGTAAAAGCTTCAGCAGAATATCCAGTTCATGAGAGTGACGTCTGGATAATATTAAACACCAATTAATCAGTAGGCAATAAATGGGACTCTGGAGTATAATTCCTTACCCAAAAGTTTCTTCCAGGATTTAATAAGGGATTTTGCCAAAGATATGACATCATCTTCTTTACTCTGCTTTCTGATGGCATTTACAGACATTCCAATTCTGGTGGACTGCAAAACAAAAGAACATTACCTACTAACTAAGTTTAATAGTTTGGAAAAGAATTAAAGTAATTCCAAACATGTACAAATTCTACCTGGCTCTTGTAAAAGAATAAGCAAAACTGAAATTAATCTTAATATTATAAAATGAATTGGAAGCCTAGAGAAGACATTTATTCAGTTTTCTAAAAGATGAACAGTACCATTTGTATTTTTAATAACCCATAGTGATGTTTTAAATATAACCTTCTAACAACTCAATGGTTTTCATCCTGCAGATACCCATACTCTCCATAGTATATATTGTTTTAAAATAATAATAGTTGATTTTAACTTGCATTCTATTTTTAAACAAGTTTTTCTGTGTGCATTGAACATGCAAAACACGATTCGTCCTAAAT
>NC_057713.1:66078950-66080616 GCF_004010195.1 Chiloscyllium plagiosum
GTAGGTATAGGACTGATGTTAGGGGTAGGTTCTTCACTCAGCGGGTCGTTAGTTCATGGAATGCCCTGCCAGTAACAGTGGTGGACTCTCCCTCTTTATGGGCATTTAAGAGGGCATTGGATAAGTATATGGAGGATAGTGGGTTAGTGTAGTTTAGGTGGGCTTGGATCGGCGCAACATCGAGGGCCCAAGGGCCTGTACTGCGCTGTATTCTTCTATGTTCTATGTTCTATGTACTCAAGATAGAAGGCAGCGCAGAAAGCTTGCAGGGGCTAGGCCAATTCCACACTGGAACAACCACACCGGGGCTAGGTTAAATCCACACTGACTGATTAACACAACTCCAACAATAAAGGTCATGTTGCCGCAGTCTTACCAGAACTTAGGGCTGCTCTCTCATTACAGAAACAACTGGTGGCAGTTTAGCCTGAAGGGCACCATGACTCAGGTGAAGGAAAGGTTCAGAAGAAGTCCTTCATGGTAACCTCAGCTGTTGTGGGGATTGAACCTATGCTGTTGGCTTCACTCTGCACCAAAAATCAGCCATCCAACCAACTGCGTTAACCAAATAGAGTAGACTCAACAGTGAACAGACAGACACAGCAGCCTTATTCGAGCAGTCTTCACTGAGCAGACAGAAGATGGGTCAGAAGGAGTGAAGACAGAGAGGAAAAAAAAGAGTTCCCCAACATCTCAGCTAGAGAGCAGGATGCTGTCCCACCACTTTAACTCAACTTAAGCATTCCTAACAACAACCTGCTTGTCATCTGGTAACAGTGAACCATCCCTAATTATCACATTTATATACTCTAAATAATGTATCAAATCTAAACTACAGTTTTTTCATAGATCAATAAACTATCAGAAAATTACTTTCAAATCATCAACTGCCTAACGATGATCACAAACCCTAAAAGCAACAAAAGACTTTATCAAACAACACACAGTATATCTCAATCTAAAACAGAATTCCTAGCTTCAGCCATTCTTCCTGGTACTCCGTAAAAGGTCAATAGAATAACTTAAAAGTGATCCTTCTATAATGTGCATACTTATAAAACTTTCAACAATGCCCTTTTCCTCCATTACATAATTTATAACAAAGTGGTTTGAAATATTCATTATCTGAGAACTGCAGACAGACATTGAGAAATCCTAGAGCTCTTTTATTGTAAATATCTAATTTACATTTGCATTAATAAAGCTTTAGATTAAAATTACACATTCAAATTATTCACGTGGATTTGTTCACATTGATTATTTTTGTATTTGGAAAGACAAGGACTGTTTATGGACAGTCAACATGGCTTTGTGCGTGGGAAATCATGTCTCACAAACTTGATTGAGTTTCTTTGAGGAAGTAACAAAGAGGATTGATGAGGGCAGAGTGGTAGATGTGATCTATATGGACTTCAGTAAGGTGTTCGACAAGGTTCCCCATGGGAGACTGATTAGCAAGGTTAGATCTCAAGGAATACAGGGAGAACTAACCATTTGGATGCAGAACTGGCTCAAAGGTAGAAGACAGAGGGTGGTGGTGGAGGGTTGTTTTTCAGACTG
Organism: Chiloscyllium plagiosum; assembly: GCF_004010195.1. Taxonomy (NCBI): domain Eukaryota; kingdom Metazoa; phylum Chordata; class Chondrichthyes; order Orectolobiformes; family Hemiscylliidae; genus Chiloscyllium; species Chiloscyllium plagiosum. The sequence goes on from NC_057713.1 coordinate 66,080,511, forward strand.
GACGCTTGTGACCAGTGGAGTGCCAGTCCTCTACTTTTTGTCATTTACATAAATGATTTAGATGTGAGCATAAGAGGTACAGTTAGTAAGTTTGCAGATGACACCA
>NC_057713.1:66080643-66096398 GCF_004010195.1 Chiloscyllium plagiosum
TTGGGAGGTCATGTTGCAGCTGTACAGGACATTGGTTAGACCACTGTTGGAATATTGCATGCAATTCTGATCTCCTTCCTATCGGAAAGATGTTGTGAAACGTGAAAGGGTTCAGAAAAGATTTACAAGGATGTTGCCAGGTTTGGAGGATTTGAGCTAAAGGGAGAGGCTGAACAGGCTGGGGCTGTTTTCCCTGTAGCGTTGGAGGCTGAGGGGTGACCTTATAGAGGTTCACAAAATTATGAGGGGCATGGATAGGGTAAATAGGCAAAGTCTTTTCCCTGGGGTTGGGGAGTCCAGAACTAGAGGGCATAGGTTTAGGGCGAGAGGGGAAAGATATAAAAGAGACCTCCCAGGCAACTTTTTCACACAAATGGCGGTACGTGTATGGAATGAGCTGCTAGAGGAAGTGGTGGAGGCTGGTACAATTGCAACATTTAAATGGCATTTGGATGGGTATATGAATAGGAAGGGTTTGGAGGGATATGGGCCGGGCACTGGCAGGTGGGACTAGATTGGGTTGGGATGTCTGATCGGCATGGACGGGTTGGACCGAACAGTCTGTTTCCATGCTTTACATCTCTATGACTCTATTAACTAACAAAACTGCTAAGATGGGTTCAAAAGCTGCAGGAGGACAGGAGTCAAGAAGCTTTATTTTGGAAATGGCAACCCAAATTTTGATCAATATGTCAACACATTAACATGTTTATAAATTTAAATAAATATTTAACTATGCTAATATTCAGTAATGGTTTCTGCAATGTTACATTTCAAAGGAAAACTCTTAATGCATAGTAACTGGCTGAACACCGCAAGCCTGAGATAGCACCTGCACACAGTTTATGTGACCACTATTTTAGGAAAAGCCATGTGGCAGAGGCACATTGTTACCACCTGTTTGGAGGGATGGATCAATTCCTTTCCCTGTCATAGTACGCCTCTAACCACAACAATGTTTGAATTTAAAAAGGAGCCAAATTTTGCCAGTTATACACTGGTTTGTATACAGCTTAGTATCAGAAACAAGTCTGTCATGTTCCTGAAGTTAATGAATAGTTTATTGCAAAAACATTAGGAGCAGCAAAAGGTTTAAAATGTACAAATATATCTAACTACTCATCCTGAAAAACAAATGCACACAACTTCTTCCAAGCCTAGAAAAAATATAAAACTCTGGACAGTGCTTATCTTAAAAGTACTTTAAAAATAAGTTAAATTCAGAAAAAACGTTATTCCGTTTTTCCAAATGGTATTCTGCAGGCATTACTTTTCATACAAGCGGCACATACTGAGGCTTCTTCCTGGATCAGTTATGACTGCTAGAATCCCCTTTTCTGGAAACAATGGTGTTGATTTACATTTCTCCAATAAGAACTCTCAAACTTTGATGAGAGGAGTTTCATAGAAAGGGTGAGACCCCCGTGGCAAGTTCTTGCTGACATTTGTTTTCAAAACCTTTTGCCTTCACACAGCCACAAACTAGGTCATGTGACCTCTCTGAACGTATTGCAAACTTAGGAGCTCCATTTGTTTCACTTTTCAAGAGTTCAGATACATACTTAATGATTAAACTTACTATTTTAGATAACACATCTTCATAATAACAGAGGCAAATTATGACACATAATGAATATTATTTGTTAAATATTCACAGCTAAACACACATTCAGAACTCACATAGGGCAACTGCATCAGATCGCCTCATTTCAATGTGGTACCACAAATCTAATTCCCGATTCACTAACTGTCTCAAACCAGAACTTCCTTCCATCATTGACCACAGCAGTGACTGCTTGGTCATAATAAATAGCAAACAAACAGCACAAACCAATTTTATAAATCAAACCATACAATATTTTCCACAAAAATCTAACACGACCCTTATGCTGCTGTCCTCAATTGCCCTGTATAGTCTCCCAAGTAATGACACACCACTTGTTCTGGCAATCGTCCTTCAGTTCGGGAGACTGCTAACAGCCTTGCAGCTCGATTTGATCCAACTCGAGATGGTCTGGGTTTTTCACTTTACCGTTTCAACATAAGCAGGAAAAATGTAGTTAGCTGAAGACAACAGCTACAGTGGATAATGGTAGTGATGAATGCTGTCTTCCTGAGTAAGAACAAGAGGTTCATGCTCCAAGATCCCTCTACCAATCCCACAAGGCAGTAGCTCTTAGACATGTGTCAGTCAACAGATTGCTGGAATTCAGAGAACCGGCAAGGTTCTATTCATACCCTGCAAGCTAAGATTGCATGACAGAAGTCTGTAGTACAACTGCAGGTCCAGATATTAACAGATATTTTCTAGCACCGCAGTGGAAGCTGAAAGGTCAGTCATTAGAACTTGCACTTTGGATCCAGAAGTATATTCAGAGTTGACCGACACTCGCACAACAGAAAGCAGCAGTTTCAAGGTCTCTACAAAGCCCCTGTGCTAATTAGTACTGGTCTTCTCCACACTTCTGGAGCGTAACTACAAATTTTCTAAGACATGCTAATGCTTCAAATATCGTGTCCATAGCATCTACTTTTTTCTGTAGCATGCCTCAAAAGGGCTTCGAAGCTCATCATCGCAGAGCTGTGCATCTTTAACCTCTGGTGAGCTGGCACCTACACCATGCACACATGATATCTTACCAAGTGCAGATCCATAAGCTAAGCTATTCTCTAAAGTACATTAGTGTGTCAGTATTTGAACTTGCAGCTGTGGGTGAGAGAAAGAAAGTTAACTTCGAACTCACTATCTCCCTGCTCTTCCACCTCAGTCTTTTGTATATGGTCTATTCAGGGTGCGGTTTTATAGTCTGAAAAGAATAGCTGTGACAAGAGGCAACTAGAATGAAAAGCAGGAGATATATGCTTATAAAGCTTTCAGCTTGTAAATCACAAGAATAAGGGGATCAGAATGTGCAAGTGAGGACTTAGGATAAATAAATTGCTAATTTTGATTATTTGAGCCACAGGGCTAGCAAGGGCGTTAGTCATGATGACTCCAATATTAAGCAGCAAAACATTGTTCATTGCACAAAAGGCTTGTCCTCTGCTGGTTATGAGCTGTTACTTCTAATTATGCACCACTTTGTCCAGCAAGAAAAAGACAAGTGTGCCAGTGAGTCTAGTGCAATATATTTGGGTAATGTAGCTGTCACGATTGTATATGTGGCACAACATGCAAAGTCCAACATGTGGCCAAGAGGCTTGAATATGTATTAATGAGGAGAAAGTGAGGTCTGCAGATGCTGGAGATCAGAGCTGAAAATGTGTTGCTGGAACAGCGCAGCAGGTCAGGCAGCATCCAGGGAACAGGAGAATCGACGTTTCGGATTCCTGAAGAAGGCCTTATGCCCAAAACATCGATTCTCCTGTTCCCTGGATGCTGCCTGACCTGCTGCGCTGTTCCAGCAACACATTTTCAGCTATGTATTAATGAGTAATGGCGAGGCGAAGGAATGAACATTAGGCAGCAGACATGATTGAGCAAGACCACCTTAGTACGTGAGTGAGAAGTGTGGAACATTAATTAGAATGCACCTTCCCTTTAAATACGAAAGCCAGCTTCAATTTATGCTACCCTCCCATACTTTTTCATGGTTTATTTGGACTTTCAGGCATTCAATAGCATGCTTAGCACTGATTGAACAATGTCATCATTTAACTTTGTATGCAGCCTGAGTTAGAAGCATCAGACATGGGTCAATTGCATCATGATCTGCACACTCATCTGAATTGCATTAAACTTTGCAACCTTTTAATCCTAAACGGATAGAAGTAATTCTTAACTTGCTGTATATTATAGTATTGTAGGAAGAAAAAGGTGATAGAAGTAAATGTAGTAACTGATTCTTAGAAATACAAGAATGTATTTCACATTTTCTTGTTCAGTCGCACAAACAGAAAATATGCATCAATTTGAACAGAATCAGTGTTGTGCCATCTTCTGTTCAAATTTAGAATTAAACTGAAATTTACAAGTCATTGGCTACTCATTAGGTAAACTTGAACTGCAGATAACCTAAATCAGAAACCATTCTGATTTTTTTTTAAAAGCCTTCCAGATCAACACTAAACAGTGTTGCCCAATAGTATTTTTACTGGTCAAATCTTTCTTTACAATAACGTACCACAATTAAAATTAACTGTTGCTTTAAAGTGCTACTCTAACACAAGTTAGGGGATGCATTTTTAAGATGAGAGGAGAAAGTTTTAAAAAGGACAGGGGGGGCAACTTTTTGTTTTTACACATAGAGTGGTTATGTGTGGAATGAACTGCCAGAGGAAGTGGTAAATGCAGGTACAATTACAACGTTTAAGACATTTGGATAAGTACATGAATAGGAAAGGGCTGGAGAGATATGGGCCGAACAGCAGGAAAGTGGCACTTGTTTAGTTTGGTAACATGGTCAGCGTGGGCTGACAGAGGAAGTGGTAGAGGCTGGTACAATTGCAATATTTAGAACATAGAACATAGAAGAATACAGCGCAGTACAGGCCCTTCGGCCCTCGATGTTGCGCCGATCCAAGCCCACCTAACCTACACTAGCCCACTATCCTCCATATGCCTATCCAATGCCCGCTTAAATGCCCATAATGAGGGAGAGTCCACCACTGCTACTGGCAGGGCATTCCATGAACTCACGACTCGCTGAGTAAAGAACCTACCCCTAATGCTTCCTATAGTATGGCGACCAAAACTGCACACAATACTCCAGATGCGGCCGCACCAGAGTCTTATACAACTGCAACATGACCTCAGTACTCCGGAACTCAATTCCTCTACCAATAAAAGCCAGTACGCCATATGCCTTCTTCACCGCACTATTTACCTGGGTGGCAACTTTCAAAGATTTGTGTACATGGACACCAAGATCCCTCTGCTCATCCACACTACCAAGTATCCGACCGTTAGCCCAGTACCCCATCTTTTTATTACTCTTACCAAAGTGAATCACCTCACACTTAGCTACATTGAACTCCATTTGCCACCTTTCTGCATTTGGATGGGTTTATGAATAGGAAGGGTTTGGAGGGATATAGGCTGGGTGTTGGCAGGTGGGACCAGGTTGGGTTGGGATATCAGGTTGGCATGGACAAGTTGGACCGAAGGGTCTGTTTCCATGCTATATGACAATCCAGGAAGTTTAATCATGTTAAAGCAATAACTTTAATTATGGTGACCTTTCAATGTGATAAATTTATCAACATGCAAAATAAACTAACATTTATTTTCACACTTTTTGAACCCATCCTACAGAATTCTTATATTTAAATTTTCTTACTGCAAAAAGACTGAAATTCCATAAGTATGCTGTACGTGTCCCTTGATTTATTTAAAAAGCTTCAAATACATTAAAGGAATTCACTGGAAAGGACAAAAAGAAATAAAAGCTGCATTCTTAATAATTTGTACAAGTCATGAACTGCAACATGAAGATCACAGAGGTTTTTTAAACCATTTCACAATGTTTTAAGAACAAAATGTTTTGTTTTGTTTTAACACTTCTGAACCCAGTTATATAAATCAGATAGAAAGCATCTACTATTCAGTAAAACCTGCTCAATTGAAAGTCATTGGCAAACTATCATTGACAAAAACAAACATGGAAATGCTGAAGCAAAAGCTGACTTGATGCAACAGATTAACACCCAAGACATTGCTCATGATTTATTGGGGGAACTAAGGCAGTAAGACTCTTTAACATGATTCTACACAGCAGAGGCCTTTGGTGCACAACTTTGCTTGGGGACAACAGGTTAAAATTATAAAATTAAAACTTCTGGGTTTAGTGGTTTGATAAAAGATGGAATAAATTCTGTAGCCTGCTGACTGGGAAAACACCCACCTTCAAAATCAGAATGGTGTAAGCTTTCTTGACTCCTTTCAGAAAATTAATTGAATCATGAAAGTTACTAGAATGTTCTTGTGATTACTAATTCATAAAGGATTTTTTCATTCTTAGTAATAGCTTGTCTAAATTAATTTTAATCAAACAGATTTGTTCCAGTAAATAGACAGTGATTACTTTAGCCAATCAAAAAGGCCTGACACAAGATGCATTTTGTGCTTCTGTACAAATTTCAATGCAATATACACTACCATACACTACTTTCAATCAAGGGATTTTAAAAAAAGACATTGTTAAAATTTTTCAATTCACACTTTTCTGCAAGATACAATATTATCACTCGGGCTTGTATACCAACGACATATTGACTGTGCATTCTATTTGCGATCAGAGAAATGGAAATTATCTAATAATGTTTAGTTATCAGACGTTCAAAGTAGTTTGGTTTATAATAATCTGCAAAGATTTACATATAGAAAACGGATCAACATAAATATTCAAATGACGATAAACCACAGAAGGGCCACATTGATAGTATAAAAATGTTACAATCCATATCACTGTTATAACACTGGACCAGCAACCCTGACATCATGAATTCAAATCTCACCCACAAAAGTTATAAAACTGAATTCAGTAAAATGAGTCAATTGTGGGCTAGTACCAGGAAACATAATCATGAAAGGTTCCAGATTATCATAAAAGCCCAACTGGCTCACAAAGCAGAACCTGTCTTCCCTACCTGGTCTGGCCTACAAGTGACTCCAGTCCCACGCTACATGGTTGACTCAAAGCCCTCACAGATGAATTCAGTAGATTCTGGTGGGACAATATCATAAAGACTTTGATACATTTTTAAAGTAGATAATGATCTTGGTAAAATGGCAACTCTTACGGTTTAAAAAAAAAGAGTAACTATAGATCCTATTGTACTCACTAAAAAATTGCATTAAGCACTACATAAATTTTGACATTTATATAATGATGCAGAACTGGTGATCATTAACTAGAAGCCCACAATTTATATCTCTCCTGATTTGTCTTACACTGGCATCAATGGAAACAAAAACATTATCTGGAAGAATGTAAAACAAGCTTCAAAACTGCTATATCCGCTATCATAAAGAGTGAAGTTATATTTTTGGAGTAGTATAAAACTCTGCAATGTTCACAGTGTTCAAATTGTGCAATGATTGTTATTAGTAGAGTTAACAGAAGCATAGACAACATTTTATGGTGGAACAGGAGCTAACAGTTAAGGAGAAAGTTCCATCATGTGAAGGCATAGCAACTAAAAAAAGGTAGCGCTACAGATTGAGCAGAACTAAATTAAATGATAAAGGTAAAACTCTATTTCATGCTAGCACATTCAACTAGATATAGGAATAGATTTTCATTGATTTTTCACAATTCTCAACTGTGTTCAGACTTTGTTCTCAAGACAGCGTACCTGCAATAATTCCAAAGTCATGGGAATGCTCTTTAATTCCTTCAGCAAGTCCATGGCGCCCACCTGTAAAACACCACAATACACCTTTTAAAAACACAGACTAAGTAGTCACCAAGCCAGGTTAAACAATAGACCGAACATATAAATAAAAAATTTAGTCTTCTACTCATCAGAACAAGGTACAAGAATACTAATTTCAGAGGAAAACTAACATTTATACTGTATGACAGTAGTGTGACTGCTTCGCAAGCGGACTTTGATTGACAGAGGCCTCTTCACGGACAATGTGCCAGTTTGAGATTTGGAGATATTGCATTTTGTTCTTTCATCCAAACTATTTATATATATTGTGAAAGCTGGGGCCCTAGCATAATTCCTTATGGTATCCCACTAGTCACCACCTGCCATTCAGAAAAAAAGGTTCCTATCTGCCAACTGGGTTCCTCTACATTTAAATACACTAACCCAATTCTATGCACTTAAATTTTACACACTAATCTCTCTGTGGGACTTTAACAAGTCTCCTGAAAATTCAAATAAACCATATTAACTCTACCATTTACATCCTCAAAATAATTCCAGTAATTTGTCAAGCGTGATTTCCCCTTCATAAATCCATGCTGACTCTGCCACTGTTTTTTAAATGTTCAGCTATTCTTTTGTAATGGATTCCAGCATTTTCCGCACTACCAATATTAGGCTAACTAGTCTATAATTTCTGGTTTTCTTTTTGCCTCCCTTCTTAAACAGAGTGGTAATATTAGCTACTCTTCAATCTACAGGAACCATTCCAGAGTCTCCGGAATATTGGAAGATGATCAGCATTGCATCCAATATTTCTAGGGCTATTTCCTCAAGTATTCAGATGCAGATTTTCAACACCTGAGGATTTATTTGCCTCCGATCCTATCAATTTCTCCAACATCATTTCCCAATTAATATGGATTTCCTTCAGTTCCTCTCTCAGTAAAACCTGTTTTTTCACCACCCCCACCCAAACATTTGTGGAATGTTACTTTCGTTCTCCTTTGTGAAAACAGAAATGAAATATCAATTTAGTGCATTATAATTTTTCTCCCATTATAAATTTACTTGTTTATAACTATAAGGGATTTTTACATCTTCACCAATCTTTTTCTCTTTACATACCTATTGAAATTTTAACATAGTCAGTTTTTATGTCCCCCACAAACTTACCCTCAATCTAGTTTCCCTTTCTTAATAAATACCCTTGCCTCCTTTGCTGAATTCTAAACTGCTACCAGTCCTCAGATCTGTTGCATTTTTTGCTAATTGTCATGCCTCTTCCTTAGAACTAATACTAATTTCCCTTGAAAGTCACAGTTTGGCTAATTTTCCTGTCTTGCTTTGGTGCCAGACAGGAACGAATTGTTGCAGTTCACCCTTGCACTCTTCAAATGTTTGCCAATGTCTTTTCACCCTCATCTCAAACTAATGACTCCCAATCTATCATAGCTATTTTGTGCCTCATTTCATAGTATCTATTAAGATTCAGTTCCCTCGTCTCAGAATCAATAAAATAAATAAAATCCACAGTTGGAAAGAGTCATAAAGAATAGAAACAGGCCCTTTGGCCCATCATGTCTACACCAAGAAAAATAGTAATGCAATTTATACAAAAATAAATGAAGTATCATTATGGAGTCTAAGAGTTCTACAGCATGGAGACAGGCCCGTTGGCCCAAACTGGTCCATGTCGACCGAAATGTTCATTCATGCTAATGCACTTGGCCCATGCCCTTCTAAACCATTCCTATCCAAGTATTTGTATAAATGCCTTTTAAATGTTGTTAATATTCCTGCCTCAACCACTTCCACTGGCAGCTCCTTCTATATGCGCAAAATGTTGCCCTTTGATTCTTTCCCACCTGATCTTAAACTGATGCTTAAATTGAGCAGAGCAATGGCAGTTGGACGTTAGTTCAGATAAACACAAAGTGATGCATTCTGGGAGGTCTAATAACGGAATGATATACAATGGATGGAAACCAAAATTGTAGTTCGAGTATAGAAAAGGTTGAGAGTAGGGAGGTCTGAAATCAAGTTTCAGGGATGCAAGATGGCACCGGCAAGCAAGAAGTTGGCTTGAGGTGTGTCTACTTCAATGCCAGGAGCATCCGGAATAAGGTGGGTGAACTTGCAGCATGGGTTGGTACCTGGGACTTCGATGTTGTGGCCATTTCGTAGACATGGATAGAGCAAGGACAGGAATGGTTGTTGCAGGTTCCAGGATTTAGATATTTCAGTAAGAACAGAGAAGATGGTAAAAGAGGGGGAGGTGTGGCATTGTTGGTCAAGGACAGTATTACAGATGTAGAAAGGATGTTTGGGGACTCGTCAACTGAGGTAGTATGGACTGAGGTTAGAAACAAGAAAGGAGAGGTCACCCTGTTGGGAGTTTTCTATAGGCCTCCGAATAGTTCCAGAGATGTAGAGGAAAGGAAAGATGATTCTCGATAGGAGTGAGAGACACAGGGTAGTTGTCATGGGGGACTTCAACTTTCCAAATATTGACTGGGAACACGATAGTACGAGTACTATAGATGGGTCAGCTTTTGTCCAATGTGTACAGGAGAGCTTCCTGACACAGTATGCAGACAGGCCAACAAGGGGCGAAGCCACATTAGATTTGGTACTGGGTAATGAGCCCGGCCAGGTATTAGACTTGGACGTAGGTGAGCAATTTGGTGGTAGTGATCACAAATCTGTTGTTTACTTTAGTGATAGAATGGGATAGGTGCATACCACTGGGCAAGAGTTACAGTTGGGGGAAAGACAATTACGATGCGATTAGGCAAGATTTAGAAAGCATAGGATGGGGAAGGAAACTGCAGGTGATGGGCACATTAGAAATGTGGAGCTTATTCAAGGAAACGCTCCTGAGTGTCCTAGATAAGTATGTACCTGTCAGGCAGGGAGGAAACTGTAGAATGCGGGAGCCATGGTTTATGAAAGGAAAGACCTAAAATGAGAGAGCTCAGAAAAGCCAGGAGGAGACATGAGAAGTTGTTGGCGGATAGGATCAGGGTAAACCCCAAGGCTTTCTATAGGTATTTAAGGAAGAATGATGAGAGTAAGATTAGGGCCAATCAAGGATAGTAGTGGGAAGTTGTGTGTGGAGTCAGAGGAGATAGGGGAAGCACTAAATTAATATTTTTTGACAGTATTCACTCTAGAAAACGACAATGTTGTCGAGGAGAATACGGAGATACAGGCTACTAGACTACGTGTGATTGAGGTTCACAAGGAAGAGGTATTAGAAATCCTGTAGAGTGTGAAAATAGATAAGTCCCCTGGGTTGGATGGGATTTATCCAAGGATTCTCTGGGAAGCCAGGGAGGAGATTGCCAAGCCTTTGGCATTGATCTTTAAATCGTCATTATCTACAGGAACAGTGCCAGAAGACTCGAGGATAGCAAATGTGGTTCCCCTGTTCAAGAAGGGGAGTAGAGACAACCCTGGTAATTATAGACCAGTGAGCCATACTTCAGTTGTTGGTAAAGTGTGGGAAAAGATTATAAGAGATAGGATTTATAATCATCTAGAAAAGAATAATTTGATTAGGGATAGTCAGCACGGTATTGTGAAGGGTAGGTCGTGCCTCACAAACCTTATCGAGTTCTTTTAGAAGGTGACCAAACAGGTGGATGAGAGTAAACCGGTTGATGTGCTGTATATGGATTTCAGCAAGGCGTTTGATAAGTTTCCCCACAGTAGGCTATTGTACAAAATGCGGAGGAATGGGATTGTGGGAGATATAGTAGTTTGGATCAGTAATTGGCTTGCTGAAAGAAGACAGAGGGTGGTGGTTGATGTGAAATGTTCATCCTGGAGTCCAGTTACTAGTGGTGTACTGCAAGGGTCAGTGTTGGGTCCACTGTTGTTTGTCATTTGTATAAACAACCTGGATGAGGGAGTAGAAGTGTGGGTTAGTACATTTGCAGACAACACTAAGGTCGGTGGAGTTGTGGATAGTGACGAAGGATGTTGTAGGGTACAGAGAGACATAGATAAGCTGCAGAGCTGGGCTGAGAGGTGGCAAATGGAGTTTAATGCGGACAAGTGTGAGGTGATTCACTTTGGTCGGAATAACCAGAATGCAAAGTACTGGGCCAAAGGTAAGATTCTGGTAGTGTAGATGAGCAGAGAGATCTCGGTGTCCATGTACACAGATCCTTGAAAGTTGACACCCAGGTTGACAGGGTTGTTAAGAAGACAGTGTTTTAGCTTTTATTAATAGAGGGATCGAGTTACGGAACCATGAGGTTATGCTGCAGCTATACAAAACTCTGGTGCGGCCGCATCTGGAGTATTGTGTACAGTTCTGGTCACCACATTATAAGAAGGATGTGGAAGCTTTGGAAAGGGTGCAGAGGAGATTTACTAGGATGTTGCCTGGTATGGAGGGAAGGTCTTCCAACTTAAAGTACATTTAAGTCGTCATTGGACAAGCATATGGACGTACATGAATAGTGTAGGTTAGATGGGCTTCAGATTGGTATGACAGGTCGGCGCAACATCGAGGGCCGAAGGGCCTGTACTGCACTGTAATGTTCTATGTTCTATGTAATGAATCATAGGTTCTGAGGGAGTACCGAGGAACGACAAGACTTTGGTGTAAAAGTCCATAGACTCCTGAAGGTGTCAGTACAAGTAAACAGGGTGGTGAAGGCGGCAGATGAATGTTGGCCTTTATTAGCTGAGTCATAGGATATAGGAGCGAAAAAGTCTTGTTACAGCTTCATCAAACATTGTTTCAGGCAGAGGTGGAATACTGTGTGCAGTTCAAATATCAGAAGGACAGGATTGCAGGGTGCAGACCAGGTTCATCAGGATATTGGCAGAAAGTGAGGACTGCAGATGCTAGACAGTCAGAACTGAAAACTGTGGTGCTGGAAAAGCACAGGTCAGGCCGCATCTGAGAAACAGGAATGTTGAGCCCTTCATCAGGAATGTGGTTGGTTTGGGGGGGGCGATAGATAGGGTGGGGAGGGACATGTGTCTCTGGTGGTGGGGGTCTGATAGTGGATGGTGGAAATGGCAAAGAATAATGCACTATAGAACCCCCCCCCGGTCCTCACCTTCCACTCTACTAATATTCGGCTGTAGTACACTATCCTCTGCCATCTACAATCAGACACCACCACCAGAGACATATTTCCCTCCCACTCCAATCTGCACTTTGCTGAGACCATTCCCTTCATGACTCCCTTGTTAGGTCCACGCCACCCATCCACCACACCCAGCACCCTCCCTTGCCGTCGCAGGAGGTGTAAAACCTGCGGCCACACCTTCCCCCTCACCTCAGTCCAAGGCCCAAAAGGATCTTTTCACATCTAACACAGATTTTCCTGCACATCCATCCACCTCATCTACTGTGTCCATTGCTCTCGATGTGGTCTCCTCAACATTGGGAAGACAGCAAACCAACATGCAGTGTTTCAGGGAACATCTGAGATAAATGCACCAAACAATCCTTCAGCCCTGTGGCTGACCACTGCGCTTCCTACTCCGCTAAGGACATGCAAGTTCTAGGCCTCCTCCACTGCCAAATCCAAACCAAGTGCCAATTAGAGGAAGAACGCCTCATCTTCCACCTTAGTACCCATCAATCACACAGCATCAACGTTGACTTCAGTAGTTTCCAAAACTCCCCTCCCTCCACCTCATCCCAGATCCAACCTTCCAACTTGGTACTGCCCTCTTGACCTCTCCATCTTCCTCCCCACCTATCTTCTTCACCCTCCTACTGACTATCACAATCAACCTCCACCTGCACTTACGCACCTTTCAGAACAGGTAAATGGGTTTAGTGCAGAGTCGTGTTTGCACTTCAAGAATAAATCTCTACTGAATGATGTTTGTAGTAGTTTAACTCAACATTGGTAGTATTCTTTATATTTCCCAATCAAATATAAAACAAAACTCAACATTAATACTTAAAATTAATCTGCAGGTTCAAGTACTTTCCTTGCAAGAATAGCTATCCCAATAAATGGCCCATTGGACAGACAGAATTCATTGTTGAATTTCCTGCTTTTCAAAGTGATTGGCTCCTGCTTTCCTGGAGAACTGAATGCAATATAGTGGTGATTCTACAATCACTAAACAATCATGCATGTTCCTCGTGCATGAATTAACAGAATTCTGAGCATTTAGAGCAAGTCAAAGCCATGAAAATACTGAACAAGGGTATAGAAACTCACTGTTCAGCAATGGATACTGGCCCAATAAAAAGATAAATGTACTGCCTAGAACAAAAAGAATTCAGAAAATTAACTTTCTCATTGACCAACTGCTAAATCACAGGGTTAATTCTTAATTAATTTTTTAATTGTTTTTGTAGCATTTTCTGTTTCCTAAACAAAACAGTTACATCAAAAATTATTAATATTGCCCCCGGTGAAATGTGCATCTACTCAATAATATGAATCGTAGAAATACCACCTCATTGCAACAGTGGTGCCAGAGGGTAGATATAAATTTTTGGAAATCCCAGTTTACATGCTTCTTTATTAAGGAAAGTCTCTTGTAGTGAAAAAGAATAAGTGGTTCAGTCCAAATTAATTTCATGTGGATAACTCCAAACAATGAGTTGTCTCATCATTTGTTGATGAATTTTACATCCTTTACTGGTCATGAAAAGCTTCCAGCGAAAGGCGCATTATTGTCACCTTTATGTGAAAAATTAGCAAATGTAATAATTTCAGCAGGCAAATAAGTAATCACAGAATCAACCAAATTACAAGTAGCGAAAAAAAGGATAGATTGCTATGTCAAATTTCATTTCATTTATGTAATCCCTTTCTTGATCCCAGGACACAAATCACACCACAACCAAATCATTATTTTGTGGTATAGTTTCTATTTCGTATGCAAATACAGAAACCATTTTAGAACATAGAACAATAAAGCACAGGAGCGAGCCCTTCAGCCCACAATGTTGTACCGAACATGAAACCAAATTAAACTAATCCCTTCTGCCTGCCCTTGGTCCATATGCCTCCATTTCTTGCATATTCATGTGCTAATCTAAACGCCTTTTCAACACCTCTATTGTATTTGCCTCCACCACTACTCCTAGCAGTGCATTCCAGTCTCCCACCACACTGTGTTAAAAAACTTGCCCCTCATCTCCTTTGAACTTTCTTTCTCTCACCTTAAGTGCATGCACTAGTATTAGACATTTCAACTCCGGGAAAAAAAGATTCTGATCATCAACCCTAACTATGCATTGATAATTTTATAGATCCCTATCAAATCTCCTCTCAGCATTGCCACTCCAAAGAAAACAACAGAGTCTTTCTAGCCTCCCTTATAACTCATACCCTCTAATCCAGTCAGTATCCTGGTAAACCTCTTCTGAACCCGCTCCATAGCTCGCACATCCTTCCTGTTAAGTGGCAACCAGAATTGAATGCAATATTCTAAGTGTGGCCTAACTAAAGTCTTATAAAGCTGCAACATGACATAATTCTTGTACTCAATTCCATGACCAATAAAGGCAAGCATTTCATATGCCTTCTTTATCACCCTATCTACTTGCATGGCCACTTTCAACGATTTTGCTTTTCGTACAGAAAGCTGCAATAGTCACAGAGACCAATTTTAACTATTGACAGTGTCTGAAGTACTGTACGGTTTTGGTTTCCTCACTTAAGGATGACCATAAGTACATGAGAAAAAGTTCAAATAATGTCCACATAACTTCTTCAGCCCAGCAATCAGTCATTTTATGAAAAGGTGAACAGGTTGAGCCTGCATCAACTTGAGTTTAAATGAATAAGCAGTGATCATATTGAAATTTATAAAATTCCAGAGGGGACTGGACAGATGGACACCAACAGGATGTTTCACTTTGTGGGAAAGACTAGATCTGAGAAACACAATTCAAAAATAAAGAAACTGCCCATTTCGATTAAGAGGAGAACCATTTCTTTCTTAGGGTCATTACATATTATTAAGGACAAGGTAGACTGACTCCATTGTAAATCAAGAATGTAAGATAGAGGGTTGGTCAGAAAGGTAGAGTTGAGGCCACAATCTGATCAGCCATAATCTTATCAAATGGCAGAAGAGGTTCAAAGAGCTGAATATCCTACTCCTGTTTATAATTTGCATGTATGTACAAACTAGAACAACTGAATTGTATACATGCACTTATGAAAAACCATATCACTGGTCCAAATCTCAAACTCTTTAGACAACTGTACAACTCAGATGTGTTGTGGATAAAGTTTGAGAGAAGATTTGTAGCTCGGGTGCTCGTTGCTGCAGTTCTGTTCGCCGAGCTGGAAGTTTTTGTTGCAAACGATTCGTCCCCTGTCTAGGTGACATCCTCAGTGTTTGGGAGCCTCCTGTGAAGCGCTTCTGTGGTGTTTCCTCCAGCATTTATAGTGGCCTGTCCCTGCCGCTTCCGGTTGTCAGTTTCAGCTGTC
>NC_057713.1:66097174-66228135 GCF_004010195.1 Chiloscyllium plagiosum
TTGATTTGTTCGTATATCTGGTTGTATCCACAAACTCCATCAACTAACACATAGACCTGGACCCAATATACCGGCCACTACAGCGGACAGCTGAAACTGACAACCGGAAGCGGCAGGGACAGGCCACTATAAATGCCGGAGGAAACACCACAGAAGCGCTTCACAGGAGGCTCCCAAACACTGAGGATGTCACCTAGACAGGGGACGAAACGTTTGCAACAAAAACCTCCAGCTCGGCGAACAGAACCACAGTGTTATGGATAATTGAAAAGAAATGCAAAATAGGCAAGAGGTCTTTTGGCACAGTGATAGTGTCCCTGCCTCATCAAGTCATGATCCCAAGTGTTGGTGGCCACCTGCATTCATACTGTTGTTAAATAGATTATCAAGCCGCAATACTTCCAACACTGGCAGACAGAAAGACTGGAAATGATTTCTGATCAGTGATATCTTCTAAAGATCACTGGAGCCTCTGGTATCATTATGCAGAGAATGAGACCAGAATATGTAAAATTGCATGTTGCCATAAAAATCAAACTCCAGAATTTATTGATATTTGTGGAGCTAAGCCGATATACAATTTTATTTTTTATAGGGATCCTGCAATAATTAGAAGTCTTTAATTTCATATAAACACAAGAAGTAAAAAAGGGGATTCTGACTATTTGCGTTTCTGTAGCATCATGTGGATAATCAAAAGTCAATTGTCTTTAGTTCCAAAGAAGTCGCCTGAGTCGGGAATTGAACCCGGGTCTCTGGCGCTGCGAGGCAGCAGTGCTAACCACTGTGCCACCGTGCCGCCCACGGCATGTGGCAGCATGTGGATAATCAAAAGTCAATTGTCTTTAGTTCCAAAGAGTTGATACAGGATGAATTCACAAGGATTTCATACTCTGTATCCTGTTGCTTTATGTCACATATTCTCTGGGTTCAGAGAATTGGATTTTGAGAGCTCCACAAATCTGTATTTGGTATACCTACCCACCATCTAGGTAAATGCAGTGAGATAAAACAAAAAGCTTTGTTACTCTAATTTGGCTCACTGGAACTGAACAGAAACTATCATGATCATGCCTCAGATGGGCAAAAGAATATATTCACTGTCAGGTTCAAGCTGTAAACTAACAGAAAATGTTAACCCATGAGTACACAACCATTGTTCAACAGAAACAACATACTTATATCAATCATACCCTATTATTCTTGTTGAAATCAAATAATAAAAACTATTCTCCTACTAATATTCAAAAATGGGAGGGGGAGGAGGTGGGGATCAATGTTGCTTCCCACTGCCAGGAACCCAGGTTCAATTCCACCCTTGGGCAACTGTCTGTGCAGAGTTTGCATATTCTCCCCATGTCTGCGTGGATATCCTTCAGGTACTTGGTTTCCTCACAGTGAACCTGCCATGCTAAATTTCCCATAGTATCCAGAGATATGCAGGGGAATTCAGACTTGCATGGATAGAATGGGGAACGCTCTTCGAAGGTTCAGTGCGGACTCAATGGGCCAAATGGCCTGCTTCCAATCTGTAGAGATTCTGTGATATCTACAAAAATTTAAAACATGATTGCTTACTTCTTACATTTAAGGAGGTATTTCAGAAAACCGAATAGATACTTTTCAATGACAAAGGGAAGTTTCAAGAGGCAATCTATGGCTAAGTAAAAGGTTAAAAGGTAGTGTCAAAGAAAAAGCATGTAATTGCAAAAAGACAGGTAGCAGGTCATAAAAGGACAGCAAAGAATGACTAAATGATTCGTAAGAAGGAGAACTTAAAGTTTGAGAAAATCTAGCTTCAATAAATAATTAATAAAAGCTAACACAATGAACATCTATAAAAAGTGAGTCTAGGAAATTAATAATAATAAATAAAGATATATGACACATGAACTGGATGGGTACTTTACATCATTCTTCACTATGCAGGATACACCCAGAAGAGGCTTTAAATCAGGAAGTGGTAGGATCAAAAACTCTCAACAGCAAATTGTTGGAGCCGTGAGATGAGAAGACTCTCATTCCTGATGGATTTTATAGAAGTAGCTAGTGAGACAGTTGATGTTTTATCTTTAATTTTTCTAAAATTCCCTAAATTTGGGATGGTTCTGTTAGATTGGAACACAGCGAGTGTAACTCCTTTGCTCAAAAGGAGGGAGGTAGGCAGCAGGAAACTATAAGTCAGATAGTTTAACATTTGTTGCTGAAAAGCTGTTATTAAAAGTGTTAGCATTGGACACTGAAAACATTCAAGGTTATCAGGCAGAGTCAATGTGATGTTGTGAAAGGAAAATCAAGTTTAACCTATTTACTGGAGGTCTTTGTGCAAGTGACATTCGGTGGATAAAAGGAAACCAGTGAATTTACTTCTAGTCTCAGAAGACATTTAACAGGGTCACTTGAAAGGTTATAGTGGAAGAAAAAACCGTATGGTATAAGGATAACATATTCACATGGAGCAAAATATAGGCTGGCTAACCAAACAAAGATGGCAAAAATTGGTAAATTTTTGGAAGGAATGTACAGTAGTCAATATCACTGCAAAGTGGACTAGAAGGAACTCTATAAAGTAGCAGAAGAGGAGAGAAGTGAATTTACTAAGATAATGCTGGTAGGGTGCATTTATAATTGCTCTAAATGAGAAAGCATCTAAAATAGGGTCAGTTAAGTACTTTTATTTTTATTAATTACATATGTTAATGTGTTATGTTCCTCTGGGCTATGCAGGCTGACGACCATGCTTGCAGGAATGGTGTTAAGCTGCAGCCACTATGTTGGAGATGTGGCTACTGATGGACTCACTGCAGGGCATCAGTGAAGCCAAGATTGTCATGAACAACATATTGAGTGAGGTGGTCAAACTGCAGGTAAAAAACTAAACAGGCAGAAAGTGAATGGGTGATCAACAATACAGAAAGGCACGCAACCCCAGTGGCCGCCCCCTCTCTAAAGGACAATTCTGCATACTGTTGGGGACTTCTCAGGGGATGGCAGTGGGAGAAAGGTCCATGACAACACAGATGGTTCTGCTGCACAAAACAGGAAGAGCTAATGCGATAGGAGATACTATAGTAAGGTACTTTAGTAAGGAGATACTTTAGTAGATACTTTAGACAGGCATTTCTGCAGCTGCAAATAGGATTCTAAGATGGTATGTTACTGCCCTAGCGCAAGGATGTCGATGAGAGGCTACAGGGCATTCTAAAGGAGGAGGGTGAACACCAATGGTTGTGGTACATATCCGTACCAATGATATAGGACCTCAACTTTTTTTAAAACCTATGAGCCAGTACAGGGAGTTAGGTTGTAAATTTAATTAGTAGTAAGGCAGTGATATAAGGATACTAGGGCATTGTGCTAATGAGTATAGAAATAACATATATCATTTGAATACATGACTGAAGAAATAGAGTAGGAGGGAGCGATTTAAATTCATGAGACAATGGGGCCAGCACAAACAGGACATCTGGGCAGGACCAGGCCCAATATCCCTAAGGATGCTGTTTGCTAGTGCTGTTGGAGAGGGTTTAACCTGGAATGGTTTAGGGATGGGAACTTGAGCGGAGAGGAAAGGAAAGGGAAATCAAAAATCATGATCAAGGCAGAAAATCAAGGGTGAGAAACAAATAAGGCCATAGTGCAAAATAAAGACAAGATGACAAACAAGTTTAAAAAGACAAGCATTTGTAATAAGGTAGATGAACTAACAGTGCCAAAAACAGTTACACAGTTATGACATACTTGCAATTACACCAACATGACAACAGGGTAACCAGGATGGGAACTGAACATACAAGGGTATCCAAGGTTTAGGAAGGACTGACAAATAAGGAAAAATGGTAGGTTAGGATTAATGGTAAAAAAAATGAAAACAATGTCCTACTGAGATCAGAAATCATCACGTGGAATCTGTGTGGGTGCAGATAAGTAACAACAAGGCACAGAAAATGTTGGTGGGAATTGTCTTTTGGCCCCTAAACAGTAGTGGAGATTAGAGAAACAGGCAATAAGGTTACAATGATAATAATGGATGACTTTAGACCACATATAGATTAGCCAAACCAAATTAATAATATATTATGACTTGGAGGTGTCGATGTTGGATTGGGGTGGACAAAGTTGAAAATCACACAACACCAGGTTATAGTCCAACAGGTTTATTTGGAAGCACTAGCTTTCAGAGCACTGCTCCTTCATCAGATTGTTGTACTGAACCATGACCACCTAATGAAGAAGCAGCGCTCCAAAAGCTAGTGCTTCCACATAAACCTGTTGGACTATAACCTGCTATTGTGAGATTTTTAACTTTAACAATACATTGGAGGATTTCATGGAGTGCCAACTGCACTGAGGAACCAACTAGTGAGGTTATCCTAGAATGGATATTGTGCAATGAAAAAGGATCACACAGCAACAATCTTGCTGCGTGGGAAGAGGGACCATAAAATTATAGGATTGTTCATTAAGATGGAAAGTGAAGTTGAAACGAAAGTTAGCATCCTCAATCTAAATAAAATTAACTATTAGGGTATGAGACATGAGTTGGCAATGATAGTTTGGGGAATTGTACTAAAAGAACTGGCAGTGGATAAGTTGTGGCTGATATTTAACAAACGTATGTACAGATCATTCATTTTTATCTGGTGTAAAAGCAGAAGAGGAACGGTGGTTTAACCATACTTATAGAAAAAAATTAGGGAAATTAGAGAATATCTCCAAGCAGGAGACACAAATTTGCCAAAAACATGCAACAAGCTCTAGGACCAGGATCATCTTGGAATTCCGCAAGTGAAACATTTGTCAAGAAAAGGCAATAGAGTATGGATGCAAAATTACAGGGAACATAAAAACTGACTGTTAAAAATGTAAGTTCCTTACAGTCAGGAATGTGAGAAATTATAAAAGGAAACAAAGAATGGTAGAAAAATTGAACATTTATTTTGGTTCTTTTGAAAAGACAATAACTTTCCAGAAACGTCAGGAAAAGTTGAGAAGTAGGAATTGAAGAAAATCAGTGTTAGCAAAAAGAAAGATGCCAGAGAAATTAACAGGCTTAAAGGCTGATAACCTGCATTCACAATGTTAATGGAAGTTACTTTGGAAACATCTGATGCACTTGTGGACAAAGTGGATGTTTGCTGATGATCAGATGTTCAGATCCATTTGGAACTTCACAGATATTGAAGCAATCCCCATCCAAGTACAGCAAGACCTGTATCCAGGTTTAGGCTGAACATTCACGCCACACAAATGCAAGTCCCTCTCCAATAAGAGAAGATCTAACCACAGCCCGATGACACTTAAAGGCTTTTACAACATTGATAGTGGCAAATTCAATTTCCTGGTGGTTACTGTTGATCAGAAACTGAACTAGACTCACTATATAAGTACAGTAGCTACAAAGACTGGTCAGATGCAATGAATACTGCGGTGAGTAACTCATCTTCTAACTCCATAAAGCTTATCTAGCATTTGCAAGAAACAAGTCAGGAGTGTGACAGAATCCCCACTTGCCTGGATGTGTACATCTCCAACAATACACAAAAAGCTTGACTCTATCCAGGACAAAGCAGTTTGCTGGATTGTTCTGGATGTTGTGCCATTCAGTTCCTCCAACACCAAAACTCAGCAGCAGCAGTATATACAATGTACAAGATACACTGCAGAAATCTGCCAAAGATTGTTAGAAAGAACTTCCTAAATCCAAGATCAATTCTATCTAGATGGAGAAGAGCAGCAATAACACGGAAACACCACCACTTGCAAATTCCCCTTTGAGCCTTTCACCATCCTGACTTAGAAATATATCACTGTTCCTTCACTGTCGTTAGGTCAAAATCCTGGAATTCCCTCCCTAGCAGCACTGTAGGTTTATGTACAGTAGGTGGACTGCAATGGTTCATGAAGGCAATTCACTACCACTTTCTCAGGAAACAGGCAATAAATGCTGGCACAGCCAGCAACACCCACATCCAAGGACTGAACTTTTTTTAAATTCCAAAATGCTGTACATTCTGGAGCAGTTCCTATAAATTGGAGGGTGGCAAATGTAATCCCACTATATTAAAAAAAAGAGATAAAACAAGAGATTTACAGACTACTTAGCCTAACGTCAAGAGTGGGGAAAATGCTAGAGTCTTATTATAAAAGGCGTGATAACAGAACACTTAATAAGTATTCACACAATTAGATTAGATTAGATTAGATTAGATTACATTACATTACAATGTGGAAACAAGCCCTTCGGCCCAACATGTCCACACCGACCCGCCGAAGCGCAACCCACCCATTACCCTACATTTACCCCTGCACCTAACACTACGGGCAATTTAGCATGGCCAATTCACCTGACCTGCACATCTTTGGACTGTGCACCCGGAGGAAACCCACACAGACATGGGGAGAATGTGCAAACTCCACACAGTCAGTCGCCTGAGGCGGGAATTGAACCCGGGTCTCTGGCGCTGTGAGGCAGCAGTGCTAACCACTGTGCCACCGTTCCGCCCATAATTAGGCAATGTCAACATGGGCTTATGAAGGGGAAATCATGGTTAACAAATTAAAGGACATTTTAGGGATGTAATTAGTACAACAGATAAGGGAGAACCAGTGGATGTTATATATTTGGATGTTGTGGTTCTGTTCGCTGAGCTGGGAATTTGTGTTGCAGATGTTTCGTCCCCTGTCTAGGTGACATCCTCAGTGCTTGGGAGCCTCCTGTGAAGCGCTTCTGTGATCTTTCCTCCGGCATTTGTAGTGGCTTGAATCTTCCGGTTGTCAGTTCCAGCTGTCAGTTGCAGTGATCGGTATATTGGGTCCAGATCGGTGTGCTTATTGATTGAATCTGTGCCATGCCTCTAGGAATTCCCTGGCTGTTCTCTGTTTGGCTTGTTCTATTGTAGTAATGTTGTCCCAGTCGAATTCATGTTGCTTGCCATCTGCGTGTGTGGCTACTAAGGATAGCTGGTCGTGTCGTTTCGTGGCTAGTTGGTGTTCATGGATGCGGATCGTTAGCTGTCTTCCTGTTTGTACTATGTAGTGTTTGTACAGTCCTTGCATGGGATTTTGTACACTACATTGGTTTTGCTCATGCTGGGTATCGGGTCCTTCGCTACAACACTACTATTATAGCATCCAGGGAACAGGAGAATCGACGTTTCGGGCATAAGTAATCTAAAATAGAACAGATAAAAGAGGAAGCTTCCCCTGGTTGGAGAAGAAGGGCTTATGCCCGAAACGTCAATTCTCCTGTTCCCTGGATGCTGCCTGACCTGCTGCGCTGTTCCAGCAACACATTTTCAGCATCTTTGTACATCAGTCAAGGAAAATTAGCAAGCAGGTGCAGCAGGTAATTATGAAAACAAATATTATAGTGGCCTTCATTGAAGAAGATTTGAGCTCAGAAGAACGGATGTTTTAGTGCAGTTCTACAGTGCCTTGGTAAAACTGCATCTGGAGTACTGTGTGAAGTTTTGATCTCCCTGTCTAAGAAAGAACATATTGCCACACAGGGAGTGCCGCCAAGATTCACTATGCTGATGCTGAGGATGGTAAGTCTGTTTTAAAAGGAGAGATTGGTTTGACTGGGTCTATACTCAGATGTTTTGAAGAATGGGGTCTGATTCAAATGTGTAAAATTCTAACAAGGCTAGGCAGAACATGGGCGGCACAGTGGTTAACACTGCTGCCTCACAGCGCCAGAAACCTGGGTTCAATTCCCGCCTCAGGCGATTCTCTGTGTGGAGTTTACACATTCGCCCGTGTCTGCGTGGGTTTCCTCCGGGTGCTCCGGTTTCCTCCCACAATCCAAAAATGTGCAGGCTAGGTGAATTGGCCATGCTAAATTGCCCGTAGTGTTAGGTGAAGGGGTAAATGTAGGGGAATGGGTATTAGTGGGTTGCGCTTTGGCGGGTCAGTGTGGACTTGTTGAGTCGAAGGGCCTGTTTCCACACTGTAAGTAATCTAAAATAGAACAGATAAAAGAGGAAGCTTCCCCTGGTTGGAGAGTCTCAGAATATAGGGTAGGCACGTAGGACAGAAATACTGATCATAACATGATAGACTTGTACAGTTTGAGAGGAAAGAACATCAGTCAGAATTAACAATGTTGAGGTTAAATACAGACCATTACAAAGCAAAGAGGACAGAGCTGGTTGGAGCGGACTGGGGAAGGAATTCAGCAAAAAAAAAAGAACGGATTGAGAAACAACAGACATATTCCAGCGAAGAAGGAGGATTTAGGAAGGGGATAAACTAACATGATTAAACAGGGAGGGAAGTTACGGAGAGCATTTGATTGAAAGAGAAAACATACAATGTGGCAAAAATAAGTGGTAAGACAGAGGATTGGGAATTTTTCTAAAAACTAACAAAATCAACAAAAAAAAAGTGACGGAGAAAATAAACTTTGTAGATAAACACACAAGTTATATCAAGATAGACAGCAGGAGCTTCCTGTATATAACGAAAGGAATGGAGAAGCTAAAATGAACATAGATCCCTTAAGAGAATGAGGCTTTAAAAAATATATATAGGGAAACCAAGAAATGGCAGAGGAGTTAAATATATACTTTGCATCACAGTAGGAGGTATCAACAGTATTAGGAAATTATTTATTCAACAAAAACAAAAGACAGGAAATAAATACAATGACTAAAACTAAAAGTGCGAGGGAAACTAACAGGGCTAAAGACTAACTGGATCTGACAAGATACATTCTAGGATATTAAAGGAAGTGGCTACAGAGATAGTGAATACACTTATAGTAATCTTCTTAGATTCTGGAAATGTCCTGAAGGAATGGAAAACCGCCAATGTAAAACCTTTATTTACAAAAGGAAGCAAAAAAGTAACAACTAGCTACAAGTAAGTTAGGTTAAATGTCTTTATTGGGAATGCAACAGCAGAGCATTCAGAAATATGACCAGAGTGAGTATGGCTTCATGAACGGAAAATAATGCCTGACAAGTTTATTACAATTCTTTGAAGTGGTAAGAAGCAGGATGAAGAGCAAGTACTGGATGTAATATATTTGTGCTTTCAAAAGGTATTTCATAAGGTATCACATATTAGGCTACTTAGTAACAATCGAAAATAGTATGTTGTATGGATGGAGGATGAGCTAACAGGTGACAATTGAGATAGGGGGATCATTTTTAATGTGATAGTCTGGAATAAGTGGAATGTCAAGGATCACAATTATTTACAAAACATTAATGGTTTAGATGAGGAAAGTGAATCTAGTTTGTGGACGATACAAAAATAGGCAGGAAGGCAAGTAGTGAAGATTACACAAACAGGCTGCAGAAGGATACAAACAGGTTAAGTGATGGCCTAAAAGATGGTTATTGAATTATTATGTGGAGAAATGACAGGTGGTGCACTTTGGCAGAAAAAAAAAAGAGCTGAATATTATTTAAATTAAAAAAGACCACAGCAAGTTATGGAACTTGCACAAATCACAAAACGCTAACATCCAAGCTCAGGTAATGGGGGAGGAATGGGAATGGAATATAAAATCAGTTGCTATACCTATTCAAGGCACTACTCGGACAACATTAGTCAGAATTAAACGTGCTGAAGTTACATAAGGACAATTACAAAGCAAAGAGGATACGGTGAACAGGGCTGGGCCATATCTATGACAAGATAAACTGCCATTGGAGACAGACCAAAAAGGCTCATGAGGTTGATACTAGGAATGGAGCGGCTGTCTTATGAGGACAGGTTTAGTAAATTGGGGCCTGTACTCAGAATGCAGAAGAATGAGAGGTAACCTTATTGAAATCGTCAAGATTCTCAGGGTAGATATGCTCAAGAGGAAAAGTCTGGGAGGAGAGGGAATACTCTAAAAAAAGTTGCAACTTGAGACAGATGAGGAGGAATTTCTTTCCTGGAGAATGGCAAATCAATGGAATTCTTACACAGAGGGCTGTTAAGGCTGGGTCATTAAGTATATTCAACGCTGAGGTGGACAAATTTTTAATCAGTCAGGGAATCAAGGGTTATGGGGGGGAAAGCAAAGCAGTGAAGTTGAGGATTATCAGATCAGCCATTATCTCATTGATTTGTGGAAGCAATGGGCTGAATGGCCTCCCTCTACTCCTACATTTTATGGTCTTATAGACTGAGATGACGAAACATTTCTTCACTCATAGTACCCTGGCTATATTCAAGAAAAAGGTTGTTGAAGTTCAATTTTAAAGGAATCAAGGCATATGAAAAGAAAGCAGGAATGTGGCTTTGAGATAGAGAATTAGTTACCATCATATTTAATGGTGAGGAGGGCCAAATGGCCAACTTGTGCTCCTGGTTTCTATATTTCACTGGCAAAATGTTAGGAGTGGTGTTTCATAATGATTGCTACCGAGGCTTCAATTTTTAATAATTCGTATTAATGGATATGATGAAGGACTAAAGGTAAGCTTGATAAATATGCTGATTACTTAATCATAGATAGAAAACTCTTGTAGTCTTATTAAAGCAAGCTGCAAAAAGGACATCAGGAGGCAAAATAACAAATAGATTAAATAAGTGTGCAAAGAACTCTCAAATGGGAGAATAATGTGGGAAGATGTGACTGCCCATTTTGGCAAGAATAAAAATGCAGCATTTTATCTAATTGGTGAGAGATTGCAGAACTTTGAGGCACAGTGGGATCTGCAGGAATCCCAAACAATATAATTAATGAGGAATGAACATCATTGTTTATTATAAAGAGAACTGAACAAAGAAATATGGAGATTATGCTTCAGTTATAAGTAAGGGAGTGAACGGCTACTGGGGTTCAATGGGAATGTGGAGCAGTTAAATTGGCAATAGTCTTCGTTAATGAAAGAATAGGCTTGAGAGGCCAAGCAGCCTGCTCCAGCTCCGAATTCATACATTATGTTAATCTTAGAGGTAGAATTTTATCAGCAAACAACATATCTACGAACACGTGCATTAGGAGCAGGTTTAGGCCATTCAACACCTCAGACTTGCCCTAAGATTTATGGCTGACTTGATTGTGATCCCAACTCCATTTTCCCATCTACCACCTCTACCCGCTAACTCCTTTGTCAATCAAGAATCTAATTTGGTATTAAAAATATTCAATGACACTGCTTTTTTTGGTGAAAAGAATTCCACAGACTAACGACACTGGGAAAGAAAAAGATCCTCATCTACATCTTAAATAGGAAACCTCACGTTTTAAATTGGCACAATCTAGTTCCCATCTCTCACACAAGAGGAAAAATACTCTCAGTATCCACCATATTTAGTCCTCTCATTATTCTAAACATCATGGATACAGGCCCAATCTTTCCTCAGAAGACAACTCCTGAAGTCAGCATAATACACTTAACAACTATTCTTGAGTATGTAGACTAAAATTACACTGTACACCAAGCACAACCAACAGTTAACAATGATTGCAATGATGATTGTACTATCTTTCTGTGCAAAAATAGTTTCCTCATTTGTATATACTAGTGACAATATCAAAAAATAGCAAATTTGCTGTGGTGTGCTTTATGCATTCTGAGGCCATAAAAAGGGACTACAAAAATCCAAATAAAACAAAGAACCAAAAATGCTGGCGATCTAAAAAAAAACAGAAATTACTGGTGAAACTCAGCAGGTCTGGCAACATCTATGGGAAGAAGGCAGAGTTAATATTTCAAATCCAGGCTCTGATAAAAAGGTACCAGACTCAAAGCGTTAGCTCTGCTTTCTTGGATTTCATGACCACTTACTTGCCTGCAGAAACCATGGCATTTGCTAAATTTTCACATCCATCCAGGTCAAAACAGCATACAAATCATTGGCTGTAATTGTTTCACTACCAGTACAGAATATTAAATGAATCGGCAAATGATCAGACAATTCATCATCTGGAATTAGCTCCACTGAATTTGATTTAGACAGAACCATTGCTCCTTTTCACTGCAGGAGTCTTAATTTAATAAAAAGGCATATAAATTAGTGGGCTTTCCAATTACTCAGCCTTTTATATCCTAAAACAAGCATCATTGTAGCAACTGAATTCTTAAACTGAACCGAGCCATATCGATATTACTGAGTTGGTCGCCCATTTCTTAGATAGCATTTTATTTCCAAAATAACACATCCTCTGGTGCAGGTTAGACATAAACCTAGACCATGTGGCCCGAAGGTAGGATCACTCAGCCACAAGAGAAACGATGAAACAAGCCTCAAGATTTTTTTTTTAATGAACTGTTCAGATGTGATTTTATACACTCCTGGTACAGGTGGGAATCGAATCCAGCCCCTCTAGCTGAATGGTAGGAATATGACCACCGTGCCACAATAATCCTAATTTTTTTCAACTGTCCACTCTGCCAACTGGTTTGTAAACAGGAAACGCTATAAAATAATTAAAATCAGTCCAAGAAGTAACTCTACATTTCAGCAACGGATCAATGACAAAAAGAATGTTTTGTAGATTTCTCTTTGGGCGAAGAAAAAGACACGATTTGACTCGAAACAGCTGTCAGACAGCATCATAGACCACAAGTCGGTTCCCCTGTTTTGCTTTTTGGTAGATGCCCGGGGGGGTGGGGCCCACTTATCGTAGGGACAGATGGATGCCGTCTATTTGGTAAGTGTAAAACCTCCAAACGACCATGTTGTATTGAATCCTCCGACGTAGCGGGAACTGCGGGCATTCCCTTCGGAAAGCCGCGCGCGCCGCCTTCAACATTCGGCGGCGGTTGATGGTGGCGCGCAATTCCCGGACGCGTTCCGAGGGGCGAGGGTTTCACGCGCGGGGCCCAGTTTCCTCCCTCTGTCCCGTCTGTTACAGGCTCAACGGCCGCACACAGCTCACCGTGCTTTTCTTCGACACCATCTTATCCATCTTTTTCGCAATTCGGACAATATCATCCTCCTCCTTTTTACTCATCGTGCAGATTCTTTTGCAAGGGTTTTGTTTTTCCTCCGCCACCCTCACTTAAAATCCGTGCACAGCTCTTCTGACACGCAGCCGCAAGCACCGAACACTGAGAGAGAAAGCCCAAACTAATAGAACATCTATCATGTAGATAGCAAGGGAGTTCCAAACAGACCCAACTAATCAATAACTGAAGGCCTGGGCTTGTCAACTGCTCTACAGTTGGACGTTTTCCCTCACGCTGAGGAAGACTGAACTGATGTGTTATTGCAGGGCCGTTGATCCGGCTGTTGCTTTGCTTTTTGTGTTACAGTATTATCTTATGGTCAACTTCAGCTGGAAAGGACCACGATCATTGAAACCACCGTTCGTTAACTCGTTTTCTATGCTTAATACGTGGCTTTGAGTATTGACTATTGTTTAAAGAGGCATTCTTACAGAAGGCCAGCAATGATAATGATCGTTTATAGCCACTTTTGCTATTTTAGTACGTCATGTTTTTGTTTTGAACTTGCTATAAAACTAAAGTATGTTAGCATGATAGTGTCAGAAAGTTATCTATCAACATCTTGGGCTCTAATTTTCTACTATTCTACTAATTTTCTATTTCGAAAATACATTGTGGGAAACTGAGTTCTGAGGAAGGGTAACTCGACCCAAAATGTTAACTCTGATTTCTCTGCACAGATGTTGCCAGATCTGCTGAGCTTTTCCAGCAATTTCTATTTTTGTCTCTGTTTACAGCATCTTTCGGCTTTTATTTGTGAGAAAACACTTTTCCCGATAAGGAGGAAACTTAATAATTAAACCCTCCGTTTTTGGCGACGTAGTGCTATTGCAATGCTATCTCTGAACCGCAGGAGGGATGTTTAGAACCATCGTGAAACAATCATGTCTGGATGTTTTATTGTACAATTGTTTCTCTGATCATGCCTGGCTGAATTGTGTGTGAACTAGACCAAGGAAATTTGGTTCTCTGGCATCCTGATTAGTAGGAAAGTGGTTATGACATGTTTGATATGAATCGTTGTTAAAAAGTGGTAAAATTTAGCAGTCAGAAGGTGACTAAGGACTGGTCAGCTCGATTAGGTCTACAATCAACAGTAGGTGGACCAACCATGTTGGAGGCTTAGTGTTCCAGCTAAAATTGTAGTGATCTTTGTCTGGAAATCAAATAAGATTTGGTCATGAAGTGAAATTTTTCCTGTGATTTCTCAATAATTGATTTTTTCCAATACTTGGTGGTGACTTTCTTTTGGGTGGGGGCCAATAGTAAGTTGTGAAGGGATTTAAATCGGACAAACTAATCAAAGTGTAATACAATTTAGACAGCTTAGAGGTTCTGGAACAGGGCATAGGAGATTTACTTTAATAAGACGTGTTTAGCCAAACCTGGTGTCTGTGTGATTTTATTCTTTAGAAAATCTTAAAATTCAAAGAAGCATTGTAAAGGGGGAACGGGAGCTGCTTACAGAACCAAGAACAAATGTGTAGGTCATCCAGGAGTTTTAGATGAATGTGTGTGTTAGTATTAAGCTGGAACATGACTGTCTTTGGTTTCAAATAGATGTGATTACACAGGATAACATAATTTCAGTTAGCCTATACCAAAAAGCAATGCAATTTTAAACTTGAAAAGGTGAAACTAGTTAAATTTGCAATTCTATTTTATGGAGGAAAAATTGGAATTCTTATTCAACACTGGTAGTAAGTGTAAACATATCTTTTTGTTTTCCTACATTTCTAAGTGTGGACTGAAATGGGAAAAGGGCTGTTTCAAAAAAAAACAAGGCTTGTGGAATGATTTGCTGCACGTTTTTAAAGCAAGGTCCTAGCATTTATTGTAAGCACTATTTTAACAAGTTTAATTGCAGATGAACTGGCACCAGGGCTTGTGTACAAAGTAAGATTCAGCCAGCAACAAGTAGCTCATTGGTCTGTGGATTGGCAAACAGGTGTTAATGACAAAATCATTCTGCCTGCCAACAACTGTGTGATTGGCTCCCAGGTAGCTGAATTTTGGGTGTGAGCAATCTAGTCAGAAGCCTTCAGAAGGGAAAGTGGTGTCCTTTCCTCTGCAGTAAAAAGCAAAAGCACTGAAAGCCTGAAGAAAACCAACTTATTCTCTCCCTAATTGCTGTAAGTTGTGATGTTTAGTGAATGTTAGAGATTCTATAATTAGCAAACCAGTCACTTTATGCCTCCTGCAAGGAAATGAAACTATCTGAAGAAGAGAGAAATCAATGAACAGCAACTCCTGAGAAGCAAAATAATAATCTCCGTGAGTGGTATAGTGGCTCAGTGGTTAGCACTACTGCTTCACAGCGCCAGAGACCCAGGTTCCATTCCCACCTCGACGACTGTCTATGTGGAGTTTGCACATTCTTCCCAGGTCTTGCATGGGTTTCCTCCTACAATCCAAAGATGTACAATTCAAATCATGTCTCACAAACTTGATTGAGTTTTTTGAAGAAATAACAACGAGGATTGATGAGGGCAGAGCAGTAGATGGGATCTATATGAACTTCAGTAAGGCGATCGACAAGATTCCCCATGAGAGACTGGTGAGCAAGGTTCGGTCTCATGGAATACAGGGAGAACTTGCCACTTGGATACAGAACTGGCTCAGAGGTAGAAGACAGAGGGTGGTGGTGTAGTGTTGTTTTTCAGACTGGAGGCCTGTGACCAGTGGAGTGCCACTAGGATCGGTGCTGGGTCCATCATTTATGTTCATCATTTATATAAATGATTTGGATGTGAGCATAAGAGGTATAGTTAGTAAGTTTGCTGATGACACCAAAATTGGAGGTGTAGTGGACAGCGAAGAAGGTTACCTCAGATTACAACAGGATCTTGATCAGATGGGCCAATGGGCTGAGAAGTGGAAAATGGAGTTTAATTTAGATAAATGTGAGGTACTGCATTTTGGGAAAGCAGGACATTATACACTTAATGGTAAGGTCCCAGGGAGTGTTGCTGAAGAAAGAGACCTTGGAGTGCAGGTTCATAGCTCCTTGGAAGTGGAGATGCAGGTAGATAGGATAGTGAAGAAGGCACTTGATATGCTTTCCTTTATTGGTCAAAGTATTGAGCACAGAAGTTGGGAGATCATGTTGTGGCTGTACAGGACATTGGTTAGGCTACTGTTGGAATATTGCATGCAATTCTGGTCTCATTGCTATTGGAAAGATGTTGTGAAACTTGAAAGGGTTCAGAAAAGATTTATAAAGTTGTTGCAGGGTTGGAGGATTTGAGCTATAGGGAGAGGTTGAACAGGCTGGGGCTGTTTTCCTTGGAGTGTCAGAGGCTGAGTGGTGACCTTATAGAATGTTATAAAACCATGAGGGGCATGGATAGGATAAATAGACAAAGTCTTTTCCTTGGTGTGGGCGAGTCTAGAACTAGAGGGCATGGGTTTAGGGTGAGAGGGGAAAGATATAAAAGAGACCTAAGGGGCAACGTTTTCACTCGGAGGGTGGTACGTATATAGAATGAGTTGCCAGAGGAAGTGTGGATGCTACTACAATTGCAACACTTAAAAGGCATCTGGATGGGAATATGATTAGGAAGGGTTTGGAGGGATATGGGCCAGTTGCTGGCAGGTGGGACTAGATTGGCTTGGGATATCTGGTGGGCATAGACGAATTGGACCGAAGAGTCTGTTTCTGTGTTGTACATTCTTTATGACTCTATAAGTGATTTGGCCATGTGAAATTGCCCATCCTGTTGGGTGCATTAGTCAGGGGTAAATGTAGGGTAATGGGTCTGGGTGGGTTACTCTTTGGATGATCGGTGTGGACTTGTTGGGCCAAATGGCCTGTTTCCACAATGTAGGGAATCTAATCTGGCAGTTCTGGTCACTCTGCTATAGAAGGGATATTATTAAATTGAAAAGAGTACAGAAAAGATTTACAAGGATGTTACTGGGACTCTAGTGCATGATTTATAATGAGAGGCTGGATAGGCTGGGACTTCATTCCCTGGACGTTAGGAAGTTGAGGGGTGACCTTATAGAGGTTTATAAAATCATGTGGGGCATACATAAGGTGAATAGCAAAGGCCTTTCTCTAGGGTAGAGGAGTTCAAAATTAGTGGACAAAATTTTAAGATAAGAGGAGAAAATTTTGAAAGGGACCAGAAGGGCAACGTTTTCTCACAGAGGGTGGTTTGTTGAAAGGATTTGCCAAAGCAAGTGGTCGATGCAGGTACAGTTACATCATTTAAAAGACATTTAGACAGGTATACTAGATTACTTAGTGTGGAAACAGGCCCTTCGGCCCAACAAGTCCACACCGACCCACCGAAGCGCAATCCACCTGGACCCATTCCCCTACATTAACCCATCCACCTAACACGGACAATTAGCATGGCCAATTCACCTAACCTGCACATTTTTGGACTGTGGGAGGAAACCAGAGCACCCGGAGGAAACCCACGCAGACACGGGGAGAATGTGCAAACTCCACAAGCCTGAGACAGGAATTGAGAAAAGTATGGGCCAAGTGTGGGCAAATGGGTCTCATTTATTTTGGGAAACCTGGTCAGCATAGACGAGTTGGACCAAAGCGTCTGTGTCTGTGCCATATGTAATGGACAGGGACCATTGACATGCCTTCCCAATTTTTTGCCTCCACCTATAACACTAACTTTTTTTTTGTCTGCATGTAGCGGGCTTATAAGGGGGCCAGAAATATTATTATAAATTACATATGGTTACATTGTGACCGAAGAGAATTCTGGGAGAAGTCGGCTTAAACAACACGACTGAGAAGGGAATTGTGGACATAGGTTTGGTTGCTGAAGAATCAGGCTTCAAGACTGAGTCGTGCCTAGAGAGACAGAGATTAAGTGATTGAATAGTGTCAGACTCCAATGTGTGTTTGTTTTCCTAATATGCTACTGTACAGAACCAAGCCACATTTATGAATGTGTGTATGTATACACAGAGTTACAGTTTATTAGATTAGATTAGATCAGATTCCATACAGTATGGAAACAGGCCCTTCGGCCCAACAAGCAGGTGGCACAGTGGTTAGCACTGCTGCCTCACAGTGCCAGAGACCCAGGTTCAATTCCCACCTCAGGCAACAGTCGGTGTGGAGTTTGCACATCCCCCCCGTGTCTGCGTGGGTTTCCTCCGGGTGCTCCAGTTTCCTCCCACAGTCCAAAAATGTGCAGGTTAGGTGAATTGGTCATGCTAAATTGCCCATAGTGTTAGGTGAAGGGGTAAATGTAATGGGTCTGGTTGCATTGCTCTTTGGAGGGTCGGTGTGGACTTTTTGGGCCGAAGGGCCTGTTTCTACACAGTAAGTAATCTAATCTAATCTAAAGTCCACACCAACCCTCCGAAGAGTAACTCACCCAGACCCATTCTCCTACCATATATTTACCCTGACTATTGCACCTGACCCTATGGCAATTCAGCATGGCTAATTCATCTGACCTGCACATCTTTGGACTGTGGGAAGAAACCGGAGTACCCAGAGGAAACTCACGCAGACTTTCACCCGATGCAGGAATCAAACTCAGGTCCCTAGCGCTGTGAGGCAGTAGTGCTAACCACTGAGCCACCATGCAGCCCCAAATTATTTTGCTCAAAAACTGCATAAATCCATCTGTGATTCTGTAACTCCCATTTTAGAAATAGAATCAGTCTGACCTAAGATTGGGACACAGACAGACTTTAACTTCACACCTTTAATGCATTATCTGAGCTGAGATGACACCTATTGTTAAAAGCTATCTTGAAAATGTAACTTTCAAAAAGTTCTGGGATTTACATATGAAGGAACCAAAACCAACATGGTCATTCTAAAAGATGAAAGACTTAAGCTATATTTGTTTAATATTATATTCCATGACACTGCAATCCTGTTGCTGTAAAGTCTGTGTCTTACGATTCTGCTCCACAACCACCTGATGAAGAAGCAGCACTTCGAAAGCTAGTGCTTCCAAATAAACCTTTTGGACTATAACCTGGTGTTGTGTGATTTTTAACTTTATAAAAAAAAGATATTTTTATGAATAAAGCATTTTTTGAAATAAGAAAAAGACTGCTTTGTCATGTTTGGTGGTTCCCTCATATGCTACTGTACAAAACTGAACTACTTTTGTGACTATGTATGTATATAAAGAAATTTTTATGAATAAAGTATATTTTTGAAATTTAAATAAGTGACTGTTTGAACTTTGCTGAGGGACACACTAAAGCTTGGGGCAGCTGCCACTGATACTCCGTGGGGAAAGACCACCATCTAAGTTCTTTCTGTTGAATTTAAATGTGGATCCGTTCATGTACTGGACCTCCCTGGTGCCTCAAATGTATGTAAACATAGTCTTGTACAAATAAGAAAAACTTTGTGTTTGTTTGCTGGAAAGATCCAATTTTTGTTTTGTTTCTTCATATGCTACTGTACAGAATCAAATTGCTTAAGTGTATGTACATAAAGATATTTTTGAAATAAAAAATGTTGGTACTTTGTTGGATAGAGTCAACTCCAATGTTTGTTTCTTCATGTGCTACTGTACAGAACCAAACTGCTTTAGTGATTGTATACATATAAAGGGTTAACAAACGGGGGGAGAATATTCATTTTAATAAGCACTACCCGATCCAACCACGAGACTTGAAGTGCCTCCCATCTTTGAAGGTCTTGTTTGATTTTGTCGAATAATTGAACAAAACTGGCTTTGAGCAGCCAATCCAGAACTGGAGCAATACATATGCCAAAATACACAAAACTCCCCTCTGACCACTTAAATGGGAATTGATATTCGCCCTCAAGACCTAGCATCTTCGTAAGACCACACATAGGCATTGCCTCTGATTTTGCAAAATTAATCTTGTATGCCGAAAAGGTGCCAAATGCACTAATACATTGTGTCAGGCGAGGTACCAAAACTGCTGGATTTGACAAAAAAATTAGGACATCGTCTGTGTACAATAAAATCTTATGTAATTTTGACCCCACTTCTGGAGCTGATATATTGGGATCCCTACGAATGGCCTCCACCAATGGCTCAATCACCAATGTAAAAAGCAGTGGTGAAAGGGGCAGCTGGTTGTTAAAATTGCTGGATCACATCCCATTGGTGATGACCGCAGCAAGGTGGTCACCGTAGAGAACCTTTTACCCATCTTATAAAGGCTTTGTTCCAAGCCAAACTGCTCCAGAGTATAGGAAAGGTATGACCACTCAACTCGGTCAAATGCCTTCTCTGCATCTAGAGAAATCACCAAACCCTGTATTGACTGTTGTTGACAAGCTTGAATTACATTAAGCAATCTCCTAACATTATTGGAGGATCTGCAGCCCTTTATGAAGCCCAATGGTCCTCTTTAACAATAGAAGGTAACACAGTCTTCAGCCTTAAAGAGAAAGTCTTAGAGAGAATTTTAAAGTCCACATTTCAGAGTGAAATGGGTCTGTACGAAGCACAGTCCTCCGGGACTTTCCCTTTTTTAAGAAGAAGTGAAATATTGGCCTCTTTCAGAGATGTCGGGAGACAATCATGGCTATATGAATCATTAAACATATTCAGCATCGGGCCTGACAATATGTTTATAAGTTTCTTATAGAATTCGCTGGGAAGTCCATCAGGACCGGGCGCCTTTCCACTCTGAAGCTGCTTCACAGTCTCCTGCACCTCTTGCTCTGATCCGGGAGCATTAAGAAAAGACTATTGTTCAGGGGTCAAGCCCAGGAGCTCCAGTTCCTTAAAAAAAATTCAATTTTTGCTCACCCCTCCTCACAACCCTCAGATTGGTATGACTTAGAGTACAATACCTGGAATGCCACATTAATCTTTTTGGAGTCACATGTTAGGTTCCCAGACCCTTCCCTAATCGCCATAATAGTTTGAGGGGCATTCCTTTTCCTGGCGCGTTATGCTAAGTATTTGCCTGACCTGTCACCATGCTCATATAACCTTCGCTTTGCAAAAATAGCTCCTTCTTTGCTGTCTGCATGAGCACGGAATTCAGTGCAGCACTGTAATCCTTTGTAGTTTGTCCAATGAAGGCCTGTCAAAGTAAGCCTTCTCGGCTGCCTTCAACCGCGCTTCGAGGAGACATTGCTGCTCACCCTTCTGCCGCTTCCTACTGGCAGAGGAGGAAATAACTAACCCCCGGCATAGGTTTTGGCAGTTTCCCAAAGGACGGATGGGCTACTAACTGAGCCTGAGTTAATGTCTAGAAACGCCGAAAATTCCCTAGAGAAGTACTCCACAAACTTATTATCCTTGAGGATAAATGAAACCATTTGCCAATGCCTCAAACCCACTATAATGTCCTTAATCTTAACCAACAGGTACACTGGATCATGATCAGAGAGCGTAATATTACCAATCGAACAAGATGCCACCAAATCCAGGGCTACCACAGGGGTTAGAAAAAAATCAATCCTGGTGTGACATCTCTCCGGATCTGTCCACCAACCTTAACTCCACAAACAGATCCACTAATTGTTTAGTTTGTACAGAAGGTATCGGGGTGCCTTTGGGCAACCTTTCTACTGTGGGATCCATGAGACAGTTAAATTCTCCCCTTATAATGATATACCGGGACTCAAGACTGATCAATTTAGAGAATGCATCTACCAAAAAATTGAGGGGATGGGCCAGAGGGCAATAAACATTTAAACACCATATTCTTTTCCACTTATCAGGACTTTGAGAATTACAAACCTCCCATGTGTGTCTTTAGCACATTCTAGTAAGTTAAATGGGAGATTCCTCCGAACCAATATAGCCACTCTCCTACATCTGGTATTAAAAGTTGAAATGTAAACCCGATCAAAGCCATTCTGCTGTAGTTTCAAATACTCCCTATCATCCAAGTGTATCTCCTGTAATAAAGCAATATCCACCCTCTCCTTCTTAAGACTCAAAAGTACCTTCTTTCTCTTAACTGGTGAGTAACTCCCCTTGATATTCCAGGTACACCATTTAATCAAGTCATTAGCCATACCCTTCTGCAGTAACATTTAAATTCCAGAGAGGAGGAACTCAAACCACAGATTGCCGAGCCTTAGTATCACAAGATCCACCAAACATAAAAATTACATAAACTAAAACCACTATAGTTAACAAAGCTATCAAAGACTATATACAACAAAAACCAAAAAGCAAACCAACATATAAAGCACCAACCGTGCTGAATAGGGGAACTCACCACCGTCCCCTCCCACCCCCCCCAACCCAAAGGGGGCATCTACCCATCCCAAAACCCAATTTCCCATCCTGCTGCCAAGACTGCAGCCCAAGCATATAAATACCTGAACTGGGTATAAACTGCCCGTAAGTAGGCATCTAGCCAGCTCAACCAATTTCCCTCCTCCGAGCTAGAGCTGCACCGCAAACGCAAGTAGAAAAGAAAGGAAATACACCATGGAATGGCAATATAAATACAGATTTTTTTTACTGAAAAAAGGGGTAAATACCCCACCCATCCTTTGATATAACTTAACATGGAAATTGAAAGTACACATCTCAACTGCCGCCGCACATTGTTTAAACCAGATTATTACCAATAAAAAAAGGAAACGGATGTGCGGAACTATCTAAGGTGAACCGAAACACCTCGGGATATCTCAGAGAGTACTGGATCCCAAGCTCCCTCAGTCTTCTCTTAATACCGTCATAGGATTTTCTTTTCTGAATCACTGCTGCTGAGGAGTCCTGGAAGAACATGATCTTAGAGCCCTCGTAAATTAGGGCCTTTGGATCCATCCCCGGATTCTGGAAGCTTCCACGATTCTCTCTTTATCTCTTAATGATGAAACCGCACCAAGAGAGGACAAGGACGTTGACCCAGACCTGATCTCCGTGTCGTGACCCGGTGAACCGTCTCAATCCTCAAGCCTCTCATTCCAGTCTCTGTTGTGGAGAAAATATAGAGAACCACCAGGAGACACAGAGAGTTCTTCAAGAAGTAGGTCTTTTATTTGACATCAAAAAACTGTGACACTGAGAAAGCAGATTCTCGAATGCCCACAAACCTCAGGGTCCGTGGATTCTTATATCTTTTTTTAATCATGTTTCTGTTAGCTTATCGGCATGTACAACTATATTAATCAAGGTACCTCACTCTAGCTACACAATAAACCAGTGACGTTAGTTCCCATGATCTCTTTAGTTGTACATTCTACTTATGTTATTCTAATGTCACGGTTAGATTTTATTGCTAACTCTGCTACAATGATCTTTCCATTCCAGACTAACCTATTAACATTACAATAATCTCCTGTCTCAAGTGGACTCTAATGTCCCAAATTTTAATGTCATGTCCCAAATATTTATTGTCCCAATCCTGTCATTGTAACACTTAACAGAGAAACGTACTTTATTACTTGTGTTATCTCATCACGCCATAGTGATCTTTCAGCGTTAACCTTACTCTGCTAATTGGTGTAAAAGCATTCCACTATGATTATCCCATCTTGCCTTCCACAGACCACAGATTGCCAGTGGTCTTCATGCTTTAAATCTTCCCATGCTTTCATGTTCTTTATTTTCCATACTTTCAAGTTAAGAAATTTAAGCAACCAGTCCTCAATAAATTCTGCCAGCCGCTCACCTTCCTTATCCTTCAGCAGACTGGTGATCTGAATATGTTTTTCTCCTGCCCCTGTTCTTAAGATCATCCACTTGGTCACGCAAATTATGGACCTGTATCTCTAGGATTTGGAGCCTATCCTTGGAGGAACTGGTATCAGCTTTCACTACTGTGACTCTGTGTTCAACCTCATCCGTCCTCTTTTCCAGATCTCCCAGCTGCTGTTCATGCTTCTGCAGCATGATAGAGATTGGGGCCAACCACTCCTCTATCTGCTTACCCAGCATCTCGCAAGATTTCACGAGCTCCTTCACCAGGGCCTGGTATGTAATTCAGCCTGAGGATTCTGCAGGCTGGACTGCGGGCTTGGCCTTGGACACTCCTACTCCCTTCTACAGCATCTATGGATAGTGAAAACACAGGTAAGTTGATTTTTCACAGTTTCCTGGGGCTCCACGACCTTTCCAGAGTCCCAGGATATCATCCGTTTGTGCTGCGGTGCGGAGCTCTGCAAGACAATCCTCCTAGATTGTTGCCATCTTGGATCCCCCTCCAAAATGCCTTTTTTTATCCCCCCAACATCAGATTGTCTCATTGGTTCAATGTTGGCAAAAACAATAAATTCAAATTTGATTGGGTTTTAGTATCCTGGGGCATTATTTAGACTAGTTAAATTTGAATTGTTGTCAATACAGTAACCAATTCAGGTATCTATTTCACAGCTAAAGGTTATGTTTTCTGAACTTCCCAGTACAATCTGAGACTGCTAGTTAGTCATGTGACAGGTGCTTGTCAGCTCTCAGTTCAGTACAGCATTCTCTCTCTCAAAGGTACAGTACATGCCTTCAATTTCATAACAATATAAAGATATATTTTTGAAATAAAAAACTTACTTCATCTGGAGGTCAAAGATGGACCATGTCTACAGAGAAACCATGTAGAAAGCTCTGGATAAGGGGAAAGGAAGTACCCAATGCTGCCCTCATCCTGACGGCCACCTTCATATGTGGCTACACCTGGATGCACTTAGACCATTGGTACACAAACATCAAGTATCACTACACACTGATGTTCTACCTATCCCCAATGTTGCAAGGGATGGGTTTGGCCTTGTTGCTACGAAATGTCCAAAGTAGTTGGACCATTCCATATCACCTGTCCTTTGTGGAAAAGTTTGCAATGAAAACACCTTTGACCATCAGGAAGTTGTCAGCATGTGTCATTCTCCATACCCTGCAGGAAAATGAAAGGGTGGATCCTATCATGTAGATCCCTGAGTATATGTTAAAGTCATTTGGCAGAATGGCTCATCACCAGAATTTTCCTACAAAAATCAGGACTTAGCTTTGCTGGTGGTGAGAATAGTACTGCCTGTCAGATCCTTCATGCATTCCCAGTGTCCATGCACCATCATGGGCGGCACGGTGGCACAATGGTTAGCACTGCTGCCTCACAGCACCGGAGACCCGGGTTCAATTCCCGCCTCAGGCGACTGACTGTGTGGAGTTTGCACATTCTCCCCGTGTCTGCGTGGGTTTCCTCCGGGTGCTCCGGTTTCCTCCCACAGTCCAAAGATGTGCAGGTCAGGTGAATTGGCCATGCTAAATTGCCCGTAGTGTTAGATAAGGGGTAAATGTAGGGGTATGGGTGGGTTTCGCTTCGGCGGGTCGGGGTGGACTTGTTGGGCCGAAGGGCCTGTTTCCACACTGTAATGTAATCTAATCATGTAATCTAATCTAACTGGAAGTAACAGTAATACCTTATCCCCGATCGCAAAATTGCATTTTTCTTTATTTCCTGTCCGTTTCCTGATTTGTTGCATACTGCAATATTTTTAAATGCTGTCCAGCCAACTGCCCAGCACTATTAATCTTTTCCTAAAATTTGAGACCTAAGCCAAATGTGTGGCCTTTGAATTTTGATTTACAATTTTCTCCTTAATCAATATTAATGGTCCTCTCACTTAAAGTCCAAAAAATAAATCAAATGAATTGAATTTGCTCTGTTAATTTGGTGCATGCATGATCACAAAAAGCGCAAATGGAATTCCCTTACATTAATCATCTGGATAATCCTGATCATAAGCCCTCAACATGGTCTTTAATGTTTACCCCTTACCTAACACTACGGGCAATTTCGCATGGTCAATTCACCTGACCCTGCACATCTTTGGACTGTGGGAGGAAACCGGAGCACCCGGAGGAAACCCACGCAGACACGGGGAGAACGTGCAAACTCCACACAGTCAGTCGCCTGAGGCGGGAATTGAACCCGGGTCTCAGGCGCTGTGAGGCAGCAGTGCTAACCACTGTGCCACCGTGCCGCCCACAATGTAATGTAATCTAATCACACACTGCCTTCAAAATGGTTGGACT
The DNA here is from genome assembly GCF_004010195.1 of Chiloscyllium plagiosum. NCBI lineage: Eukaryota > Metazoa > Chordata > Chondrichthyes > Orectolobiformes > Hemiscylliidae > Chiloscyllium > Chiloscyllium plagiosum. Next base: position 66,123,000 of record NC_057713.1, read on the forward strand.
GGTGAACAGACTGTCACACATCTCCTTCTGGATTTGGCAAAGAAGGTCTGGAGTTGTCAAGGTTCATCCTGAGCAGCTCCATGCGCAGGACCTGTGCCCTATGGTCTGTTCGTTGGGACACACTCCGAGACAAACATTAATTGTGCATGGATTGCAATGAAAGACATTGGGTCTGCCCGAAATCTGTTGGTCTTCCAAGGTGGACATGCTGAAGGATTCACTGAAGCCTGAGACAGCTGCCGCCAAGGTGCAGTGGGAAAAGACAATGGTCAAAGTCCTTATGCTAAATTATAAAGAGAGTCTCTTCAGTTATTAAACCCTTTTATTGCCTCACAACATGTGAATGCTATCCTGCATGTGTAAGAAGTGCCTTTCGGGTTTTGCAACTGTAGGGATTGTCAAATTCAAATGTTTGATTTTCTTGAAATACAAGGACTGTACAGAACTGCTTTAGTACTTGTAAATGTAGGTTAAGATCTTTTATGAATGAAAGTATATCTTTGCAATTTTAAAAAAAACTTTTTTTTTGTATTTGCAGCTGCTTGGAATAGAGACTGGGCATGAGAGACCTGAGCTTTGTGAATAGTGGATCAGGTTGTCGAATCAGTTCCTGGATTGTTATCTGCAGTTAATACAGATTAGATTAGATTAGATTAGATTCCCTACAGTGTGGAAATAGGCCCTTCGGCCCAACCAGTCCACACCGATCCTCTGAAGTGTAACCCACCCAGACCTATTTCCCTCTGACTAATGCACCTAACACTATGGGCAATTTAGCATGGCCAATTCACCTGACCTGAAGATCTTTGGACTGTGGGAGGAAACCCATGCAGACACAGGGAGAATGTGCAAACTCCACACAGACAGTCGCCCGAGGCTGGAATCGAACCTGGGACCCTGGTGCTGTGAGGCAGCAGTGCTAACCACTGAGCCACCGTGCCGCCCCCAGTGGCAAGAGAACTTGGCCCTGCAATATGTAGGAAATTGTGGACACGTTCATGGGCGGCACGGTGGCACAGTGGTTAGCACTGCTGCCTCACAGCGCCGGAGACCCCGGTTCAATTCCCGCCTCAGGCAACTGACTGTGTGGAGTTTGCACGTTCTCCCTTTGTCTGCGTGGGTTTCCTCCGGGTGCTCCGGTTTCCTCCCACAGTCCAAAGATGTGCAGGTCAGGTGAATTGGCCATGCTAATTTGCCCGTAGTGTTAGGTAAGGGGTAAATGTAGGGGTATGGGTGGGTTACGTTTCGGCGGGTCGGTGCGGACTTGTTGGGCCCAAGGGCCTGTTTCCACACTGTAATCTAATCTAATGTCTGTGGTGACAAAAAATGCAGGAAGTGTGTTCAGCTGCAAATCTTGATTTCCTTCATGGACCATCTTGCATTCCAGACAGACTCATTATGAAACATCGATAAGGCTAAGAATATCACACATAGCACGTTTAGTACCAGTAATTCTTCAACTGGAAGAATTGAGTAACGCGGATGACGAGTAAGTGTGGGCAAGGAGTGCAGAAGTCCTCTGTGGTTATTCCCCTCAAAAATGACATATACAGGATACTGTTGGGAAGGGGATGGCCTGTCAGGGGAATGCAGCATCAGCAGATAGATCAATGACACCATGACTAACACTGTAGGTAAGCAGTAGTGCCAGGGAACTGTATAGTCAGGGGCATATTTGTGGCTGCAAGCAATACTCCATGATGGTATGTTAAATCCCTAGTGAAGGGTTAAGGATATAAGTGGGCACAGGATGTTCTGAGGGTAAACGGCAGAGGTTGTGGTCCATATTGGTACCAATGGCATGGGAGAGATGAGGTCCTGAAAAGGGAGTTCAGACAGGTAGGAAGATGAAAAGCACAACCTCCAGGGTTGTAATTTTAGGATTACTTGCTATGCTGTGTGTGTCAGTGAGGCTAGGAATAAGAAGATATTACAGTAATATATGTGGCTAAAGAGCTGGTGTCAGAGAGAGGGTTCAGGTACGTAGATCATTCTGATGTCTTCTAGGGCAAATGGGACCTGTACAAAAACTGCAGTTTGCCCATAAACTGGAGGGGTACCAATATCCTAGCAGAGAAGTTTAAACTGGTATGGCAGAAGACAGGAACCAGAGCAGTAGGTTAGCAAGTCAAATGACTGAGGAGTCAGACACTAAGGCCAGTAAGTTTAAGAGAAGTACGGACATGCAGGGATTATTGAACACGACAGGATTGATACCAAGTTGGGTGAGAAGATGAACTGTGACAAGGATGCAGAGATCCTTCAGCAAGATCTGAGTAGGTTGGGTGAGAGGGCAAATCAATGGCAGGTGCAGTAAAATTTGGATAAATGTGAGGTTATTCACTTTCGAAGCAAAACCAAAAAGGCAGATTACTACATGAATGGCTGTAAACTGGGAGATGGGAGTTTGCAGTTGGGACCTGGCTGTCCTTGTGGACCAGTTGCTGAAGGTAAGCATGCAGGTACAGCAGGTGGTAAAGAAGGCAAATGGTACGTTGGCCTTTATTACGAGAGGTTTCAAGTATGGGCAGGGATGTGTTGTTGCAGTTATACAAGGCCTTGGTGAGGCCTCACCCAGAATATTGTGTGCAGTTTAGGTCTCCTTTACTGAGGAAGTATGCTCTTGCTCTCGAGGGAGTGCAGCGAAGGTTTACCAGGCTGATTCCAGGGATGGCAGGACTGACGTACAAGGAGAGATTGACTAGATTAGGATTTTTTTGCTGGATTTCAGATGAATGAGAGGGGTCTCTAACAGGAGGGTAGATGCAGGAAGGATGTTCCTTATGGTGGCTCTGTCCAGAGCCAGGGGTCGTAGTCTGAGGATCCAGGGTAGACAATTTAGGACAGAGATGAGGAGACATTTCTTCACCCAAAGAGTGATGAGCCTGTGAAATTCATTACCACAGGAAGTAGTTGATGCCAAAACATTGAATGTATTCAAGAGGTGGCTAGATATAGTAGTTGGGGCGAATGGGATCAAAGGTTATGGAGAGAAAGCAGAATTAGACTATTGAGTTGGACAATCGTCCACGATTTTGATGAATGGTGGAGCAGGTTCGAAGGGCTAAATGGCCTCCTCCTGTTCCTATCTTCTATGTTTCTACGTTTCTGTGACTTACAGTCTGAGGCGTATTTGTTTTAATGGAGGATGACAGCTAAGGCAGGTGAACTTAGAACTTGGATATAACTATGATATTGTAATTTTTAGAGAGATTTGGTTGAGAGAAAAACAAGACTGACAGGATAAAATTTCTGGATTTAGATGATTTAAGAGAGAGCGATGATTTAAGTTGAGAGAGTTGCGTTACTGACAATGATGAATATCACAGTTGTCGTGGAAAAAAGTGGTGCTGGTAAAGAACAACAGGTCAGGCAAAATCCAAGGAGTAGGAGAGTCAATGTTTCAGGCATAAGCCCTTCATCAGGAATGATAAAGAGCTTATGCCTGAAACGTCGACTCTCCTGCTCCTTGATGTTGCCTGACTTGCTGTACTTTTCCAGCGCTATCCTTTCCAACTCTGACTCTCTAGCATCTGCAATCCACACTTTCTCCCAATATCTGGTCTGCAACCTGCAATCATGTTCTTCTGATAATTGAACTGCACACAGTATTCCATCTCTGCCTGAACCAATGTTTGATAAAGCTATAACAAAATTTTCTTGCTCCTATATCCTATGCCTCAGCTAATGAAGGTAAACATCCATCTGTCTTCTTCACCATCCTGTTCACTTATGCTAACACCTTTAGGAGTCTATGGACTTATACACCAACATCTCGTCATTCGTCAGTACTCCCTAGGGACCTATGATTCATTGGTTTTACCATTCTCTTATTAGACCTCCCAGAATGCATCACCTTGCATTTACGTGAACTAAATTCCATCTGCCATTGCTCTGCTCAATTTATCAACCGGTGAAGAATTAGGTATGATTGACTTGCATTTGAATTAATGCAGAAGAAATTTACAAAGATGATGCCAGGACTCAAGGGAGTCCTGAGTTATAAGGAGAGGTTGGACAAGCTAGGACTTTTTTCTTAAGAGCATTGGAGACTGAGGGGGGATCTTTATAGAAATGTAAAAGATCATGAGAAGCTTGGATTGGGTAAATGAACTCATTCATCTTCCCAGATCTGGGAAACAGAGGACTAGAGGGAATCAATTTAAGGTCAGATGGGAAGGAGGACACCTTGGAAAGCTCATCCAGCAAGGCCTTGTGGATAGCGCTCAGGAATAGGAAAGGTGCAATCACTTTGATGGGATTATACTACAGGCCTCCCAAAAGCAAACGGGTGACATAGAAGCAGATATATGAACAGATTATGGGAAAATGTAAAAACGTCAGTGCTGTTGTGGTGGCGGATTGTAACTTAGACCATTCAGTCCAACCAGTCCATACCGACTATAATCCAAAACTAAACAAGTCCCACCTGCCTGCGCTTGGCTCTAATCCCTCCAAACATTTCTTTTATATGTACTTATCCAAATGTCTTTTAAATGTTGTAACTGTACCCACATCCACTACTTCCTCTGAAAGTCCATTCTACACACACTCACTCTCTGTGTAAAAAAAGTTGCCCGTTGTGTTTTCTTTAAAATACTTCTCCTCTCACCTTAAAAATATACTCTCTAGTCTTGAAATCCCCCTGAAATAACTGAACAGAGGCTAGTATTCCATCACCAAGTCAGCCTTTATTTATATGTGTACAGTGCATGCGCTCTGACCAGCCAGCTACAACCTAGACTGAAGAGATCTTCTGAACCTCCTGTTTATTCTTTTTTTTTCTTTTTCTTTTTTCTTTTCCTTTTTTCTTTTAATTTAACCCCCACACTACCACCTAAGTGCGGTAGTGCTTATTTTATCCCCAGCACCCATGGTGTGTGTGTAACCTCCTGTTTACATATATTTTATTAAACAAATTACAAACAAACAGTTTACAAAAAACATTTACAGCTGTACATAAGAGACAGCAATGTTACAAGGGAGAGGAGCAGCAAAGCTAGGCCCCAAACCCTACCATTCAACCATTTTACAGGGAGAGGAGGACAAACCTCAAATCCCAGTTCCACATATGACAAGACAGTGACAATGACATTTGTACATTAGACAATACCGTTACATACAAAAGTACAGACAATACAGACCCAGCAAGCCCCCGCCCCGCCCCTCCCACCTTCCGACCACTCTAAGGCAGCCCGCCCCTACCCACCTTCCGGTAAGCTCCTGTTTACATTTGTCAGACAGGGCTCCCTGATTGGCTCAGGTTAACAATCCCAATTAAGGATCTCATAGTCAATGAGATCCACCTGGCCTTGGTTCCAATTGCTACACCCCACCTAGGGATAAGATATCTGCCATTCACCTTATCGTGATTTTATAAACCTCTATAAGGTTGCTTCGCAACCTCCAATGCTCTGGTGAAAAAACTCCCAGCCTATCCAGTTTCACCTTATTTCTCAAACCCTCCATTCCCAGAAACATTTTGGCAAGTCTCTTCTGAACTCTTTATAGCTTTATAATTTCCTTCCTGTAACATGATGACCAGAACTGGACGCAGTACTCCAGAAGAGGCCTTTCCAGCGTCCTATACAACCTCAACATTATCTCCCAACTCCTACACTCAAAAGTCTAAGCAATGCAGGCAAGTGTGCTAAACACCTTCTTAACCACCCTGTCTACATGAGACAAACTTCAAAGAATTATGTACCCGAACCTTTAAGTGTGTGTTGCTGGGAAAGCACAGCAAGTCAGGCAGCATCCGAGGAGCAATAGAATCGATGTTTTGGGCATAAGCCCTTCATCAGGTCCCTCTGTTGTACAATACTACTCAAGGTCTTACTTTTAATTTTAAAAACCACACAACACCAGGTTCTAGTCCAACAGGTTTATTTGGAAGTACTACCTTTCGGAGTGCTGCTCCTTCATCAGGTCCCACTAATTACGTGATGAAGGAGCAGCGCTCTGAAAGCTAGTACTTCCAAATAAACCTGTTGGACCATAATTTGGTGTTCTGTGATTTTTAACATTGTCCACCCCAGTCCAACACCAGCACCTCAACATCATGGTTACTTTTAATTGTATAAGTCCTACCTTTGTTTGTTTTACCAAAATGCAATACTTCACATTTATCCAGGTTAAACTCCATCTGCCACTCCCCAGCCAATTGACTGAATTGATCTAGATATCTTTGTAATCTTAGATAACCTTCTTCACTATCCACTATATCACCACTTTTGGTGCAATCTGCAAACTTACTAACCATATTTTCTATATTCTCACCTAAATCATTTATATAAATGACAATCAAAAGTGGACCCATCACCAATCCCTGTGGAACACTGCTGATAACAGGACTCCAGAACGAAAAACAACGCTCCACCACCAGATTCTGTCTCCTTTCAGTAAGCCAATTTTGTATCCAATTTGCAAGCTTACCCTAAATCCTACGACCTAACTTTATTAATTACTCTACCATACGGAACATTGTCAAAGGCTTTACCAAAATCCAAGTAAACAATGTCTACCATTCTGCCCCCAATCTTCTCGGTTATTTTCTCAAAACCTAAATCAAGTTTGTGAGTCATGATTCCTGAAGAAGGGCTTATGCCCGAAACGTCGATTTTCCTGTTCCTTGGATGCTGCTTGACCTGCTGCGCTTTTCCAGCAACACATTTTCAGCTGTGAGACATGTTTTCCCTTGCACAAAACCATACTGACTCTCCCTAATAATCTCTTGCCTCTCCACATGCATATGAATCCTATTTTTTCAGAATCCAACAGATTCCCCACCACCGAAGTCAGAACAGTCAGAACAATAGTTTGCAAGGACAATATGATGATCTTCAAAGAAAGAAGCAGAAGGATATGGAGCTATTTAAAATGTTCACTAATTTAATTGCCAAGAAGAGATGTGTCATCTAAAGTTTAGTGAAAATGGATTAAGGAAGCAAAATGGGTATGGAAGTGGGTGTTGGGGATGAGGGTTGGGGACGTGACATGGTGACAGTAGGGAGATATACATGTAAATGGATTGTCTGTACTTCGGTGACAAATGTTTGTGTGTTTTGCAAGCTTTTTAAGAGGTAGGAAAAGACAAGCAGAAGGACAATTCAAGCAAATTGATATTGGAGAAAAGAAGCCAGAGATTATCTTGCTATGCCAAACTCTTATAACATTCCATGCATAAGTCTGTGTGATAATATTCAGTTTATAAACTTTTTAAACAGAAACAATTCACCAACCATTAGAAACAATTTAGTACTATTTAATTGTACTATTACAAAGAAATTATGTATTAAGTTATAATTAACTGCTGTTCCAATGAAAAAAAATCCAATATTTTCAGAAGTGAAACCTTTCATTTCTGGCTTCTAATGACATGGAATATAATGTAATCATAAATCAGGGGATGTCACAATGGTTAAAGTGTTATGCCTGTTTCTTGCTTTTTAGTGGAATCAGGCTATTGCTGGCGTTCTTGTGGAGTCAGCGCATGATCGGCTTATACCTTGTTCCAACCACAATCATAGAATTAACAGTAAAAGCAACATGGTTGACTTTCAACTGTCTTTTGAAATGCCCTAGCCATTCAATTAGTGATAACAAATTACTAGGACAAAATCATGTAAGATTGGATAGATTGTACAACATGGTTCTAGATACTGAATGCAGTAAAAGTAAACTAACCCAGTCAATGCAGGTAAATCCTCCACATCAGTGTTTTAGAAAACAAGGGTATAGAGGACAAAATGGCTGTTGCCTAGCAACAGGTATCCAATGACACAGGGCCAGAAACAGGTTCTTTTAAAGAGACAGAATCATTTAGAAGATCAATGAGGGTGCAGGTTTCTTTCAGAAAGAGAAGCAAGTCATTCAGAGAGAACAAGGCTTGTAACATCAGCAATGTATTGTAACAGTGTCCAAAACTATAAGGCAGAAGAAAAGGAGTCCTAAGAGACTTAGAAGCTAGTAAGTGATAAGCTCCAGAAACAGAATACTTTAAGGTGTCAGAGAGGAAGACATTCTACATGGCTGCTGAATGTATATGTTTAAAGAGAGTATGTTAAGGATTATTAGTCGGTAAAGAGTTTCAGGAATGGAAACCCTATAATGGGGGAAGAGGTCATCAAGTTTACACTAACCTTCAAAAAGCATCCTACCCAGTCCTAGCCCTGACCCTTCCCTATAACCCCACATTTGCCATGGTCAACCTGCCTAGCCTACACATCCCTAGATACAATGGGGCAATGTAGCATAGCCAAGTCACCTAACCTGCACACCTTTAGACTGTGGGAGGAAATCTAAACACATTTCATGGAAACCTGTACTGAAACAGGGAGAACATGCAAACTCCACGCAGGCAGTCACCAAACACTATATTCGAACCCAGTCCCTGGAGCTCTGAGGCAGCAGTGCTAACCACTGAGGCACTGTGCTCCCCATTATTTGACATTGACTAACTTAGGTAGCATCACGTGAATGCAGAAACCAAATACAGTTAGGTGCATTTAATATGGAACTTTAAAATGAAAACAGGGTGATCTTCCCCTGAAGTTTGAGCATCTGTAAGGTTGTTGTTGAGAGTAAAGGAGTCAAATCTTTACTTCTGCTATTTGCAATAAGATCATTTCAACTAATTCTTATATAGTGTAAAGTCGTATTTCTTCTGCAAAAAGAATGACATTTGTTTGTTAAAAAATCTTGACTATACTCACAAGGGGCTGACAGTAGCTGACCAGGAAGCGTCCATGGAGTAGGGGAATTGACGTTTCAGGCATAAGCCCTTTATCGGCACTTTCTCCAAGTAACTGACAATCACAGCAAACAAGTTGAGAAAATAAAACCTCTGGTCTCTCAAACCGGGGTTTTACTCTAGGATTAAATTTACTTTCCAATAGTTTTGCCATCAGCTAAGATCAAAACAATATGAATAGAACCTGAACTCTTCTATCAAATCCCTCTGTTGGCCCTGTCCTACAGAGCTCACAACCTATGGTGATGTCATTTCCTGTGGTGAAGTCACTTCCTGTTCTTTTTCTCAGGGGGTGGTAGATGGAGTCTAACTTGATGTGTTTGTTGCTAGATTTCCGGTTGGAATGCCATGCTTCTAGGAATTCTCGTGCGTGTCTTTGTTTAGCTTGTCCTAGGATGGATGTGTTGTCCCAGTCGAAGTGGTGTCCTTCCTCATCCGTATGTGAGGATACTAGTGAGAGAGGGTCATGTCTTTTTGTGGCTGGTTGGTGTTCATATATCCTGGTAGCTAGTTTTCTGCCTGTTTGTCCAATGTAGTGTTTGTTATGGCCCTTGCATGGTATTTTGTAAATGACATTAGTTTTGCTTATTGTCTGTATAGGATAATTCAAGTTCATTAGCTTCTGTTTTAGTGTGTTGGTGGCTTTGTGGATTACCATGATGCCAAGGGATCTGAGTAGTCAGGCAGTCATTTCCGAGATGTCTTTGATGTCGGGGAGAGTGGCTAGTGTTCCTGGACATGTTTTGTCTGCTTGTTTGGGTTTGTTGCTGAGAAAGCAGCTGACTGTGTTCATTGAGTACCCCATCTACCACTCCCTGAGAAAAAGAACATGAAATGATTTCAACATGGGAAATGACATCACCACAGGAAATGACATCACCAACCCAAAGAAACCCAAACATATAAATAGAAAGCAGGAATTATCAGCAGTGCTTCATCTGAGGCCCAGTGAAGATGTTACCTAATAGGGTGACGAAACTTCTGGAAATGAACCTTCCAGCTCAGCCATCAAACCTACATCCAGAACCTCAACCTGAGCTACAAATCTTCTCAAAACTCACTAAGACCTATGGGCGCAATACACTAAAAATGGCCCAAAAATGGGAAACAAATGCCATCCAACAGAGTGCCACCCGTGAACAGCTGTACTTCCTGCACAAATGCCTAAGAAAACAGGTATACGTAAATGCCTTAAATACAAACCTCCCCTTAATACCCCACGAGGCAAATAAAAGAGCAAACTGGCCGCAGAATGCTCAGAGAAATGATTAATAATGCCCACAACAGACTCCATAAATACAACTGGGAAATTTTGCACTAAAAATCTTTACTCACTCATGCAACAGACCAGGAATGGACAGACACAGTACAACAAGCCATAGATATTAGACAGCGACAAACACAGAAAATGAAAAAACTGGACCTGCTGAAAAACCTAGACAAACTTATACAAAGTAACAACACTGACAGCATAGATGCATAAATAAAAAACATATCTGACCGACCCTTAACAGACAATGAAAAAGCCGTCTTAGGAAGAGGATTAAATTACAACTGCCAGGATGCAGACAAGAAAGATTTCTTAGCAGCATTAGAAATAACACTAAAAGACAACCAACTCACAGAAGAAACCCAGCAAACCATCAGACAGGTAGTTGCACCAACATTAAGCAGAAAAAAGGAAGGAAACACACTCAACACACAAGAAAGGAAAGCCTGAAAAAAAGATATAAACATTGTTATCCTACCTGCAGACAAAGGATGCTTGACAGTCATTCTAAATCGAAGAGACTACATTGAAAAAGCAAACACATTACTTACAGATACCAACACTTACCAACAAGTGGTGATAGACCCGGCCCCACAACTAGAGAACCGAATCACAGCCATACTCAAAAAACATCAGAAATCTGGAGAGAAGTAAATAAGACCGACTTCCAAAAAATGAAACCAGATGGATCCAACACAAAAATGAAACCAGATGGATTACTCAAAATTCACAAACCAGAAGCCCACACCCCCCCCCCCACCACCGACCCATTGTCTCATAACCTGGAACACAAACTTACAGATTGACCAAGGAGCTACACCAAAGACTAAAACACTTAGTAGAAGACTCACGCCACTCCATCCATTCCACCCAAGAATTCCTTAAGATCATCAAAGATACTAAGATAGTAGAGGATGAAATAATGGTCTCCTTTGATATAACAGCCCTGTTTACATCAATCAACATTAACCTGGCCAAGGAAACACTGACTACACTATTAGAAGACCCAAAGACACAAACACCAAACACCACTAACTTCATCAACAAGGACAGTATCATCAAGCTAGTGGACCTATGCCTTCCCCCACACTTCACCTTCAACAACAAAACCTACAGACAAATCAATGGAATGCCCATGGGATCTCCAATATCAGGGTTCTTAGCAGAGACAGTAATGCAGAACAAACAGCTCTGCCAACCTTCCAACCGAAACTTTGGGTCTGCTATGTGGATGACACCTTTTTTATCACTAAACAAAACAAATTAGAGGAAACCTTTAAGATCATCAATAATACCCTTACTAGAATAAAATTCACTAAAGGGGAGGAAAACAACAATAAACTGCCATTCCTAGATGTCACAGTAGAAGTCAACAGCCAATGGGGAACTTCAAACCAGCATCTACAGGAAAACAACACATACGGACCAAATATTGAACTACAGAAGCAATCATCCCAACACCCACAAACGAAGCTGCATCAGAACATTATTTCAACGAGCCAACACACACTGCAACACAGAGGAACTACGCAGAGCAGTGGAAATTCACCTATACCGTGTATTCAAAAAGAATGGGTACCCAATGAACACAATCCGCCAATTTCTCAGCAATAAACTCAAACAGACAGACAAAACACGTCCAGAAATCCTAGCCACTCTTGCCTACATTAAAGACATCTTGAAAATGACTGCCAGACTACTCAGACCCCTTGGTATCATGGTAACCCACAAAGCCGCCAACACACTAAAATAGCAGCTAATGAGCTTGAAAGATCCTATACAGACAACAAGCAAAACTAATGTCATTTACAAAATACCATGCAAGGACTGTAACAAACACTACATTGGACAAACAGGCAGAAAACTAGCCACCAGGATACATGGACACCAACCAGCCACAAAAAGACATGACCCTCTCTCACTAGTATCCTCACATAGGGATGAGGAAGGACACCACATCGACTGGGACAACACATCCGTCCTAGGACAAGCCAAACAAAGACACACACGAGAATTCCTAGAAGCATGGCATTCCAACCGGAACTCTAACAACAAACACATCAAGTTAGACCCCATCTACCACTCCCTGAGAAAAAGAACAGGAAGTGACATCACCACCGGAAATGACATCACCTACCCAAAGAACCCAAACATATTAATAGAAAGCAGGAATTATCAGCAGTACTTCGCCTGAGGCCCACTGAAGATGTTACCTAGTAGGGTGATGAAATGTCTGGAAATGAATCTTCCAGCTCAGCGAGCAAACCTACATCCAGAACCTCAACCTGAGCTACAAATCTTCTCAAAACTTGCAAAGTACTCTTTATTTGGAAGAAACTCTGATGGCAGCAAGGGCACAAAATATAGTCTGGGTAGGGATTTTTAAAATATAATTCATTCACAGGATGATGGCATTGCTAGCTAGGCCATCATTTATTGCCCACCCCAAATTACCCAGAGTCAAGAGACAACGACATTGCTGTGGGTCTGGAGTCACAAGTCGGATAGACCAGGTGAGGATGGTGAGGTGAACCAGATGGGTTTTTCTCAACAATCAGCAAAGGATATATGATCATCATTATTGAATTCTAATTTCACCATCTGCAGTGAGGAGATTCAAACCGGTTCCCTAGAACATTGTCTGGGTCTCTTGATTAAGGGCTTATGCCCGAAACGTCGATTCTCCTGTTCCCTGGATGCTGCCTGACCTGCTGCGCTTTTCCAGCAACACATTTCCAGCTCTGATCTCCAGCATCTGCAGACCTCACTTTCTTCTCTTGATTAATAGTCCAGCAATAATACCATGATGCTATCACCATGACCACATTGAAGTAGGTTGGGAGCAGCACTATTAACTGACCTGTCCAGATTCTTAAATATATAGCTGTCAGACTGAGTCTGCAACAGATAGAGATAACCAACGCTTCTTGAATTTTTCCTCATCAGTCTATCTGTCGCAGTTTTATTGCTCAATGGCAGTAATGGTAGAAATAACTACCATTATTATGGGGATAAAGCGCTGTATTCAAACTGAGGATATTTTCCATTAGGTGCTAAATTGGTACAAGATAGATCTAGCTGCTCAAACCTGGACATCACGAGGTGCTTTAGGCCCTCACCAGCAGAGATTTATACTCCACAATCTGTAACCTCATGACCTGGTTTAATCCTCACTGTGGTATTATGACTCTGCCTTCACTCATGGTCATCAAGCTAGGTGACAAATCCTAGTTCAATGAGAAGCACAGAAGGGGAAGCCATGTGCAGCAAAAGACTTATTAAAACTGATGAATACCTGGTGAACCTACTATACTAGATTCCTTACAATAAACAGCAGAAAACAGCATACTATAAACAGAGCTAAGCGATCAAAAAATAATGGATCAGATCAAAACTCTACAATCCTGCCCTGTGGAATCATGAATGGTGCTGAACAACAAAACAATTAACATTCATGGCAGAGACTGTAATAACGTTCCCATGCTGAATGATATCTCATCCAAGTATACAAGTGCAAAAAACAAAGCTGAAACATTTATGACTATTTTCAGCCAAAATTACTGAATAGATGTTCCATCCTGGCCTCCTCTTGTGGTCCCCATTATTACAGATAACTGTTTTCAGTCAATTTGATTCAATCAACATGATTTCAATAAATATGCACTAGATACAGTGAACATCGTGGACACCAAAAACATCCCAGTTATAGTGTTGAACATTTTGTCCAAGAACTATGGGCAGCATGGTGGCTCAGTCATTAGCACTGCTGCCTCACAGCACCTGGGACCCGGGTTTGATTCCACCCTTGGGTGACTGCCTGTGTGTAGATTGCACACTCTCTCTGTATCTGTGTGGGTTTCCTTCCACAGTCCAAAGATATGCAGCTTAGATGAATTGTCCATGCCATGTTGCCTATAACACTCAAGGATCTGTAGGTTAGGTGCATAAATCAGGGGAGATGTAGAGTAATAGGATAGGGGAATGGGTTTGGCTGGGTTACTCTTCAGAGGCCTGTTTCCACACTGTAGGGATTCTATGAAGTCAATGAACTAGGTATGTGTAGATGTAATGCCAAAACACTGGCACCTATCGAAGAAAGTGAAAACTTTCCCAAGAACATTCTGTTTGTAAAAAGCTGACATCCCTGATGAACACCTCATTAATCTATACTTCATCATCAACAATATGATATAAGGCTTGTTCTTAACAAAGAAATCATCAGTACTTACACAGCAATATTTGGTTCACCAATGCTTAGTTTAGAGTCAAGGATGTTACAAGAGTGGCTGCAGGACATTCTTCTATGGGAGCCAGAAGTCATGGTCTATGTTGGTTCCAATGTCATAGGTAAGAAGCAGGTAATAGGTTCAGAAAGCATCTCATAGGGTTTTAGAAAGTATTTAAAAGTGGGATCCTGAAAAGGAGAGTTAGTTACAGCACAGAAAGGGGTTCTTTGGCACACATGTCCATGCTGGTCATCAAACACCTATTAATTCTGAGTGCTTGCCCATAAGCCTTGTTGGTATTGTAGGAGGTATCTTGTGGGTGTGGTTATTACACACTTAGAGAAGGTGAATTTAAACCAAGATCTCCTGCACAAAGCTTTAGATGCTATGGTGATTCAGGGTTTATCTAAATATTTCTTAAATATTGTGATGCTTACCACATTCAACACTTTTTCAGGCATTGAGTTCCAGATACCCACCAGGCTCTTGGTGAAAAACATTGTCCTAAAACTCCTGTAAATCCACCACTCCTGACCTTAAATCTATGCTTCCTGGTAACTGATCCCTCTACTAAGGGGAAAGCACATCCCTATTGACCATATCTATGACCCTCACTATCTTGTAGACATTAATTAGGTCTCACTCACTTTACTCAGCTCCAAAGAAAACAACCCTAAACTATGTAGAATAAATACAAAGAACTGCTAATGCTGGAAACCTGAAATGCAAACACAAAGTGCAGGAGAAAATCAGCAGGCCTGACAGCATCTGTGGAGAAAAGTGAAGATAGTGTTTTACATCCAGTGATCCTTCATCAGAACTGTACTGGTGAAGTGTCATTGGTTGAAACATTAACTCTGTTTTTCTCGCTAAGGATGTTGCCAGACTTGCTGTGTTTCTCCTGCACTCTGTTTTTGTGTCAAACTATGTAGTCACACTTGGTAGCACCTTATAAATCTCCTCTGCACTGTCTCTCGTACAATCACATCCTTCCTATAATGTGATGAACAGAATTGCACAAATATTGTAAATGTGGCCTAACCAATGTCCTATAATGCTCCATCATAACCTCCCAACTATTGTAATCTATGTCACAACTAATAAAGGCAATATTCCAGATGCCTTCCTGACAACCATGTTCACCACTTGTTGACTATAAGGATCCATGTAGATATGCACCTAAGGTCTGGCTGAATTTTAAAACCACCAAGGGTCCTACCATTCATTATGTACTCCCTAGCCTTATTAGTCTTCTCAAAAGGCAATACTTCACACTCTTCCAAATTAATCTCCATCTACCACTGCTCAGACCATCTGACTAGCCTGTTTATATATTCCTGTAGTCTATAGCTTTTTTCCTTGCTATTTATCACACCACCAACTTTTGAATCATCTGCAAACTTACTGATAAAACCTTCTTATATTTGTATCTAGACCTTAAGACACACTACAAACAACAAGGCACATAAACAACCTTCAACCAGCATTTCTGCTTCATGTGACTAAATGAATTTTGTATCCAATTTGCCAAATTGCTCTGGATGCCAAGGATTGTTACCTTCTTGACCTGTCTCTTATACAACACCATGTCAAAATGCCTTTCTGAAGTCCAGTAGGCAACATCAATTGCATTATTCTCATCCACATTCTCATCACCTCAACTAATTCAATCAAATTTGTTAAATATGATCTTTCCCTGTCAGAGATATGGTGACTCTCTTTGATTAATCCTTCTGTCACCAGTTGAAGATAAGCTCTGTCACTCAGATTTTTTTCTAAACGTTTCCCTTTTTATGTTAGACTCACTGGCTTATAGTTCCCTGGTTTATTCCAATCAGCTTTCTTGAATAATGATAGCATATCAGGCATCTTCCAATTCTCTGGCATGTCTCTTATGTCCAGACAAGTTTTGAAAATTAATATCAAGGACACAGCTTAAAAATACAGGGTGGACCATTTAGGACAGAGATGAGGAGAAACTTCTTCACCCAGAGTGGTGGCTGTGTGGAATGCTCTGCCCCAGAGGGCAGTGGAGGCCCAGTCTCTGGATTCGTTTAAGAAAGAGTTGGATAGAGCTTTCAAGGATAGTGGAATCAAGGGTTATGGAGATAAGGCAGGAACAGGATACTGATTAAAGATGATCAGCCATGATCATATTGAATGGTGGTGCAGGCTCGAAGGGCAGAATGGCCGACTCCTGCACCTATTGTCTATTGCATCTTCCTCCTTTGCTTCCCACAACAGGATGTACCTCATTTAGGCTTAAAGTTTATCCAACTTTAAGTTTGCTGTAACTGCAAATACCTCCTCCCTTTCAGTGGTGATTTGTTCAAATTTATCACAGTGACCTTCTCTAATTTCTGTACCTACCTTTACTTTTTCAATAGTGAATACAGAACCAAAGTAACTTTAGAATTTCACCTCCTGCACTTCTGGATCACCCACAGTTTGCCACTTTGATTCCCAAGTTATGAGGAAAAAAGGTTGACACTATGCAAGCTGGGGTAAGCACGAAAAATCATGTGGCTTCTTTCTGCATCATAACACATACAGACTACTCTTCCCCTGGATTATTCTCTTTCCTCTATTGTACATATAAAATATTTCAAGATCATGTCCAAATCCATGTGCTAGTGAGTATAAAAATAGGAGAATTCAGTCATTAATTACATGGCTGGGAAAATAGTGCATAAAGGAGACCATCAGATTGCTGAGGCATTGGGAATAGTTCTGTGGCAGGTGTGGTCTGTACAAATGGGATTGATTGCATTTCAGCTAGACCAGGACTAATAGGGAGATTTGCTACTGTTGTTGAAAAGGATTTAAGACTGAGGGGGAGATGGGAACTTGACAGGGAGCTTGGATTTGGTGGACAAAACTGGAAACAGGAAGTAGAAAAGTAATAAAACAAAATTAGAAGACAAAGCAAGAATGTTCATCAAATAAGACCAGAATGCAGAATAATGTTAAAAAGACAGAGTTAAAGGCACTCTATCTGAATGCATGTGACATTTGCAACAAGTTTAATTATTTTAAGGCACAAATTGGAGTAAATGGTTATGGTTTAATTACCCTTGATTGGCTGCAGGGTGAACAAAATGTTGAATTGAATATTCAAATTTAGGGAAGATGTAGTTTGACCCACATGCCCTTAGGGAGGGGATTCCAGGATCCTGTTTCAAGTACAGTGAAGGAACTATTTCTAAGTCAGGATGGTGAGTTGTTTGGAGGGCAACTTGCAGTTCGTGGTGTTCCCATGTATCTGCTGCCGTCATCATTCTAATGGAAATGGGTATGGGTTTGGAAAGTGCCGTCTAAAGATCTTTGGTGAATGTCTGCAGTGTCTCTTGTAGATAGTACACACTGCAGCTATTGAGTATTGGTGGTGGAAGAAGTAGATGCTTGTGGATGCAGTGCCAACCAAGCAGGATGTAACATCAGTTCAAAGAAGTTAGAAACAGCACAGGGCAACAAATATTTTGACAGCTGTTTATAGGCCAAAAACTAGTGGCATGGTATAAATAAAGACACGAGGGATGCACGTAATAATGGGCAACTTCAATTTATATATAGGCTGGGTGAACCTAATCAGCACTAATGTGAATGGTGAATTTCTAGAGAGTATACACAGTGGGTTTCTGGAGCAATACATTGAAGAACCAATAAGACAGTGGCTATTTTAGATTTTATTTTATTTATTGAACCATGTGTGAAAAACTTTGTTTTGTGCTCAGTACACGCCGACCATAGCAAACAAGGACATACAGATTATAGGGTGCTTAGACAGTGTGAAGCATACAGGTTACGGCTGCACAAGAGGTGCACAAAGCAAGATCAACATTATTTGAAGTTAGGTCCATTCAGCAGTCTAGTAACAACAGTCTAATAAACTGTCTTTGAACCTTATGGTCTGTCTGTTCAAGCTTTTGTATCTTCTACCTGATGAAAGAGGTCTAAAGAAAGTATTACCAGAGTGTCTTTGATGATGTTGGTAGCCTTTCTACTGCAACATAAAGTGGAAAAGGAGTCCATGGATGGTAGGTTGGCTTCTGTGATGGTTGGTGCTGTGTACCCAACTTTCTGTAGCTTAAGATCCTGGGCAGAGCAGATCCGTGCCAGGCTGTTATGTACCCAGATAGAATGCTTTCAATGGAGCATCTGTAAAAGTTGGTGATTATGATCTGTGGGTCAGGAGGCTGAGGATCCTGTTGCAGAAGGTGGACCTGAGACCTTGGTCTCAGAGTTCTGAGATTAGTCTGATAGGGATTATGGTGTTGAAGGCAGAGCTGTAGTTGATGAGTAGATATGGTATTGTGTAATGAGAAAGGACTAATTAATATTTTTGCTGTAAAGGAAATTTTAGGAAATAACAACTGTAATATGATAGAAATACCAGCCAACCAAGGGATTTGTGAAACTGAGGAAATGAAGAAAATCAGTATTACTGAAACTATATATATTGTGTTCCAAGTTTTTATTCTTGCACTCATTGGGGCAATTAATTAGAATACCGATTTAAGCAGAAAGCAACATTTATATTGTAAAATAAGAGACATTTGAAGAGACATTGCAATGGAGAATGGCCAACTAAATAATGACTGACAGTTGAAAACAGCAAAATGCTGGAGATCACAACAGGTCAGATAGCATCCCTGGAGAGCAACCAAACCCTTTTGAGTTCTGATGAAGAGTCATCTAGACTCAAAACGTTAGCTTATTCTCTCTCCATGGATGGTGTCTGACACATTGGGATTTCCAGCATTTATTGTTTTCAGTACAGATTCCAGCATCTGCAGTAACTTGATCCTAATTGCCTGACTTTGGTTCCATTTTAGAGTCACCCTGCCAGGTTTAAAATTTAAACAATGTAATTACTAATTGGTATACTCTCCATCGCACTATCGCGACTCATCCGAGTTAACTTGCCAACCAGCCTTCTCATATCCGTACATGTTAGCTTCCCCTAAATTGATATTCTTGCAATTTGACCTGATGAGTGCAAGGTGAAAGGTTTCGATAAAATGTATCTTTTTTCAGTAAGTACAAGTTTTGTACTACCAAACATCTATTTGATTTTAGTATTAATAAAGAAGTAGCACTTGAAATTTTAACTAGATTGAAGATTCATTAATCTGCTTGACCATATACTACACTTCAGAATGTTGAAGGTGGTGATAAAGAGTTAGTGGGTGTGGTTATCTTCGAAAATTCAATAGATTTTGTAAAGGTTCCCTGTGGATTGAAAGAAAGAAATGTTATCCAGTTTTTGAAGAAGTGAGGAAGAGGGAAAATGGAGTTATACGGACTGTTGGTTTAATGCCAGTCATACAGAAAATGTTAGAATCCATTATAAAAGGCAGTGGTGTGATAGTAAAACCTCTGGACTAGCAACCGGAGGGCCCAGGTTAACGTATTGGTGACATGGGTTCAAATGAACCATGGCAGCTGGTGGAATTTGAATTCAGTCAACAAACAATAACCTAGTAATTTTTACATATTGCCTTACACATTCATGCCCCAAATTTTTTTTCTGTTGCTTAGACATCATCAGTTTCCCATCGTTATGGTGTGGATATTACTGCCCTACTTACGAAATGAGTCCTACCATCCTCTAGGTGAAAAAGCTTTTCCTCACATCTCCTCTAAACTTTCCAAACCTTACCTTAAAGCCCCCCAGACATTGATCCCTCAACCAAAAGGAAACGTTTTTTCCTGTCTACCCTATCTATGCTCCTCAATTTTCATGAATCTCAGTCAGGTCCCTTATTAATCTCCTCTGTCTAAGCAAAACCCCAGTCTGATCAATATATCATCATAACTGAAATTGTCCAGCTAAGGCAACACCCTGACAAATCTCTTCATTCTCGTCAGTGCCATCACATGCCTCCTATAATATGGATTCCAGAACTGCACACAATACTGTGGCCTAACCAATGTTTTATACAGTTCCAGCATAGCCTCCATGTCCTTAACAATATGCCTCTTAATAAAGGCAAATTTGCCACCATAACCACTTTGTTCACCTGTCCGGATACCTTAAGATAGCAGTGTACATGCATACCAAACTTTCTCTGTACCATTCATCACATATTCAGTCACCTTGCTTGGCCTGCCCAAGCGCATCACTTCACACTTATCTAGATTGAATTTCATTTGCCATGGATCACCCCATCAGAGGACAGGCTATATCCTCTTGAAGTCGAAGGCCATCATCATTATTTATCACTAATTTTCATACCTTCTTTGAATTTACTGATCAACCCTCTTATATTCAAGTCGAAATCATTTATATGAATTAGAAGCAGCAAAGATCCTAACACTGATCTGTTGGGAGCCCACTGTACAGACTTCCGTTCAGGAAAATGTTCCTCAACTATTGTCCTCTGCTTCTGCCAATTAACGAATTGTAGATTTTTTTTTTGCCAAGTTTCCTTACATTCCTTGGGCCCTTAAACTTATCAGAGTCCCATGTAGAACTTTATTAAAAGTCTTGCTTAAGTCCAAATTGACCACATCAAAAGCATTGCCTTCATTTGCGTACCTAGTCACCTCTTTGAAAAATTCAATCAAATTGTTCAGACATGACTTCTCCCCTTAACAAAACTAAGATGACTGTTCTTGATTAATCTGTCCCTCAGAATTGCTTCTGACAGTTTTCCCACCAAGGTTTGGTCAGTTTTCCCACTGACTGGTCTGTGTGTTCCTGGTTTATCTTTTGTTCTCTTATTGAATAATAGTATCACATTGGTTATCCTCACAGGAATTAAAAGTGTTTGCAAATGACTATTTCCTACCTTGTCTTTCTCAATAATCTGGCTTTCATCTGTTCTTTGAGACTGATATATAGTTAAACCTGCCAGACTACCCAAACTCCTATGCTAATTTCTTTAATTGTATCACAGATCTTGATTTCTATCCCTATACCATCACTCTCACGAGTGATCACTGCCCCAAATTATTTATTTGAACCCTACCTAAATAATCTTGTTAAATGAACAAATGAACACTCTACTCCTTTATTGGACCTACCTTTTCCCTCATTATCTTTTACCTTTAATCTACTTGTAAAGCAACTTATGATCTTCCTTTATTTTACCTGCCAATATCTTTTCATAACCAATTTTAGCTCTCCTAACCTCACTTTTAAAATTCCCTCTTGTATATTCTATATTCTTTGAGGGCTTCTGTTTTGAGCCCTTTGAGTCATAAGCCTCCCCTTTTTTTCTCTCAATTCAATGATGTACACCCAGTGATATCCAGGGTTCACAGGATTTGATGGTCCCAACGTTTTCTTTATTGGAACACAATGGCCCTGTATTATCCATATTTCCTCTTGAATACATCCCACTGTTAGATTAGCTTACTTACAGTGTGGAAACAGGCCCTTCGGCCCAACAAGTTCACACCGACCCGCCAAAGTGTAACCCACCCAGACCCATTCCCCTACATTTACCCCTTCACCTAACACTATAGGCAATTTAACATGGCCAATTCACCCAACATGCACATTTTTGGATTGTGGGTGGAAACCCACACAGACACGGGAGAATGTGCAAACTCCACATGGACAGTTGCCTGAGGCGGGAACTGAACCCGGGTCTCTGGCGCTGTGAGGCAGCAGTGCTAACCACTGTGCTACCGATTTTCTGGGACAATTTCCCTAAAATCAGCTGTCAGTCCACACTGGCAAAATCTGATCTGATCAAAATCAGCCAATTGGGAACTTTGATTTTAGGCCCAGCCATACCCTAAACCATAGCAGTCTTGAATCTAGCAGAGTTAGGACCACTGTCTGCAAAATGCTCTCCCACTAATTCTTCAACCACTTGCCCAACTCTTACTGAAAATCTCCAGGATCACCCCCTCTTTGAAAGGCTATCTTGGATGCATTTCAAAAATTCTGCTCCCTTCACACCTTGCACAAACTGACATCACCTTTTAATGCTGGGGAAGTTGAAATCCCTTATCATTGCCCGATTACTTCCTTGAAATGTGTCTGCATACTTGCTCTTCTCTTTCTCATGGACGGTTCATGAGCCTAGAGCACACTCGCAATGTGATTGCTTATTTTCAGTTTTTAAAATTTACCAATATAGTTTCATTTGAGGACTTCAAATGTCATCCATCCTTACTGCTATAATAGATTGCCTAATCAAAATTGCAACACCACCTCCTCTTTTACCAAAGACCCTGTATCCTGGAATATTTAACTACCAGTTCTGTACCTCTTTTAATGATGTCTCAGTGATAGCAATGACATATCTTCATATTTTACCTTGATTCTCAGACTCCTAACATTAAATAAATATCATACAACTTTGCTAAGTTCACTTGTGCATTAACTGCCCTGTAATGTCTATGCCTTACTGATGCATTCGCTGTCACTTTAATCTTGGCTATTCAGCTTTCCTTTCTGAACATTGTCTGGATCCCACCTCCCTTGCCAAATTAGTTTAAACCATCCCCACCAGCACGTGCAAACCTCCCTGCAAGGATGCTGGTCCTATTCTTGCATGAAAATCTATGATCCAGATCGATGGTTAATGCATTTCTAGTACTTCCATGATCTCAAAGTGGCTTTTTATTCCAGATACATTGATTAAGTTTGAAGTTCTCAATTGCGGGCATGAGATTTGAACTGGTCTCGGGATCATTCACATTAGGATGGAGATCCAGGCTGCGAATTGCTGGTCCAGATATATAGCCATATATGTTACACAGAGTTCAATTAAGGCAAAAGAGCAAATAAGATAAACAAATCCGAATAACAGAAATGAGCAACCCACTAACCATGATTGGGATTCAGGACAAAGCCCTTAACAAGCTCATCCTCATTATATTTTAGTTTCCAAAAATTGAGTAATTTCAGACTAACAAAATTCTTCTGATGGAGAGTTACTTGATTAAGTGTAGAAAATCAAAACACACAATCCAGGAGTTAATTATAGTCTTATCAACAGGTGGTTTTATTTTTAAAATTTTTCATTCTCTGAAATTATTATATGCACCAAAAATGGTACACATTCATCGGAAATCTTGAGAAATGTACGTGAATCAAGTGCCTCACAGTTTATTGTACAACAGGATTCATCTATCCATGAATTTAGTTAACAAAAGATTTTCACTTCAGTTTTAACCTGGGTATTAGGTACAGTTCATAGAATTATGAATACATTACCAAATAACTTTTGAGACTGCACAATCAACATTTTTTCAATTCTGACACCATTTAAATATTCCAAAAAATTTTCTCACGTAGTCAAACAAAGTAAGAGGCTGAATATTCCCTCCCTGGGAGGTGGCAAAAAGGGGAAATAATTGGAGGAGTTGGTCCTGGACAGAAACTGACCCTTTTCTTTTGATCTCGCTAATTAAATTCTGGACAACTCTGGGAAAGTCCAAGGACAACCTTCTGATCCTGCCACCAATTAATACCCTTAAGTACACTTAAGGACCTCAACTTGCCACTTCCAGACTCAGGAAACCATGGACATGGGTGTGTGTTGTGTGGGAGTGTATGTGAGTGACAGACAGTGGCCTACCATTGCTCCAACTATCTGTCCACCCACTCTGCACACACTCACATACACCCCTTGCCTTCTCCACCATGGGTCAAGGATCAGCAGACTTTGGGATCCAAAGTTATTGGTCTCTGATTGGCCAGTAATTTCAGTTACCATAGATCACCAGGGTCAATGCCTGTGATTCACTGAAAAACTCACCATGCTCATTTGTTAATAAGCTGTGAACAATCTAATAAATTTTCACAGCAGTGGGAATAGTATTTTAAGTCACTTCAGATACTTGTCCCCATGCAGAGAAATGGGAAATTCCACCCATAATTTAGTTCTGAAATATTTCAACCTTGCATGTATATCACATTTATTTTGAAGAGGTGTTTTACCTGGTTTTCTATGGTCAATTAATACAATTTTTTTAAAAGCACACAATTCCTGTACAAAAGCTGTTTTTTCCAAAAATAAATTAAACATTGTACCAGTGATAATCACAAACTTAAATTTAGACACTTCTGTTAAATCATGTCACATTAGTTTGAGAATTGTGAAGCACGTTTGTATCTGAAAGTTGTTTGCAATCTTGGATTGTAGCACACAAACTGCATGTCACATCTAAATGAAATCAATACTAAGTTAGTTGGTTTAAAAATGTAATGCTTAAACATTAGGTAAATTTCACATCATACAAAAAGTAAATAAAAATACACTAGCGAATTCACCATTGCAACATTTGCTCATGTCTAACTGGAATATGAAAGTTATCCCTGCACAGTTTTGTCCTTTAGATTTACGGAAATGTACACACTTTCATTTGTTTCTTAAATTGATACATTGTATTAGACTAAGTAATGTTATGTTAAAGAAGATGCAATCATCAAATGATAAAATGCTGCACTTTGTTTCATGCTTAACTTTGACAGCACCACTTTTCAACAGATCACTTAATGTTTTTCATAATGTTTTGTTTAGAAACTACTGTTGAAAAGTGTATTTAAGTGTACTGTTCTAAGATATATATTAAGATTCAACTATCACAATTTTGAAGTAAGCACCCTTAATTATCAATTATGACTTTTATTTGATTTTCTATATCAGTGTTTGCTATGTTCAGATTTCAGCTAATGACAATCTTTTTTGGGAGCTTGTAGTTTCTTGTACTTTTTTTCATATATTGATACAGACACCATTATCACAGTCAAGGCAAAAATAATCACAACGTGAACAAATGCAAAAGCAAACTATACTTGGGCACAGTAAAGATTAGGGTGCTCAAACATCTGAACATGAGCAGCTTAAACATTTCCAGCATTTACTGCAGTGTTAAGCATTTAGAAACTGTAGCACGCAGCATCCATCTCATCGTAATATTCAAAAGTTTCCTTGTGAAAATTACAGAATGTAAATGTGAAAATTACAATGTAAATAGTGAAAAAATGTGCAAGTATTAAAATGTATGACTGATATAGTTAATGAAAAGGATTAGGGTCTATCATGATCAGATGCTGGTGCAGCTTCTTAGACCATCAGAAGCATTTTTCTATTAGTTGATTGGAGGTAGATGCTTTTCAATGAATTGTTTGACGTCCATCATTTCCTGTTATAAAACAAAAGGTTATTAAAATTGGTGCATCATAAATAGGGGACAGACAGGGAGGACAGACAAGGCAGACAGACAGGTGAGAAAGAATGCTTAGAATACCTGCATTCAGAATGGTGACATTTGGGTTCCATTAGGAATACCAGCAATAGATTTTTTTTAGATTAGATTCCCTAGAGTGTGGAAACAGGCCCTTCAGCCCAACAACTCCACACCGACCCTCCGAAGAGTAACTCACCCAGACCCGTTTCCCTCTGACTAATGCACCTATGGGCAATTTAACATGGCCAATTCAACTGAACTGCACATCTTTGAATTGAGGAAACCGGAGCACCCAGAGGAAACCCAGGCAGACACAGGGAGAACGTGCAAACTCCACACAGGCAATCACCCGAGGCTGGAATCGAACCTGGGACCCTGATACTGTGAGGCAGCAGTGCTAACCACTGAGGCACCCACAGTGTGTTCTCGAAATCCATTCAACACAAACTATGAGCCATAAAAGGCAGCAAACAGTTGAATGGCTTCTTCACATCGTGATGAAGCTAAAACATCCCTGGAATTTTGGTGCGAACAAACTGCCCTAGCTCCCTGACTTGTACCATTCCTAGTTCAAGCAACCATGTGAAGATAAACCCCTTTACAGAAACCCTGCAGCCAATTTGACAGAGCCATAGAGATGCACAGCATGGACACAAACCCTTTGATCCAACTCATCCATGCCGACCAGATATCCTGTGTGTGCAAGTACTCATTGCCACAGACATGAGTAAATATGACTACTTAAATGAATCCTTAATTAGCTTCATAAATATGAATGAAGACTAATTTTCATTGGCAAGACACTAGTAGTATTGTCACCTGACTGTTAATCCAGAGACCCAGGTAACGACCTGGGGACTCAGGTTCGAATCCTACCATGGTAGATGGTGAAATTTGAATTCAATGAACTTCTAGAATAAAGAGTCTAAATAATGACCATGAATCCATTGCCAACTGTTGGAAAAACTTTTGGTTCACTAATGTCCTTTAGGGAATGAAACTGCCATCCTTACCTGGTCTAGCCTACATGTCACAGCAGACTCACAGCAATGTGATTAACTCTTAACTGCCATCTGATCTTGCCGAAGCACCCACATGTGAATGAATTTTTAAAAAATGTATTTTTTTTTTTTACAAAATGCCATTAAAAATTATAGTTGCAAAGTACATTGCCTACCTATCCACAGATAGTATTGTATTAGGATAGCCAACCAACGCCCAAGACTCTACCACTACTCTAGACCACAATTAATGTGGCACAGACCAAACAACAATTTGTAACCTTTCTAGCTCAACTTTTGTATCAGGCAGATAACATATTTAATCATTGAGCCATTGGGCGCTCACTTTTTTTGAGACATTAGGGTCAAATAAAGGGTAATAAAACAAAATAAAAGTTCTCATTTCAATAAATGCCTTTAACACAGTTTCAAGTAGAAATTAACAAAAGCTCAATCCTGTCTTTTTAATAGCTAGAAGATTTTAGCGCATTGGAATATTGTTCCTGTACATATATAAATTGTAACACTTGAGTCACTATTATAACCACCAACAAATTCATTATATCCTATTAAACATTAAATGTTGACGTTTTCAGGAATAGATTTTACTTCTAATATTTCAAGATATATAATTACTGACCTGGGGACAAGAACCATGCATCATGCCTTCGTAGGACTTGAAAATAACATTATCTGGATTGATGATGGTTTTCAATTTTTCAGCAGTGAAAGCACCGAATGCTAGAGGCACAATAGGATCAGCTTCTCCGTGACACTGAAGAGCACGGATATCTTTGTTTGGACTGTTAGCAGCTGCCTTAGGGGAAAAAAAATTGCAACAACTTGTATGATCTGTCTCCATCCACAGCTTAATAGAAATAGCAATAAAAGAACATTAGAAGTTGTGCATCGAGATTTACAGAAATTAGTTTCAGAAAAACTTAATGCTACTCTTGTCTTCTTCAAATTAGACTTCTGTTGAGTAAAAGAAGTGCTTAATCTGATTATTAGTTGAAAACATTTAAGTCTAATTTAACCTTTCTACAAGTGGAAGACAAAGAATCAAGGGCTCAAATTTGGAGTTATACAATAAAAAAAAACTATAACAGTATTTTCCTTGGGTTAATGCTGACTATCTGCTACAGTGTAAAATTATTAGTATTCTCATTTCAAGTACACAAAATTCTATTATGTTGTTCCAACACAGGTGAAGAAATCTCAGCAGAGGTTTGCCAAATTATTTTAAAAATGTTAGCAAGGAACATGGTTTACACTAAGATTTTGCCTGCCAAGTTATTTGAAAAATAAAGGCCACAATTATTTACAACTACATATCAATATTGAAAAGTTTTAGGTAAAAAATTTCATTGACATTAGCAACATAAATTCCTTCAACTTCAAATATTCGTTAGGAATATTACCTAGTCACTGGTTTATAAACCAAGCATGATGATTAATTGGATAGTATGGAAACAGACAGTAATATCACATGCAAATTTTAAAATCAGAAACAGAAACAACAGAAAAGAAAAAGGATGTTATCCTCAAGAATACTCCCAAATATACAACATTGTTGAAATCTAAACCTCAGATGCATCATAGTTATTAAGCGCTCTTCACCTTAATATGTTGAAAATATTCTGAAATATGTCGACAATGACACATTTCTAAATGATTAGGTTAAACAACAAGAATGAAATTAGAAAAAGAGGTTGTGAAATTTTCAAATATTAACCAGCATGGATACCCTTTTCTGAAGTAAACTTAATGTTCTGAGTGTAAAATATATATTGAAAATAGGTGCTTCCAATCTTAAAAGCATATATTGAATAAATTGCAAGTCTGAAGAAATGGTTATATTTTCCAAAACAAATTTTGCAATTTTCAAATTTGAAGGAACACAGTTATTCCTTCTCTTTTGCCAAACTTTCACTGCCAATAATATCTGCATCGAGATGTCTACCATGTTGAGCATTGGTCAGTCATCTAACCAGAAATCTCAACTTCCTATACAGGAGAAGAATTGTTATCATGTGCTCAATGGTTAAATAAAACAAAAGGTGATAAATTGTATACAGCATGCTTAGCTGATAGGATTTAAAAATATCAAACTTTCATTAGTTTTACTCAAAATAGCTATTTCACACTGCAGCAAATTACAAGATATTCATTATTCGAATAACTTTCCAATAATAGAAATTGGCACAAGGAAAAGTAGGATTCAATTAAAGTGAAACAAAAATGACTTCATAAACAAACTATTCCACACAGTTTCAAACAAGT
The DNA here is from genome assembly GCF_004010195.1 of Chiloscyllium plagiosum. Taxonomy (NCBI): domain Eukaryota; kingdom Metazoa; phylum Chordata; class Chondrichthyes; order Orectolobiformes; family Hemiscylliidae; genus Chiloscyllium; species Chiloscyllium plagiosum. The sequence goes on from NC_057713.1 coordinate 66,151,689, forward strand.
TGAATAAAAGCAGTTAGTGTTCCCAGCACTCTTGTATAATGGATTAACTTCTCATTCTACATTCTGATGCACTAAAGCACATGCTGTGTTAGGTGCATTTCATTCTTCTTTAATAGCATTAAGATAATGAATAAAACTAGTTGCAATCTAATTTGTAGCATTTCATGAGATAGGAGACAAAGCAAAAGTATTACTTTTAATTTTATGTAATATTTAGCAATGTTTATTATTCAATTATCTTTATAATGGTGAAATAACATTACTTGCTACTATAATCTACAACAAAGTGGAAATTCTTGGAGTACAAACTTGTATAATTTCTGTTGTGACTATCTACAATACCCCGTCTCAAACACAAACAAGGGAGTCCGAGGTTATTTGGGATTGGCAGGAATGTAGAGTTGAGGTTACAATCAAATCAATTATGATCTATTGTTGATCTTATTAATTATTAAAATAAGACATTTCCTATTTTAAAATATGCCAACATTTATATTTGTATGTAGAGTTATAGAGTCATAGAGATGTACAGCATGGAAACGGACCCTTCAGTCCGACCCGTCCATGCCGACCAGATATCCCAACCCAATCTAGTCCCACCTGCCAGCGCCCGGCCCATATCCCTCCAAACCCTTCCTATTCATTTTATTTTTAATTTATTCACAGGATGCGGGTGTCAGTGGCCAGGCCAGCCATTTTGTACTCATCTCCAACTTCATTAAGTGTCAACCAAATGCTGTAGATCTGGAGTGACATGTAGGCCAGACCAGATAAGGATGGCAGTTTCTTTCTCTAAAGTGAACCAGATGGGTTTGTCCTTATGATTGGCAACGGTTTCATTGTCATCATTCGATGAATTCCAGATATTTATTGAATTCAAATTCCACCAGCTGCCATAGCAGGATTCAAATCACCCTCTCCAGAAATATTACCTGGGTCTCTGGATTAAGTGTATAGCAATAATACCACTAGGCCATCATCTCCCATTTAACATAATGAAATGTACCTTGGTGCTTAACAGTGGCACTACATCAAAGTCAAATGACCAAAAGTTTGGGTAAAGAAGTAGGTTTTCACAAGTGCCATAAAAGGAGGCAGGCAAGATAAAGAGGCAAAAGGAGCAGCAAAGGAACAAAAGATCCTAGAACCCAACTGAAGGCACAGCTGACTGGAATGCACAAAAAGCCAGAACGAAAGGAGGGTGATATCTCAGAGTTCACAGAATCATATAGTACAGAAGAGACCCTTCAGCCCATCAAATTTGTACTACCAAAGAAACTACCTAAACTCATTCCAATGTTTCTGTACGAGACTGATATGACATTTCAAGTGCCTATCATTCAAGGCTATCCAAGTGCTTTTTAAAGGTTGTGAGGTTTCCCACCCCAACCACACACTCAGGTAGTGCATTCCAGAACCCATTATACTCTAGGTGAAAAAGGTTTTCCTTAAACCTCTTCTAAATTTCCTGCTTTTCATTTTAGATTTATGCCCCCTTATTACTGACCCTTCAACTAAGGGGAACAACTGTTTTCTACTCAAATTGTCCATACCCCTAAATCAGGTTCCTCCCCCACATTTTCTAATCCAGCCTTCCTTCTTTGCTGAAATGCTCCATCCCAAGTAGCATCCTGATGAATCTCCTTTGCACCTCCCCCAGTGCAATAATTTCCTTCTTATAGTGTGGTGACCAGAGTATTCTAACTGTGGCCTTACTAAAGTTCTGTAACATGACCTCCTTGCTCTTATAATCTATATCACAAGTCATAAAGGCAAGTGTATGCTTTCTTAATGACTTAATAACCTGTCCTACAACCTCAGGGGCCTATGGGCAAGCACCCCAAGCTCTGTTCCTCCAAGATTGCTAGTGTCTTGCCATTCATTGAGTACTCGTTCCCTCTTCCAAAATGCATCACCTCACTTTGATCAAAGTTAAATTCCATCTGCCACTGATCTGCTTATCTGACCATTGTTTGTTTATATCTTCCTGTAACCTAAAACACCTTCTACAGAACCAAAAACAAAAATTGCTGGAAAAATTCAGCAGATCTGGCAGCATCTGCGGAGAGAAAGCAGGTTCAGGTTCAGTGATCCTTCTTCAGAACTGGTGGTAGCTAGGAAATGTTTGGTATTTAATGTATAAGATGGAGTGGAGGGAGGTAGTAGGTATAAACAATAGGTGGAGATAGAGCCCAAAGAGAGAGAAAAACAGTTGGACAGATGAGGACTTGGGTAAAGGTCAGTCTGGGATTATGAATAGCTGCTGATGGGAACTATTACTAACTGATAATTAGTTGTGAGCAGTTAACAGTCTATGTGATGACAAGGCCTGGGGTATGGGGGGTGGTGTAAGGACAGCAGGGGTGGTGCTCAAGCCCTAGAACTGTTGAACTCAATAGTCCAGAAGTCCAATGAATTCCCAAGTGGAAAATGAAGTGCTGTTCTTCTAGCTTGTGCCACGCACTGGAGCACAGCAGCAAGCCTGAGACAGAGATGCTGGCCAGGGAACACTGTTGACGTGGCAGGCAACTGGAAGCTTCGGGTCTTTTTTTGTGGACAGAACGTAGGTGATTTGCAAAGCAGTCACAGTCTGTGCTTTGTTTCCTCAATGTAGGAGGCCACATTGTGAGCAGCAGGTAGGTAAACTAGACTGAGCAAAGTGAAGGTAAAGTGCACTGCTCCACCTGGAAGGTGTGTTTGGGGTCTTGGATGGTGAGAAGGGAGAAAGTAAAATAGGCAGGTGCTACACCTTCTGGAAAAGCTGCTGTGGGGGTGCTGGGAGTAGAGGAAGAGTGGAATAGGATGTCCCAGAGGAAACTATTCCTGTGCAAGGCTGGCTAGGGAGGAGAGGGGCACGTGTCTGGTGATAGCATCCTGCTGGAGGTAGCAGAAATAGTGGCTAATGATCCTATGGATGTGGATGGTGGTGGGATGTCAGGTGAAGACAAGGGAGACTCTTATCACTATTGTGGGAGGGAAGAGAGGGGGTGAGGGCTGAAGTGCAGGTGATGGGTCAGACTGAGGACCCTGTCAATCATGCTGCTGGGGACTCCTTGGTTGAGGAAGGGGGTAGACATTTCAGAGGCCCCCTTGTTGAAGTTGGCATCATCAGAACTAATGTGACAGAGACAGAGACAGAGTACCTGGGAGAGTGGAAGATTCTTTACAGGAAGCAAGACCTGAGGATGTATAGTCAAGATAACCATGCAAGTCGATAGGTTTGTACTGGATATTGGTGGTCTGTCCATTCTCAGAAATTAAACCAGATGTTGAGGAAGGGATGGGACACTCAGACATGGATGAGATGAAGGCGAGAGCAGGTGGAAATTGGAAACGAAATAGATAAACTTTTCTAATTCCAAATGAGAGGGGGAAGCAGAACTAATGATGTAATCATTATACTGGAGAGTTAGCGTTGTGGGTTGGGGCCAGAATAGGACTGCAGCAAGGAATGTTCCATGCACCCTACAAAAAGACAAGCATAACTGAGACCTAGGCTGGTCCTAGACTTTTGACCTGAAGAAACTGAGAGGAGTTAAAAGAGTACTTGTTCAGAGTAAGGATGAGCTTGGCGAGGAAGAGTATTCTGGTAGATGATGATGGTTCAGGTTTTTTTGTAAAATCAGGAAAAAGCAGACAGCCCTAAGACCATCTCCTGATGTGTGACTGATGTATAAAGGAATTGCTCAATCATGGTAAAGAGGAGGCAGCTGAAGCCTGCAAACCGGAAATTCTGAAAGTGATGCGTCTGAGGAATCACAGTTGTAACTCGGAAAGGGATTAGACAGGGGAAGAAAAATCAAGTCGAGGCAGGAAGAGATACATTCTGAGGCAGGAGCAGGCAGAAACAATAGGTCTGCCCAGGCAGTCCTGATTGCGGATTTTGGGAAGGTGATCAAAGTGGTCTGTGTGGAGTTGGGAGGCAGTGAGCTTGGATGCAGATATGAGCTTACTCACTGTTGGAGGGCACAGGAGGCTAGTGTTCCATGATGGAGTCATGGTTCAGGGAAGATAAGAGAAGCTATCTAAGAGCTGGCACTTAGTGTCTGCAATGCAGAGGTTAGTACACCAGACACCTGCAGCACCACCCTTCATCCTCACTGTCAACCACAAGGCCAATCTGTCATCAGCAAACTTATTATCCCTTCCATATGCTCAACATAATTTAATAACAGGGCTCCAGTCCCACAAACAACTTTCTGCCACCTATCACTAAGCCAATTTTGCCGAGTTACCCTTGACGCCACAAACCTTTACTTGATCAGTTTCTCATGTGGGGCTTTGTCAAAAGGCCTTGCTGAAATCCATATAAACTACATTAACTACCCTAAGCTCATCCGAAAACTTAAGTCATCTTGTCAAAACATTCCAATAGATTTGTTGGACATGACCGCCTATGACAAAGCCATACAGACTATCCCTGATGTCACCTTGCCCAGATGGAGATTAATTTTCTCCTTCACTACTTTTTCCAATAGCTTCCCTCCTAATGAGGTTAGATTCATTGGTCTATCTCTGCCATCCTTCTTGTAAAAGTGGAGCCACATTAGTTGCACTCCAGCACCTTCTATAGCCAGAGATTATTTAAAATTTTGGGTCTGGCCCCAAATGAGTTACTCCCTTATCTCCCAATGCAGCCTGGGGTACAACTCATTCAGACCTGGGGATTTGTCTACTTTTAAATCCAACATGACCTCCAAGACCACCTTATGTCAAACTGCTGATGAACTTCACAGTCCATCTTCAAATTCTGTATTTGCATCCTCTTTCTGGTAAATAAACCGATATGAAGTACTCATTTAACACTCGACCAATGTCCTCTGCCTTCACACACAGATTGCCCCCTTGGTCCCTAACTGACCCTACTCTTTCCCTGGTTACTCTCTCGGATTTATTTGTAGAATAAATTTGAATTCCCTCTAACCTTGCTTGCCAGCATTTTCTCATGACTCCTGTCCTAATTGCTCCAGGTGTCCTTGCACTTCCTATACTTCTCTAGGACCTCTTATTTTGCTACCTTTGTATGCATTGTGTGTGTTTTTTTAAAAAAATCCCTTTTTTATACAGTCTTGAGTATTCATAGACATTTATGATTCTCTGGACTTATTACTCCTAAATTTAACCCTAAAGACAACATGGGGTGGAAGAGTAGCTCAGTAGTTAGCACTGTTGCCTCATTGCACCAGGGACCTGGGTTCAATTCCACCCTTGGGTGACTGCGTGCACCCCATGCAAAACCCTTTTCTGCACCTTCTTTTCCACACTCCTAACAGTGTGACTGCTACTTTTGCATTCCTAAGTTCTACCCACAAAGTCTCATTTGGTGGCCCTTCCAAGAGATCATCCCTCCTTATTGCAGTAATGGATTCCATTTTGGACGGCACGGTGGCACAGTGGTTAGCACTGCTGCCTCACAGCGCCAGAGACCCGGGTTCAATTCCCGCCTCAGGCGACTGACTGTGTGGAGTTTGCACGTTCTCCCCATGTCTGCATGGGTTTCCTCCGGGTGTTCCGGTTTCCTCCCACAGTCCAAAGCTGTGCAGGTCAGGTGAATTGGCCGTGCTAAATTGCCCGTAGTGTTAGGTAAGGGGTACATGTAGGGGTACGCTTCGGTGGGGCGGTGTGGACTTGTTGGGCCGAAGGGCCTGTTTCCACACTAAGTAATCTAATCTAATCTAAATCTAATTATATGTGATACTACCCTCCACTTTACAACTGAGGAAGGGTAATTTGACCCAAAGCATTAACACTGATTTCTCTCCACAGATGCTGCCACACTTGCTGAACTTTTCTAGCAATTTCTATTTTTGTCTCCCCTAACCCACCTGAAGACTGTATAACGAGAATGTTAAAATTGCCATCATCACAGCTCTGTGTCAATCCATGTGCTTAACTCATCTGTCCTACTTCTAATACCCTTAATATTAAATAGAGGCCATCCAGCCTCACCTTACTCCTATCAATAATAACGTGGAAATTAAGACATGGGTGGAGAATTCTAGATGACCCCAAGTTTACAGGAGTTGAATATGGGAGGTCACTTTGGTGTGCTTTGAAATTGTCAAGTTTGGAGGAACTGAAGGCATGGATGACTGTTTTGGTAGATGAGCTGGGATGGGTGAAGTGAACCAATGTTATGCATGTGGAAGATTTTAGTTCTTTACAGTCAACATACTGGACTTAAAACATAGTTTCCCTCTCGACAGATGCTATCAGACCTGATGGAGTTGCTCCAGCTGGGTTTCTAAGAGAAAGTGTGATCACGAAGTCGGAAGGTCATCCCAGAATCAAATGTGACACCAACCTGGCAAACAGGTTGATTTAATCTCAAATTGGTGCCTGGATGAGGGTGGAGTCAGTACCATGGAAACAAAATTTGTAGCAGGGACTGAAAACAATGCTTTTAATCTTCACAATATTTACATGGAAAACATATCTGGTCATCCACTACAATATCAGATAAGTAACTTGATCATTTAGCAACAATAATTTAACTACATTCCCCCTAATTTTCCTTACTCCTGTGTGGACTTCAGGTTCATGTGCAGTGGTGGCTTCCAGAATCTGAAGTCAATGCATCAGCATGACAGACTCTCTAAGCAGCAGGTCAGCTGAAGAAACATTATCATCAAGGGAGATAGTGGTGAGGTGGAGTTGGAGTCAAAGCACATGTAAAAACTAACAGATTCAGATGAGGTTGCCAAAAATGTAGCATATAGAAGAGAAATAGGACAGGATCAATGTTAAACTCTGGTGACACCAGAGGTAAATTGAGGGAGTAGGAAAACAGGAGTGTCTGCTAACACCAACCATATGATAAATTCTGACTACACATGCTCACCTTGAACTTTAAAAACTGAACTTATTGTTTTAGCATTAAAATAAATTCTACTTCAAAATTTTTTCCTTCACTTACATTTTCTTTTCCATTTTATGGGTTTATTAGGTTTCTTTATTTCAATTGTGTTCAGAAATTTCTCTGTTACTTCATATGCTCCTGGACGTCAGCAAAAGCAGCCAGAAAAAACATTGTAAGCGATTATCTGGCTATAATTATATAAATAAGAAGGGAGCATCCAAGGAGCAGGAGAGTCGACATTTTGGACTTAAGCCCTTCATCATGTCTCCCGCTCTTCGAATGCTGCCTAACCTGCTGTGCGTTTCCAGCAGCACACCTTTTGACACTGATCGCCAGCATGTGCAGTCCTCACTTTCTCCTAGGTAAGAAGGGAACCAGGTGAGAGTAGTCCTACTCAGCAGGGTGACAGTGAAAAGATGTTGGAAGAGGATGGTTGTAGACATACAGAGAAGGACAGAAAGATAAGTTCTTGCTTTTTTTCAACAAAGGAGACGTGCTGCTTCTGCAGTGCTAAATATTTCAAGAGTTCAAACTTCTACTTTAGGAGTATGTAGGGTTGAAGATTGCTTTCATTGCAACAACCTTTTGCTGTTTGTTGAATAATCTCATTGAACATCAGTAAGGATTATTAGTACCTCTGGAAAAGAGTTCCGAAGTGGAAGCCAACAGCTAAGGCCAATTACTCCACCAAGTTTCTGATGTGTTGTCAGAGCAGTGTACAATGACAGAGCTCCTCCCTATGGAATAAATTACACCAAGAATTAAGTCACCATTAAACCTCAAATATTTTCCAGCAGAAGCTGTTTTGCTATAGCATTTTCTACTTTCATTAAACAATGCTGGCAAACTATTACTTAGTTGATCTATGCTGTAACAAGGAATAATTCTAATTTTCATGTCAAATTCACATTAGATTTTTAAAAGGTGTTGAATATTAAAACAAATAATTTGTAACAAGATTTCCTTTACATAAACTGGTTACAAACAATATTTCCAAAGGTAGATTATACACGCCTAGTGTAACATGCAACTATATTTTGCTTATTTTACAATGTCAGACTGATGCTCTGGAGAATTCAGAAATTATTTGGTACTATGTGTATAATATTCTCAATTTTAAAACAGTCTTAGGGCATCCCCTGTGTTTTACAACCCCTACCAGAGATGGATTTTCTTGTATATTGAACACTTCCTGTAACACTTTCAACCCAGAAGACATTTCTGTGCAACTAGAAGCTTCTGTAAGAAGGAAAACCTCTAGTCTACAAGGATATCATTCAGAAACAGAGATTCAACCTTGCAATGAACAGATGATACTTACACAGTGCCTCTTACATTAGGGGAAAAAAATTCAACACGATTCAGAGGTGTAATCAACACCGTACTGCATTAAAAGCAAATTAGGGGAAATGCAACATGCCAGAAGCTTTGCAAATTTGCACTGCATGATTGAAAATGTTAATTCAGAGGTCATTTTAAAGTGGGCTCTGGACATGGATGAGTTAAGAGAGAAAATTTCAGTACATGGGAATCTTGGTGCACAATCTAGAGTTGAAGGAACAGCCAAGTTTTGGAAAACATTGCAAAATCCTGTGAACATATCATCATCTTCAAAACTAGTGCCTATTATTTTCAGAACTTTATATTTGAAATCCTGTAAAATAGTTGAAATCCGTTCACAGTATTAAACAGGTCTCAAAGTCACAAATGACACCCAGTAAATTCCTTTTCAACTTGTCTGTAGTGTTATGTACCAAGCCAGATCCCTCAGAACATTTCAATAATGTAGCCCGGACCCTAACCTTGCTGCTTGTTTTAAAGTGGATATTCTAGGAGTGATGCAGCTGGCCCAACCACTTAATTTTAAACAAAACAGAATTTATTTGCAAGATTACCAAATGAAACAGAAATGAAAGAGAACTGAATATAGAATAACACCCTATCTGAAAACCTAACAATTACCCCAACTTAATGAAGCTGTTCCAAATTCCTGCAACAGTCACCATAAACATCCTTCAGCACAAAAGATAAAATCAAGCTCTTACAGGAGAGATATCAGAGAAAGGGAGGATCAGCATGGACCCGCTTCTTTCGGTCTTGCTTGCTAAAATCAAACCAGACCAAACCAGAGTAAAAACTAAGCTGGAAGAACTGGCCACTCCCCTTTCAATGCACAAGTGCTTTTCTTTTAAAACTTGAAAGCCTTTTTTCCTGCGGCATATATAAACAAATTGGCCCTAAAAACCTGTTGGAAACTCTGCATTTGTGACCAGTCTGAAAAGAAATACAAGGATGATGTAACCCTGTTAAAGGAGCACCATCATCGCATCTCCCCCTTTAAAAAAAGCATCTACATACAAAGATGGCTTCCTTTTAAAACCTCAATCTTAAATTGTTAGTGCACTACAACACACAAATACATTACATTGACAATAATCAAGCAAACATGCACTACTACATTTTGTTTCAGCCTGTTTCACTCCTGCCACCAAACACCTCCATTTCTCATTCAAGTCTCAACAATGTGTCAGCAACACATTTCCTCACCCTGCCACATGCACAATTTTCAATTTTAAATAGCTATAACAACAAGCTCCATCTAAACAGTCTGGAATTTTTGTCATTAAATATCTCCACAAATTTCAATGGGTCACGATCAGTGTATATAGAGTCATAGAGATGTACAGCATGGAAACAGACCCTTCGGTCCAACCTGTCCACACCGACCATATATCCCAACACAACCTAGTCCCACCTGCCAGCACCCGGCCCATATCCCTCCAAACCCTTCCTATTCATATACCCATCCAAATGCCTCTTAAATGTTGTAATTGTACCAGCCTCCACCACTTCCTCTGGCAGCTCATTCCATACACGTATCACTCTCTGCGTGAAAAAGGTGCCCCTTGGGTCTCTTTTATATCTTTCCCCTATCGCCCTAAACCTATGCACTCTAGGTCTGGACTCCCCCACCCCAGGGAAAAGACTTTGTCTATTTACCCTATCCATGCCTCTCACTTTTGTAAACCTCTAAGGTCACCCCTCAGCCTCCGACGCTCCAGGGAAAAACAGCCCCAGCCTGTTCAGTCTGTCCTTCTAGCTCAAATCCTCCAACCCTGGCAACATCCTTGTAAATCTTTTCTGAACGCTTTTAAGTTTCACAAAATCTTTCCGATAGGAAGGAGACCAGAATTGCATGCAATATTCCAACAGTGGCCTAACCAATGTCCTGTACAGCTGCAACATGACCTCCCAACTCCTGTACTCAATACTCTGACCAATAAAGGAAAGCATACCAAACACCTTCTTCACTATCCTATCTACCTGCGACTCCACTTTCAAGGAGCTATGAACCTGCACTCCAAGGTCTCTTGGTTCAGCAACACTCCCTAGGACCTTACCATTAAGTGTATAAGTCCTGCAAAGATTTGCTTTCCCAAAATGCAGCAACTCGCATTTATCTGAATTAAACTCCATCTGCCACTTCCTAGCCCATTGGCCCATCTGGTCAAGATCCTGTTGTAATCTGAGGTAACACTCTTTGCTATCCACTACACCTCCAATTTTGGTGTCATCTGCAAATTTACTAATTGTACCTCTTACGCTCGTATCCTGATCATTAATATAAATGACAAAAGATAGAGGACCCAGCACCGATCCTTGTGGCACTCCACTGGTCACAGGCCTCCAGTCTGAAAAACAACCCTCCACCACCACCCTGGAGCCAGTTCTGTATCCAAATGGCTAGTTCTCCCTGTATTCCTGGAGATCTAACCTTGCTAATCCGTCTCCCACAGGGAACCTTGTCAAATGCCTTACTGAAGTTCATATAGATCACATCTACTGCTCTGCCCTCATCAATCCTCTTTGTTACTTCCTCAAATAACTCAATCAAGTTTGTGAGACATTATTTCCCATGCACAAAGCCATGTTGACTATCCCTAATCAGTCCTTGCCTTTCCAAATAAATGTACATCCTGTCCCTCAGGATTCCCTGGCTTGTCCTTACCGCCCTTCTGAAACAGTGGCACCACATTTGCCACCTCCAGTCTTCCAGCACCTCACCTGTGACAATCGATGATACAAATATCTCAGCAAGAGGCCCAATCACCTCTCTAGTTTCCCACAGAGTTCTCGAGTACACTTGATCAGGTCCTGGGGATTTATCCACCTTTACCCATTTCAAGACATCCAGTACTTCCTCCTCTGTAATATGGACATTTTGCCAAGATGTCACCATCTATTTCCCCATATGATTGTCTCAGATACATTACTTGTAAATAGACATCGAAATGTTGTAACACCTTTTCAACTGTTGAATATTCTACTGAAGAACATTCAATTTCCTGGAGAAATACACGATAGGCCTTTATATCTTCTCATCTTCTTATTAGAGCACAGCACTGACGCCCACATCATTCGCATCAATAGGCACTTTGAATGGCTTCATGTAATTAGGTGTAGATAACACTAGGGCAGTGGTTAATACAGCTTTCAGGCTGTCAAATGCCTTCTGACAGTTCACTGTCCACTGAAACCTCTTGCCTTTCTTTAGCAATTCAGTGAATGGAGCAGCCAAACTGCTAAAACTTGGTACGAATTTTCAATAAGATCCGCTCTATCCCAGGAATCGTACGTCTGCTCTTTTTGTCGATGGTATAGGAAACTCCCCAATTACCCTTGTTTTTACTTTCTGTGGGGCCATTTGTCCATGTCCAGTAATATGGCCCAGGAAGGTGACTTGGACTTTGGCAAATTCACTTTTATCCAGGTTTATCATCAAGCCTGCCCCCTGAAGTCAACTGGAAAATTCTGATTAATGTTGCAAATGTTTCTTCCATGTATGACTAAAAATCACCAGGTTGTCAATATAAATTACATGATTGGATAATCTGAAAATGATCTTATTGGTAAGTCTCTGAAATATGGCTGTTGCATTTTTCATATCAAACAGCATGACTCTAAACTGATATAATCTATTCAGCTTTATGAAGGTACCTGCCAGTATCCTCTGAGCAAGTCCAACTTAGAAATCTAAATTGCTTGTCCCACCTTTTCAATTTAGTGTTCCAAGTGTGGAATCAGATATGCAGCAGCCTTTGTAAGTGCATTGACTTTGCAATCCTCTACATGCTGTGTATAATCTAGTTTTAGCACCGTTACGGTGGGTGAGCTCCAGTCACTGTAACTCACTTCGATTATGTTATCTTGGAGCATGCGTTCAATTTCCTTTTGAACCTGTGCAAACTTTTGCAGGTTATGCCTATAGGTATGTTACTTAATTGGAACAGCATCTCCTAAATCTACATCGTGCATAATTAGGTTAGCACTTCCCAGCATATTTCAATTTATCTCCCCATGTGATAGTAACAACTCTTTCAGGATATTTCGATTTTCCTCTGGAAGGTAACTCAATAATTTATACCAATTTTTGACAACCTCCTCATTGTCCAAGTTGAGGAATGTCCAATTCAGAATCCTCTGAACCTGGCTTGTCAATTTGTTACCTGAGAGCAAAATTGCAAGTTTTTGATTTCTCGTCTGCTTTCTGTTTCATTGTATGCTGTGATACTGACGTGCATGACATGTCTGGCAATATTCAACTGCATCCTTGTGCAGTCCAGGCCAGTAAAAATGTTTTTGTATTTTAGCTTGAGTTTTTCTCACCCCTAAATGACTCCCTACTGGTAGTTCATGCACCACTCAACACCACCTTTCTATAATCCACTAGCAATACAACTTGAATTTCTGCCCATTTCTTATCTGCCTGAATGTGTGATGGTCTCCATTTCCTCATTAAGACACCATTTTAAGATATTAGCACGCAGGGATACATTCGGATTCTTTTCCTGTGTATACCTTTTGATACAGCAGAAAGATGAAAATTTAAAGCGATTGTAACTCAGTTAATGTCTGCTTTCTCATCTATCTGCTCCTGGTTTGTGTCAACCATTTGATCAAACAGAGTCTCTTAATTCCACTTCAACTTTCTTATTTGTACTCTTTGATCTCTCCTGATGACTTTGCGAACTCTTTACTACATAGTTGGGAAAAATCCCAGGATGTGTGTCCTATAGTAGTTCAGATGCCCGAGTTTCCACTGGCTTTTCAATCACAGTAGGTAGCACTCCTACCTGTGAGCCAGCTATATCATTAGCAAGATCAAATTGCATTCCTGAAGCTGAGAATTTGTCCCGTACGCCTACCACAACTTCTCCACTCTTCACAGGACACTAACTTTACTCTACTTAATTAAGCGCTTCTTGTCTCACTGGGAATTCCCATTATTAGCACTTTTCTGGCAAAGACCTTCAGAAGTACATATCTCCTCAACTTTCAACATCAAAGATTGAGAGGATCCTGTATCTCTTAATATTGTAAGCTCTTTACATGCTGCTGCTGGCCTCTGAATAAGCTGTACCTTCACAGGTATATGGTTTAAGAGGATCTGGCACTTCCTCCTTAACCAACCTTCAACCAGGTTGTACAGTCTGGTGCAGATTTCTAGGCTTCACTGTGCTTTCTGTTACTATTCGAACAAATTTCACTGGCTTATCCGGTTTTCCAACATCTGGTTTTCCAGTGCGTTTCCTAACCCACCACTGATTTCATGTGACCTACTTTACTGCAATGAAAACACCGGAGTTTTTTAAACTTCTCTTTCCCCTTCAAGGGTTTCCCTTTTACCCTGTGGTAAGTTATCCTTATGATTTTCACCAAGATCTATCTTTCCCTTTCCATGCAAGGATTTCTCTTTTCTCCAATTTATATCCCTCACTGACTAAAACTGATATTGGAAGCCAAACTTTGATTCATGAACCAACTCAATCAGCCATTTCAACTGCTAATCTTGCCATTTTAATTGTGCTGTTCCACAAGTTCACATTACTTTACGAAGTGAATTTTTGAACTCCGCCAAAATAATTCTCTAAGAGTCATAGGTTTGGTCTATTTTTAATGCCCTTATCGACCTATCAAAATTACTTTGTTTCATCTTTTCAAATTGAAAGTAGCTTTGACCAGGGTCCCTCTTTAGATTCCTGAAACACTGTCTGTAGGCTTCTGCCACAAGCTCATAATGCACTTAAGATAGCTTTCTTCACCTCCTCATACACCCCAGATCCCTACTCTGATAGTGATGCGAATACTTCACAAGCTCTACCTACAAAGTTTGTTTGGATCAACAAAATCCACATGATCACTGCATTTGTTTAGCCACCTTTTCAAATGAGATAAAACAGGCTTCCTCATCCTTCTCATCAAAATTTAAGCAATGCGTGAATATATTCAAGCAGATCCTCACCAGGTCTTTGGCTAACATGAGTTTGCTCACCCTCCCTAAGCTTACCTTCAGTCTTCATCTCCATGCTTTTAAGGTGACTTTCCTGTCTAACTGCCGATTTTTGAAGTTCAAACTCCCTCTCTTCTTTTCTTTCCTGCTTCCTTTTTTCTTTCTTTTGCTTTTAATCATAATTCAAACAGTTTAATTTCTTTTGCCCTCTACTTGTCTTTTGCCTCTAACTCAGCTAAAATTCAATTGAATGTGAAGTAGCTTATCTCCAAAGATTCTGATGGCGTTCCCAGCAGATTTAAATGCTGAGCTATTGTTGTAATGATCTCTCCTTCCCTCGCGAAAGGAGGCAGCTCCAACTCCAGGTTGTCTGCTAATTCTGGCAGCTTGACCTTAATCGCCTTTCGTAAAACGCCCAAAGTCACTTCTTCCACTTCCACAAAACTCTTGCTACCCCAAGCACTGTTTAAACCAACTGAAATCAACACCCAGAACAAAAGACACTAACACCTGTCACTCTCAGCCTCCTGAAGAAGGGTTACACCCGAAACGTCAAATTCTCTACGTCCTGATGCTGCCTGGCTTGCTTTGTTCTTTCAGCCTCCTGCTCGCCTACTCGCAGCCTTTGAGTCCAGCAACTCTAATCCCAATTTGGAACTACAGAACAAATCCTGCAAAGAGCCCCAATCTGTTATGGACCAGGCCAGGCCCCCTCTAAACATTTCAAGAAAGTAGCCCGGACCCTGTCTTCACTGGTTGTTTTAAGGAGGTGTCAACGTGGATATTCTAGGAGTGATGCAGCTGACCCAACCACATAAATACTGTTTTGTTTAAAACTATTTGCAAAATTACCGAATGAAACAAAAGAAAATCCAAAAAAAAAACACCTAACCTAAAACCTAACAGATTATCCCAACTTAATGATGCTGTTCCAAATTCCTGCAACAATCCCCATAAACACCCCTTGCCACAAAAGATAAAATAAAACACAGGGTCTTACAGGAAAAATGTCAGAGAAAGAGGGGATCAGCATGGACCACTTCTTTGAGTCCTGCTTGCTAAAACCAAACCAGAGAAAAGAAAACTTAGCTGGAAGAACTGGCCGCTCCCCTTTCATTGTACAAGTGATTTTCTTTTAAAACTTGAAAGCCTTTTTCCTGAAGCAGTATCTGTTAGCTATAATCACATAGGTCTGGCTTAGATGGGTTTTAGAGCCAATCAGCAACTCTGCATTTATGACCCCTCTGAAATAAAAAAAACAAGGATGACATAACCTTGTTAAAGAAGCAGTGACATCACAGTAGTTACTGACAGACGCGCATGCAGTCTTCCTCTGATGTCTTTCCACAATCATATAGCCAGGTGGGACTGCTACCACTTGCTTCCATGCTCATTTTTTTATTCAAAGTCAGGTAGTAATAAACTTTTCTTCCTGCTGTTACATTGACTTGTGTCATCCCCAAGGACCTTTCCTTGCTGCATTCTATTACTCATTAATATACTGCCCATTACCAACATTATCAAACCAAAAATGTCAATTTCCTCATCCATATTAATGACAGCTAGCTCAATTTTCCTTTTTTGATTAATCAGTTCATTGTTTGCAAACAGAAGGCTGCTGGTTTGAGACTTAGTCGTATTTTCTTCCAGTTAAATGTTGGAAATACTGAGCCTAACATTTTCAGTTCCACTTTTGAACTCTTTTCCCTAGCTAGTGACTCCAAGCCACCTCTGCTTGTAGCCTCCGTCATATTTGGCCACAGATAAATTTCTGACCCCAAATCTAGCCATCAATACCACCTCCTTCCCAGCCTATCGTCAACTCCCTACCTACTTTGGGTGAACTCCTCAATGCCCGCACTCTCTCTCGATTTGATTATCCTAATGCACATTTCTGGCCAGCCTCCCATATTCTGCAAACTTGAAACAATCCAAAACCTTGCTGCCAGCACCCTTAGTCTCAAAAGGGACCCCATGGTAGGCTCATTCAGACGCTCATTGAGGCAGTATGGGATACAGGGAAATTTGGCTATCTAGATACAGAATTGGCTGGCCCACAAGATCGAGTGGTAGTAGATGGAAAATATTTGGCCTGGAGCTCAGTGACTAGCAGTAAATATTACTGGGATCTGTTCTGGGACCTCTGTTCTTTGATTTTTATAAATGATTTGGATGAGGAAGTGGAAGGGTGAATTAGTAAGTTTACTGATGACATGAAGGTTGGAGGAGTTGTGGATAGTGTGGAGGGCTGTTGTAGTTTGCAATAGGACATTGACAGTATGCAGAGCTGGGCTGAGAACTGGCAAATGGAGTTCAACCTGGAAAACGGTGAAGTTTTTTATTTTGGAAGGTTGAATTTGAATGCAGATTGCAGGGTTAAAGGCAGAATTCTTGGCTGTGTGGAGGAACAGCAGGATCTTGGGGTCCACGTACATAGGTTCCTCAAAGTTGCCACTTCACCCTTATCTTTTGCACTCATCTGACAGGCTCTTCCATCATGGAGGATGGAGAGATTTGTGGAGCCTCCTCCTCTTCCAGTGAGTTGTTTAAATGTCTACCACCCATTTGAGACTGGACAGGACAGGACTGCAGAGTTCAGATCTGATCCATTAGTTGCAGGATTGATTAGTTTGCTCTATCACTTGCTTTTTTTGGCATGAAAGTAGTCCTGGTTAGTAGCGGTTGACACCTGAGTTTTAGGTATGCCTGGTGCTGCTCCTGGGAATCTCTCCTGCATTGTCCATTGAACTATGGTTGATGGTAATTGTTGAATGGGGGATATGCCAGGCCACGCTGTTGCAGATTGCATTAGCGTCTGCTCCTGTTGATGGCAGACAGTGGCTCCTGGATGCCCTGCCTGAAGTTACCAGATCTGTTCGAAACCTGTCCCATTCAACAGTGATAGTACCACACAGTACGACAGGAGTATTCCCAACATGAAGCTGGGACTGCATTGCCAAAGCATCACTGTGCAGTAGTCACTCCTAGTGATAGTGTCATGGACCAAAGTATCTGCAACCAGCAGAGTGGTAAGGATGAGGTCAAGTACATTCTTCCCCACTTATTGATTCCCTCACTGCCTGCTGCAGAACCACTCTTCGTGGTGGATACCAAAATCCCTCATCTGAAATACATTTTACACCCTTGCTACCTTCAATGTTTCTAAGTGTTGGCAAAGTACTGATTCATGAGCTGAAGGAGGACAATCAACAGATGGCTTCCTTGGAGGAATTACATTTAGTACCCTCATCTAAGTCATTAATATATATTGTTAATAGCTGGGTTGAAAGCATGGATCCCTGCAGAACCCCACTTGTCACTGGACGCTATTTGGGAAATGTCCCATTCATTCCTACTCTTTGTTTACTACCTGCCTGTCAGTTCTCTACTCAAGGCCGTACATTACCACCCAATCCCATGTGTTTTAATTTTATGCACTGATCTGTCATATAGGACCTTATCGAAAGCCTTCCAAAATTCCAAGTGAACCACATCCACTGGCTACCCCTCATCAACTTTGTTTGTTGCAGCTCAAAGATTTTCAATAGATGTGTCAAGTAATGATTCCCTTTCATAAATCCACACTAACTCAGCACAACCATGCCACTATTTTCCAAGTATCAAAAGTATTGATAAATATTACAAAGTTTTTATAATGGTCTCTGGCATTTTCCTTATCGACAGCAGGCTAGTTTTCTTTTGAATGTTTTAAAAAAACTAGTGGGGTGGTTACCTCCGAAGTAACGGACTTGGATGAATGCTGTAAAAAAAAAAAAAAACAACAAAAAATGCTCGTACTGAAGAACGGGCCTTAGACATGTACACCTACTTGACAAATGGTTAGTGTGGCTTGACAGGGCATAAGAAAATAGTCTAAACAATAATCCACACAGAAACTGACTTTTTCAAAGTGATAGTGAGCAGTAGTGATAGGGAGAAATCAAAAATGATACTCGTGTCTCTTTGCAGAACCATCTGGCCATTGACTATTTGCTAGAGACACAGGGTGACTGTGTCTTTAATTCATGCTGTAAAGTTTTGACTGCAAACGTTATGCGGACCACCAGCGTTCATATTGATAAGACTGTTGAGCGTCCTTGATGGGGTCGGCGAGACATTTGGAAAATGGCTGTAAGCGGTCTAGAATCCATGGTTGACCATAGCCTCATGGTGGGGGGAGAAGAGGAGTATGCTGGGGCTGTTGGCTAAACTGTTCAATTTGTCCTAATGGCTGACGGGAACTTGTTGCAAAGTACTAAAGTGCTGATGGCTGCACAGGTAAGATGAGAGGCCATGGAACAGGTGGGTTCCTGAAGAACTGTGTGTACGTGACAAAGAACATGTAATTGGGGGTGGGCTTCTGAAGAACTGTATACATGGCAAGGAAACATGTCACTGAGGGTTTAAAAAACTGCTGCACTTTTTGTTCAGGGAGAGATGGCATGGTCAAAACCCACGATTAGAGTTAAAGCCACGCTGTTCCTCCCAAAAGGTTTTGTTCAATAAACTGTATCCGATTCACTGCTAAATTCGTATTTTAGCATTATTTTTACCTACAACAGGGGTTATGTTAGTGACCTTTCAATCCATAGGAACTAATCTGAAGTGTACTGAATAATGAAAGATTACCACCCATCCATCCATTATTTCTTAGACCACATTAGTAGATTATTGGCCTGGGTATTTTTCAGCACTTCAATCAAATTAACTTAAGCTAATTTTAATACGAAACATGGTTGACCGGGAGTAAACACATATTAGCTACTACGAGTATGACAGGTGAGCACTTTTAGAAGTTTGGATGAGTTCAAGTTTACGGAGGATGCAGAAAAGATCTAGACTCCTGATATAATCTTGGCTGAAATGAAAAGGAATACATAAAAAATTCAATAGTAGGCTTGAAGCAGGAACAGAGACAGGTCAAGTTGAGAAGATCGGAATCAGAATCTTATTGTAGCAAAGTTATGAATTGGCTGGCTCAACCCAGGGAGGTGATTCGAATAAACATCAAGGGCCAAGAAGAATAGTTTGGAATAATGGCCCACAACACTTACTCCTTCCCCAGAAAAGAATGATTCAACATTACAAAATGTCACACAACTGGTCTAAAGAAAGCAGCAATGGAGAGGAAGAAAGATGCAGTGCAAAGAAAGAATTGGATATCACCACTGTGCAAGATAAACTCAAGGGTTGAATTTTATGAGGCACTGTGGTCCCCAGTCCCCTTACTCATACACATGACTAAGAGGTTGAGATGGAGTCCAATTAAGCAAAGAATGGTTGCCTTGCAGGAGAAGAGAAAGAAAACGGATAGACTGCGGGGATTAATAGGCCCACAAGCGGGAGAGAATGTCAACCATCTGATCTTCCCTGCACTGCACTGCACCCCCCCCCAACTCAATACTTAGATTCTTAAAGATAAAAAATTGAAACTACATATTCATGAAATGTTCAAAAATATAACAAGTCTGAAACTATGCAGACATTCAAAGATAAGGACACAGTAAAAATGAGAAGCGCTGGATCCAGCCTGTTGCACAGCAGCAGCCAGTCCAGTGGCAAAGACACTCATTGAGACACTTCTGAATAAATCTTATTCACTAGCACATCTGCAACCATTCCCCTATAGCATGCTGCATGTGCTCTTCAGTGTTTGCAAATGTAACACTTTCATACACCAGTAACACCAGAACAGTGGCCATGGCCAATGCTGCTTGCATAGGCCATCTTTCCTCACAACAAACCAAGTAACACACCAAGTAAAGACTATCATCAGGGTTGGAGGGGCAATGGAGGCCCATTAAGGAGGGACAACCCCACTCTCCCAGTAATGAGTCCTTGGTGGAAAATAGGTCAGGCTGACTATGAGGAAAGCTATTCCCACTGCTAATTAAATTTTGGTAGTAGTGGGAGAAAGGCCACTTAAGAGCTCAGCTGGCCCATGACAGCTATCCCAAGATGTCACTTACTGTTAATAAAATTGCAACAGCAGCAAGGTCAAGTAGACAGGCAGCAGGCAAAATGCTCTCTGCTTCCCAATCCACCAGGAATTTGGTAACAGAATGAAGATGGATTTCAAAGAGTTTCATTTGGAAAAAGAACAAGGGGGGGGTCAAGGATAGAATCTCCGAATTTGAGCCGCACAATTAAATAGTCAGTATTACTGTCAAAAATGCTGTCAGGGCCTTATCAACCTTTGCTTAAAGCATGAACTTAGGCAACTTAAAAGTGGCCCCAAAGGAAGAGAATGCATTCTCAATGTTAAGAAATAGGTAGCTTTATATATGGGAATACCTAGTTTGACCCACTGAATTAGGTTCCTACACTTTCATTTCAATTTTTCTCATTTGATCAGGTACTCTTCATCAAATTATTCTCCCACGGTACAATACAGTATTGCAGAACTCAATCCTATCCTTACCCAAGATCCATAGGAACACTTTTACAGGAATTGCAGAACAACAGATTGGAATTCCAGCAGCAGACAGAAAGAAAACAATTTGCGTTTCAGGTCAATTCTCTCATCAATTCAGATAAAGGTCATTGACCTGAAATATTAAGTGTCTCTCTTATCCCATGCCAATTAATTATTCCTGGAATTTCCTGTTTTAATTTCAGATTTTCAGCAATAGTGGTATTATGTTCTTGGATGAATTGAAATCTTACCCATCCATGTTATATTAAAGTTTACATTAAGATCAAACTCCTGTTTTTGATTTTAATATTGTTGCAAAAATCTAGTTGATTAATTGCGTTTTAGAATATAAATTAATTTTAGGAATTAAAGTTTTAACTGTAGAATAATGAAGGCATTTGTTTGAAAAGCTAACGAGTAATTGGAACAAGTTTGAAGTTAATTACAATTAAAAGTTGACCTATATTTAAGTAGAAGATATTTGAAACTTGAATGGAATCAAGTTTACACTTATTTCAATAGAATATTTAAATGATATTTGTGTTTCCCAGATCCAAAGGAGATATAACCAGGTTGTAAACAAGAGCTCCTTAACGAGGTCAAAAACTTGGAGTGTGTGTAAAACACGATGGAGCTGTATGGTTTGAAACCAAGAACTGACTGATGGCAAAATAAATTTCTTTGCACTTTCATTTGAATCATCTCAGGTCGGCAGAGAGGAAGTGATTCAGGGTGCAGTCTTAGTTAAAACTTTCCTAGTTTTATTCGAAGTGTTTTTTGCTGAAAAACAAGCAGCTTAGATTGGGAACAAACGTTTTGTGTGGGTTGTGTGAAAGAACTTACATGGATTTTCTTAGAGCATAATGGAATATTGTAACATTTAAAAAAGGTAGATAATGTATTGCAGCTCCTAGATTTGACCACAAAACAGAGACTGAACCTTATTGGGAGATTTCACAACACAGAGGTCAGTATGAGCAAGAGGTTGAAGGGGATTCATAAGTGCAATGCAGATAGGGATAGGGGTTCATAATTGCCCTGAAGCAGTCATTTTAGTGCTACAGAGGAACTGAAAATCAGAAGCAGAAACAGCTGTAGAGTTCACAAAGCTGAAAAAGAGCTGTCTGCTGTTAAACTGGCAGTTGGAGCTAAGAAAGACCCATGAACAGTGATATCAACTGGAGATTGGAAACATGCGGTGATTAGATGCTTAGAATGTAACCTAGTAAATCTAGTGTGATGCAGTCACAGGAAAACAACTGATCAAGTGGGAACTGAGTAATCATTAGGGCAGTCAGAATCAAAACTGCTGAAGGAAAATCAGAGGCTACATCCTCAAAAGAGAGATGAGATGAAATCCCTTGAGAGCAAAACAACTGCAAACAAACAGTTTACAACTTGGTAACATCCAAGGAGGTTGGTGAAAAATTCATGGAATCTGTCTTGGACGTGTATGCTATTAAATGATCAGTTAGTAGAGTGTTCAACCGCAGTGTACCCATTAATTATGCTTACCTCATGTTAATTCTGGATGCTAACAGTATAAAGGCAGATAGTATTTGTTACTTTGTCAATTATGATACAATAAAATTTGTTTATTTTGAACAGTGGAATCTTATAGCTTATTTGCTTAGTGAATGTCTGGAATTTCAAATTTTGTCTACATAAACAAAAGTTACAGACGCCTACTTGGATCTGAGCAAAGTTTTGGTCATTGTCCAGATACCTAACAAAATTGGGCCAGTCACTGAATGAAGGGGGCCTAAGGAAATTAGTTGGTCCGGTCAGCCTTGGAGCTGGAATGCAAACTTTACAAGGAATGCAGGTGCGGCCTTGAACTCAGTTTGGAAATATTGAGGGGGAAGGCAGCTGTAAGATTTACCTGTGAAGTTCAAAGAAATTTACAGTGATCCACAATGAGCCTCATGGCAGAATGCCGTCAGCTTGATTAGTTAGTTTAAACAAATATATGTAGCTATGGGAGCAGACTTGGGAATGGAGAGTGGGTTGCAAATGCAGGACAAGAAGCTTAAAAAAAAGTGCACAGTTGAGAGATTAAGGAAAATTGGAGCACTGACTAACCAAAAGCTAATGGAATGGGCTCCTTAAATCTTGAGCACCTTGTAGAAAACTGAAATACTGAGAATTCAAGTAAATTTTGAAGCACTGTGCCATACCTTTGAGTCAGACCCAGGAAAAATGAATGAATATTCAGGATTTCGTAAGACAAGGGAACATTTGGGGGAAAGTAAATATTAGAATTGAGTTTGTAGCACAAGTAGTTATAAAACTATTGTGTTACATTAATGATGCTTGTTTTACTTAACTTATATAGTCATACAGCACAGAAACCTGTCCTACCAATCAATTTTGAACAGTACCAAACCAAACCAAAAGTCGTCCCACCTGCCTGCTCCTGGCCCATATACCACCCAACTATTCCCATTCATAAACTTATCCAAATGTTTTTTTATAAAATGTTATAAATGTGCCCACATCCATCACTTAAAAGTATAAATGCTAAAGTATAAAGCACTTCCACACGTGAACCAGCCTTTGTTTTTGTGTACTGGTTTAGTCTCCTTAACTGAAGACTACATTCTGGCTACTGTATTGAGGAATTCGGTACATCAAGTATAAATCTGGTGGAACAGTTCTGTAAAGTTCTGGGCATTGGAATTTTCTTTAAATATTAACTATGCTTAACAGGATGATATACATAATGCATGTGTGCATATTAAAACAAAAAATTCAATAATAACACATAAATGCTTCTATCAGAAGAGGACCTGAAGGTATCAATTGCCATTTGTCACCTGATTCTATGCATTCCAAGGTTTTCTTATCCATTATTTTCAGCTGATAATTTTATTTCTGCACAATAAATATTAAAATCCTGGATGAAGTTTGTTTTACTGCACTTTTCCCATGAATGACTGTGAAATAAACAAAGTTACTTTGAACATGTCGAATAGATTGATGTCGACTACCCATTGGTAACTTCCATATCCATTCACACAAAGCTGCAAACCAAACATTTACAAGCATTGAAAAATTCAAATAATCATGATTCAGCAAGTTGTGGTGTGCTCAGGTATGGACCTTTGCCTCTTGGGATGAGCACAAGACACTTCTCTACCTATTTTAGTTTCTATGTTATTCATACAAATTAGCATCTTCAGGATGGTGGGTGTAAATAAAATCGAGATTTTAACAAGCATTCCCCCAGGTTTGTGAAAGTAACTTGGATTCAATAAAAAAAATTGAGAAATTATAATTAATTAGTAAAGTCTTTGGAACTCATCTCCTACAGCTGGTAAAAGCAGAGTCTGAATATTTTTAAACGCAGAGGTAGGTAGATTCTTGATAAGGAATGGAAGGTCATCAGGAAGTGTAATTCATATCTTCACATCAGAATATATTTACAGAACAGTAACTTTAGAGAAATGCACAAGGTAATTTATCATCAGCATTGCTTAATTCCCCCCAAAATCCTCAACCTATATTGTGATAAGAATTGCTACCTCCATTCATCAGCAAATGTTGCCAACAAAATTTTAAGATCTTTCAAGTTTTGCTGAATTCACTCGGTTACCAGGACTTAATATTCTGAACGGACTGATAGGCACTTGAATTGTGCAAACAATTATGCTTACTGACAACATTGGAATGTTGTTAAATTGACAATCATGTCACAGACTAGAGAGTTCTAAGAATATTCCTGATTGATATTTTTGAAATATAAATGCTAAAGTATAAACCACTTAAATGCACAGAGAAAAAAACTATTTAAATTGGCAATGCTGAAAATAATGTGAAAAACTGCTTCATGTTAATATAAAGTTTGCAAAAATTAGGATTCATTCTGCTTCAGATTTTGTCATGATCTTCACTAGACACACTATAATAGAAATAAAGCTAATTTATTTTAATAATCAATCAGTCATCTTATGGTAGAATGCAACGCCTTGTTCATAAGCATGAAATACATCACCTGAGAAAATCCTCCCAAAATAATTCGATGGGACGGTATTCCATTCTTAACTTCTAGGTCTATCATTGCTTTAACTGCAAAATAAATGTTAACAAAATTAAACATATCATTTACGCAATGCACAGAAAATGATGCAATCTATGGAAGACTATGCATATCACTTTCATTTTTAAAATTTTAAAAGCTCATCAACCTCTCCCACTTCTAGCTCTTAACCTCAAAAAGAAGCCTTGAAAAATCCTCCCTCAGCATTACCTATTACTACAGTGAAAACTGTGGTAAAATACTAATTTACTGTTTTTGCCATATGTGTTCTCTACTATTAATTCAGTCTTTTGAGGGACCAACATTAACTTTAGCTACTCCGATTACAATCAACAGTCTCATTTCTACATGCATCTTATTCCCAGTTTATACTTCTAGTTGTTGGTTCCCGATCCCTTGTATCTTAAAACCTTCCAAACCACACTATTGAATGTAAACCATGGAGGACACAGACCTCATCCCTGTTGAGGTGTCACTCATCCTTTTTGAGTAGGTGACTCTAGTCTGAGGACTGATTGAATGACTCAAGAATCTCAAGTCACACGTTGATTCCATATTCTTCTTAATTTGACAATCATAGCATCTTACTGGGAATAATCCTGTGTTAAAACCTTTAGAGTTCCTTACGAGAAAACTTTCTTCCAAGCTCCTGGAAGTTTAATAGTAGTATTTCAATATTTTTCCCCATTGCTGTTGGTATCAGTACATATTAAAACTGCCAGCTCAGGCTTTTCTCTCTACAGAATGCTGTGCACTCTCTCTATGGTGTCCTTCATCCAAGCACCAGTGAGGCAACACACTATGAGGCACTCACAATGATTGTTGGAGTCGTCTGTCTGTCCACTATGCAATCTCCTATACTAATTGTATTTTATTCTTTACTATTATCCACTCTTCCTCATAATGAAACCCCTTGCTCATTGGTGACAGGTATAAGCGACACTCCAAGGAGGAAATCAATCCCCACAGCCTTCAATGCTAAATACCAGTATGTGAATAACACTCACTGAAGACTCTTGCACTTCCTGCCTCGTCTTACTCTTCCAAATAGTGATCCATCTGCTTTCCTAAAGTGCATGCTCATGCATGTGTACATGTGTCTCATCCCCTGGAATTTATCCATGTCTCTAGGCTTGCTGAGAGCTAATATCTTAGTAACTATACCTAAATCAATTAATATGATTATTTTAAGCTGCAAGTTTAAAACTTGCAAAGTAACACAGACAAAAAAAACTGAAGTGCCAACCAATACTTACTTTCTTTTGGATAACATCCTACTTTGACTTTTTGTTCCCGAAGCTAGTCAGTCCATTCCCAAGCACAATTGCATTTAAGACCACCAGCACGGTGGGGGTTTTGAAGTGGGGCAAGTAAAGACATCAACCTTGTTAACTGAGCATGCTGAGGTCACTAGGCAACTAAGGAAGTTAGCTTCTGACTTCCCAGGAACTTTCATGGCTTTGGGTGGCCGTTATTAGGAACTTCCTGAAGATGATTAGCACAGGGTTTGCATTGCGGAAGCAGCTTTATTTGATTAAACATTGAAAGCTTTGATAAACTAATTGAACGATTAATTTTAATAATCAACATTAACTTTTTCAAGAGGGTGGTGAGTGTATGGATTGAGCCGCCAGAAGTGGAGGAGACAAGTGCAATTACAACATTTATAAGGAATCTGGATGGGTATATGAATAGAAGGATTTAGAAGAATATGGGCCAAATTCTGGCAAATGGGACTTGATCAGATTATTAGATTAGATTAGATTAGATTACTTACAGTGTGGAAACAGGCCCTTCGGCCCAACAAGTCCACAACAACCCGCCGAAGCGTATACCACCCAGACCCATACTCCTACATTTACCCCTTCACCTAACACTACGGGCAATTTAGCATGGCCAATTCACCTAACCTGCAGATTTTTTTGGATTGTGGGAGGAAACCGGAGCACCCGGAGGAAACCCACGCAGACACGGGGAGAATGTGCAAACTCCACACAGAGTCGCCTGAGGCGGGAGTTGCAGACTGGTTCAGTGATGCATGTTCAGTGCAGACTGGTTCAGTGATGCATGTTCAGTGCAGACTGGTTCAGTGATGCATGTTCAGTGCAGACTGGTTCAGTGATGCATGTTCAGTGCAGACTGGTTCAGTGATGCATGTTCAGTGCAGACTGGTTCAGTGATGCATGTTCAGTGCAGACTGGTTCAGTGATGCATGTTCAGTGCAGACTGGTTCAGTGATGCATGTTCAGTGCAGACTGGTTCAGTGATGCATGTTCAGTGCAGACTGGTTCAGTGATGCATGTTCAGTGCAGACTGGTTCAGTGATGCATGTTCAGTGCAGACTGGTTCAGTGATGCATGTTCAGTGCAGACTGGTTCAGTGATGCATGTTCAGTGCAGACTGGTTCAGTGATGCATGTTCAGTGCAGACTGGTTCAGTGATGCATGTTCAGTGCAGACTGGTTCAGTGATGCATGTTCAGTGCAGACTGGTTCAGTGATGCATGTTCAGTGCAGACTGGTTCAGTGATGCATGTTCAGTGCAGACTGGTTCAGTGATGCATGTTCAGTGCAGACTGGTTCAGTGATGCATGTTCAGTGCAGACTGGTTCAGTGATGCATGTTCAGTGCAGACTGGTTCAGTGATGCATGTTCAGTGCAGACTGGTTTGACAAGCTGTACCACTCTAAGACTATGACTCTTGTTCCAGACCTTAACTCTACATTTGCCCTGGTCAGTTAGAAGATTTGATAATTTAGGGTCTTCACAATCAGCAAACATTTGCCCAGAATGTGATCAGTTTCCCTGGTATCCCATCTCTATACCTGTCTCTCAGGTCAATAAGCCACACGAAAAAAATGCTTCATGGTAGGTTAGAGGCAGGAACTCGACACAGGTTCACGCTTCCGACTTCTGCCTTTGATGACAATATTCAGCCCCCAATGCATCCACCCTTCAATTTCTTTGCTTGGTCTTGATCACCACTCACTCCTAGTCAGTCATGGGCCTCCTCTCCAACACTATTTATTCTCCACAGTTTTCTGAAAGTGTTTCATGGAATGCTCCATGTAATGCACATCTAAGAGGACAGATGGAACCTCAATTTAATATCCCATTTGAAATAATGGCACCTCAGAAGTGCAGAATTTCAACGCCATGCACTGGAGTGTCAGACTGGATTTTATGCTCAAGTCTTAAGCTAAATTTGAAACTTCTGACTCAAGAGGCAAGAGTACCAACACTGAGCCAAAATTAAATAGCACCTTCACCCAGATTAGCAAAACAAACTGAAGACATCCACAGCAAGTAGTTTTTTTGAAGAGCAATTAACTTAAGTGGTCTAAAATGGCTTTTAACAAATACCTTTTTGTTTAGTACACAGAATAAAGATGGGCATTTCAAAATGACATTATCTACGCATTATGGATGTATTATTTAGAAAGATGTTAATAATGCATTTTTTAAAAAAAGTTGCAGTGTATTCCAGGAACCCATTGACACAGAACCTCAAAATGACAAGTGACTGCATGGTTTTATTTTCCCCATAATGCCAACCAAGTAATCAAACATTAGAAGCAATGTGTATTCTACAGGGCTCAATTTATTTTTTAAAAATTTCCCAGAGTACATTACAAGTGGAGATGGTGGTATATGCAGAGGAAGGAATAAAGTAGTTTTAAAAAGTCTGGAAGCATATAAGACAGCAGTGGTCTTGAATCAGAGCTGCAGAGAGCAAAGCAGAATATCTTCAAACTGAATAGAAATGCAAGAGAAAGCATTGGACAGGAGTCCAGGCTAAAAAAAACCAATAAGGAAACAATAGCAGAACAAGCAGGTTCAAATCACGAAGGTAAGTCCTTGAGGTAGAGGGGCTAGGTACGAACAGAGATAGATGATGAACTTTGCAAAAAGGCAAAGTTAACACACTGTCCTGGAGTAATTGAAGCTGCAAGAGGTTAACAGGTACAAGGGGAAAATTTAGGTTCACACAAGATGCTGAATGTTATACAACACTAAACTTATCCAAAAAAGCAGATATGGATTCTGGTGGGTGTGGTACTAAAATAATCTTAATAGTAATAACAGTCAACCAAAACAGTTTGACTTTTAAGCTCAACAGGCAATGACAAAAAAAAGCAATCATTGAAAAGATGACTATGCTAATGGAGCTTAGGAATTTTCAGGCAATATGCTCATAGATCCTGACCCCCATGCTCATATATGATATTAAAATGAAAGGTAACAGGGGATTAATTCTATCCTGATTTTAATGCTGAAGAAGCCCTGCCTGAAGAAGGGCTTATGCCCGAAACATCGATTCTCCTGCTCCTTGGATGCTGCCTGACCTGCTGCGCTTTTCCAGCAACACATTTTCAGCTTTAATGCTGAAGTGTCAAGTTGATACCATGCAGAGTACTAAATGTACAGAAAACTGCAGAGACACCTTGGCAGATTAGAGAAAAAGATTTCTTACACACTAGATGTTGACAATCATCATCTTTAAAATATCTTAAAAGAAAACCTTCATTAAATAACTGTCTCCATAAAAGACTGACAATTACAATGTCGACATGTAAATTGCCCTTTAAGCCTTGAAAGTTTCTCCAAAAACAAGGTACACCTGTCTACAGAGTATAAATAAGGTCATCAACCAGCATGTGCGTTGGTGTTCGTCATTTTATTCTTCATTAAGTAGTGTCTATTCTGCAGAGAATTTTAAAGATTCCCATGTAATTTTGCAACATAGCTCACATCGTCTGCTTGATCCCTTGCACCAGTTTTACAAGTATAACTCAATGTGTTAGGTGCGTTAGTTAGGGGTAAATATAGGGTGGGTTACCAAAAGAAAAAAATTGGGTGGCACAGTGGCTAGCACTGCTGCCTCACAGCACCAAGGTCCCAGGTTAGATTCTAGCCTCGGGCGACTGTCTGTGTGGAGTTTGCACATTCTCCCCTTGCCTGTGTGGGTTTCCTCCAGGTGCTCCGGTTTCCTCCTACAGTCCTAAGATGTGCAGGTCAGGTGAATTGGCCATAGTGTTAGGCGCAGTAGTCAGAGGGAAATGGGTCTGGGTCTTCGGAGGGTCGGTGTGGATTGTTGGGCCGAAGGGCTTGTTTCCACACTGTAGGGATTCTAAACTAATAAGTAATTACCAACCTATGAAGTGAAGAATTGAAGTTGACAACTAATGCAAGTATACACTATATCTTGGCCATTTATTTGGGGGCATTAAAATTACACACTGAAAATAAGTAAAAATGTGATTTTTCAAGAGATAAAGGGGCTTTCTACATCCCACAATCTACAATACTCCTTATGCTGGTAAACAGTGAGGTAAGCTAAGGTACAATGCCTTGCCAACGTAACACTGTTTATTAAACAAATAACTTGGTAGCAATATCTTACTACAACCCTGTTAATCTAAAGAGTTGCAAGTTAATTATTTCATGATAACACATTTGGACCTTAAAAAATTTATTTCATTTCATGGCCATTTTCTTTTTTTAAAGACAACATGAAATATTAAAGATTGGCAAAGAGGAAAAAATCTGTGGGTGCGCCAGAAAATGTGCAATAACAGTAATATAAGTAAGAACACTGATGACTTAACAGATGGCAGATGAGCAATATAATTTTTTAATGTTAGCCAGTTCTAAATTTTCAGAAACAGTTAATGGATGAAACAGAAGTTCCAATTTAGTCTAGCTCTAGAAATTCTCAACATGGGTATAAATTATTTTATCAACATCAATTTTTCACTTAATTAAAGTTAGACATAAGAGGCTGTACACACTTACCACTTTCTGCTGCATTTTTTATTCCACCTTCATCTTCCACAGAATCCACAGAAAGCCCAATGATATCAAACCTACAAAAAAGGAATGTTTTATTGACAAATTTGAAAATAACTCGTTTTTGATTCAATTTCAGTTCTCTCAATTTGGGGAGACAATTATGTTTCTCTCTTCTTTTGAGAAGTTGCACATTCTGATTATTACTTTGTATTCTCAAGTGGACTTGGTGGGGTTGTGTGTGAGTGCGCGCGTATTTTTGGAGGGGGGGGGGGGGGAGGGGAAGTTGTGTGGAAGGAAGTTAGTTCAAGGTTTGCATTAAGTTTTGTAGTTCGGGTGCCAGTTGACGTAGTTGTGGGTATGTTCGCGAGCTGGCAAGTTGATTTTCACATGTTACATTCCTTGCTAGTGCTTTGGAGCCTTCTGTGAAACATTGCTGTACTGTCTTCTGGAATTTATTTGGTTCCGTTCCTGCTACTTCCGGTCGCAAGTTCCAGTTGTTTGTTGTAGTCGCCAGTGTATTGGGTTTAGATTAGATTACATTACAGTGTGGAAACAGGCCCTTCGGCCCAACAAGTCCACACCGACCCGCCAAAGCGCAACCCACCCATACCCCTACATTTACCCCTTACCTAACACTACGGGCAATTTAGTATGGCCAATTCACCTGACCTGCACATCTTTAGGACTGTGGGAGGAAACTGGAGCACCCGGAGGAAACCCACGCAGACATGGGGAGAACGTGCAAACTCCACACAGTCAGTCGCCTGAGTCGGGAATTGAACCCGGGTCTCTGGCGCTGCGAGGCTGCAGTGCTAACCACTGGGCCACCGTGCCGCCCACGGTGGCAATTTCCTCTCTTGCTTCCCACATGATCCTACGATATATCTGTGTGCGTTCTCGATTTCTGTTCTCTTAATAATAAGTAGTGTCGTCCATGTATCCGATCAGAATTTAGGTTGGATTTGTGGGAAGGCTGTTTGTCCCAAGCTTTGCATCATTGCTTCTGCTATGAGCCCAGAGATGGGTTAGCTCATAGATGTTCCATCGATCTGTTCATATCCTTTTAGTGTCGTCAAGCACATGTCTAGTAGTTTGGGTATGTAGTCCTTGTTGATAGGTTCCCTGTCGTGTTGTCTGCTCTGCTTGTCCAGGAGGTTGGCTATTGTCTCTCTGGCTAGAGTTTTGTCAATTGAAGTGAAAGGAAGTCAGTTGAAAGAGTTAAGTGTGTTAAACTTTAGCCATATAAAATCAATAATAAGCAAAGCTAAAAAAAGTCATGTGAAAACTAGTAAACCAGGCATTCAGAATGTTTACTAAGTAGAAGCTACACTATCAGAGGCCTTGGAAGAGAATTGACAATGCCTACGAAGTGTGTGAGAAACAAAGATAATGTGGTGACATATGGATATTGAAATATGGAATTGTTGTGGTCATACTGGAATCTGTATAAACTTGAAGTTGTTCTGTATCTCAGCAGACAGTGAGCTTTAACTTTGGTACATTAAAATTTCCACTCCGTATAGAGTGTGAAATACAATATTATCGTTCTGTTTACCTAAAGACCATGTTAATTTCTCATGTTGACCTCCATAATATCTGCCACCCTTACCTGACAGGCCTTCGTGAACTAGATATAATGATAAATTCATGGTCAGTGATACTAGAATGAGGTTGACATTCCAGATTTTACTAAATCAATTTACATTCTACCAGCTGCTGTGGTGGGATGCCCCCCCCCCCAACATTCATTCTTTAGTAAGAATTCTAGATTACTGGTCCAATTACATTGCCACTATGCTATTGTCTTCCACTTTGTTCCATTAGGCCAAACAGGGTAAAAGCAGCAGATTTCTTTTCCTAAAAGGGACAGTGAACCAAGATGAGAATTTAGCTTTATACTCACCATACAAAGTATTTTTATATTCCAGCTTTATGGATTTAAATTTCATTAATTAGTGTTTTGGGATATAAACTCATGTCTTCCAACATTTGTCTGGGCTTCTACATTATTAACCCAGTATTACCACTACCCTACCATTCCTGTATCTTCACAGTCCTGACTTTATCCCTGGGATTGTGGAAAAGCATCACCAGTCATAAGTTACTTATTAATGGGTTTCCAGCTTCTGTTTTAGATTATATCGGATAAAAAAGAATTTGCATTTCTTGAGCAATTTCATTATCACAGAACATCTCAAAGTGCTTTGCAATCAAAATATTTCTCAAGTGTAGTCACTGTTGTATACCAACCAATTTGCCCACAAAATGCTGCCATAAACAGCTACATGATTGAAACTAAAAACTGTCTGGTCATTAACAAAATGGATGTTGACTGAAGGATAAATATTGGCTATGACAGCAAGGATAGACCCCTGCTCTTATCTGAAGTACAGTCAAGATCTTTTATGCTCACCACATAATGAGGATGCTGTCAGCTTAAAACCTTACCCATAGGGAAAAAAATGGGCCCTCCAACAGTGCAGTACTCCCTCCATACTGACTGTAATGCCAGCCTACAGTTTTATGCTCAAATCTCTGAAGAATTGAACTCAAACTTCTGACTTAAGAGGAGACAACATGATAAACTGATCCATGGCTGGAAACAAAGCAATAGATTCAATTAAGTTAGGAATACTATGTCAGATGGAGTTCAATTGAACAGGTTTGATGCCATTCAGATTTGAAAGTTATTTTCTGAACCAGCAAAGAAACATGGAAATCCAAGTAAAGGATCATTAAAATCAAGCAGATAGGCAAAACAAAACCTTGAATGAATCATGGAATGCTGGCCTATATCTCACATGGGCCAAATACAAAGGTTACACTTCAATTGAATGAAGTCCTTGTCAGAAACCACATGCAGTGCACATTATTTATCTCAGGAATGGCAGAATGGAGGCGGTGATCATCACAGAACAAACCATATGATAGCAGAGCAGACAGGATTAAATTAAAAGAACACAGTGGGTAAACTTGGCTTGTACTCCTTCCTTTCAGTATAGGAGACAGAGAAGTGGTCTGATTAAGGTAATTAAAATGTTTAAACAAATACTGACTAGATAGACATTGAAATAACCACACGAAGGCTGATATCCCATTACCAAGTCACCCTTTATTTAAATGTGCGTAGCACGTGACACTGACCTAGTTATTTCAGAGCCAGTTCTCAGAGTGAATAGAACCTCTGACACTTCTTTTTATATCGGTCAGCCAGGACTGTCTGAACGGGCCAGGTAAAACAGCCCCAATCAGGTCCACCTGGCTGACATCATTTCATTCACTGCAGACATGAACTGTTGTGTGTGGTCGTAGAGTAAAATATAAAATCTTAAATCAGAATAGAGCAATTTAAGAATAAAATCAGGAAATACTTCTGCACACAAAGGCTTGTAGAAATCTGGAATTTCTGTCACAAAAGGTGGTGCATTTCAAAACAATTTTGAAGACAAATTACCAGATTTTTGTTAGATGTGGGTATCAAATCGATACAGATTCTTGGATAAACTGATTTATGATATGGATCAGCAACGGCCTTACTGAATGGCAGAGCAGGTTTGAGGTGTTAAATGGCCTACTTGTGCTTCCAATATACCTCTGCCTAGTTCACGTTGCCATAGCATTGAAGTGGCTGATCCAGTGGAGGTTTGGTCAAAGATAATTTCCTAAATATTAGCCCGATACTCAGGGACGGTTGGTGTTAACAGAATCGGGAGAAGCACTTATTCAACTTCTTTGTTCAACAGTCTTTGTATCACACTGATATGCAGCAAATTTTACTTGCAATTTAACAGCAAAAACTTATTCAAGTGCTGCTATAGGTTGCCTTCAGCTGCTTTATAGATCCGTAGAAAATAGGAGCACTAGCAGCCCATCTGGCCCCGTCAAAACTGCTCCAGTATTTAATATGACCATGGCTGATCATCCTACTTAATACTCTGTTCCTGCTTTCTCCCTGCAGCCTTTGATCCATTTAGCCCTAAGAACTACATCAGACTCTTCCCTGAAAATATTCAATGTTTTAGCTCCAACAAATTTGTGGCAGAGAAGTCCACAGGCTCACAACTCTAGGTAAAGAAATTTCTTCTCACCTCATTACTAAATGGCCAACCCCAGATTGTGTTCCCTTGTTCTAGACCTCTGGGTAAATGGGATCATCCTTTCTGCCTTTATTTTGTCTAAGCCTTTTAGAACTTACAGGTTTCTACAAGATCTCTCCCCACTCCTGTAAATGCCAGTGAATATCATCCGAAATGACGTGGTGTCCCTTTACGCTTCAGTTCTGCCAGACTAGGAATCAAACCGGTAAACCTTAGTTATATTCTCACCATAGCCAGAACATACTCTCTCAAATAAGGAGACCAAAATGACAACATTCTAGGTGTGGTCTCATCAAGGCCATGTACAATTGCAGCAGGACATCCGCTGCTGTATTTGAATCCTCTCATTATTGCATGGTAGGGATTGCAGCTGCGTAAAGTCAAACAAGACACTAAACACTAAAAATATAACTGACAGACAAACAGGAATGGGCAGATAAGGGCAGAACTTATTTGCAACATTACAGGAACTGCCAAAAATTATTAAAATTAATCTAAAGAAACA
The DNA here is from genome assembly GCF_004010195.1 of Chiloscyllium plagiosum. Taxonomy (NCBI): domain Eukaryota; kingdom Metazoa; phylum Chordata; class Chondrichthyes; order Orectolobiformes; family Hemiscylliidae; genus Chiloscyllium; species Chiloscyllium plagiosum. The sequence continues at coordinate 66,186,686 of NC_057713.1, forward strand.
TTACAAAATATTTTACTAAAGATTCTTACTTTCACACACCATACAAGCCAAACTCCAGTGGTAATTACAAATGACACCCATTGTAATCCAACACTTACCAAGATGACATATTCATTCTGAAGTTCATTGTGACAGGAGCAATAGGTCTAAAACACAAACATGAGCCACATGTTAATTTTAAAAAAAATCTGTTCAAAGGATATGAATGCATTGCTGGCAAGGACAACATTTACTGTACAGTCCTAATTATTTAGAAGGTTGCGTTAAGTAGCTTTCTTGACCCACTAAAGCCCTTATTTGATAGGTAGACCTGCATTCCTTAGAGGAACAGCAAGGAGTAGAATCAGGAAATGAGATAAGAGCTAACACACAGGAAAGACTGCTCGGAATGATCTACGAATGGTTCCAAAGTAACCATAAGGAGGGACAGAGTCCGAATAAAAAAAAACTAGAGCAGTTTGTGACAAACGTAATGCAGTAAATGTGATAAACTTTCACCTTCACTAAGTCAGACAAAATAATCAGACAACTGGAGGATGAGTTCATGCAATCGAGAGTTTCTTGCAATATTATGTGGTGGAACGAATGAGGGAAGAGATTAATTTAGAGTAGGGTTAATTGGCAATCCCATTCCTGATGAAGGGCTTTTGCCCGAAACGTCGATTTTACTGCTCCTTGGATGCTGCCTGAACTGCTGTGCTTTTCCAGCACCACTAATCCAGAATCTGGTTTCCAGCATCTGCAGTCATTGTTTTTACCTACTTGGGAAGAGTTGTTTATTCTAAACAAATTTTGGAATGCAAATATCTGAAGAGATTGGTTAGGAAAATAGGTCAACTATCATACAGGAGCAAGCAGAAGAGGGCTGGACTATTGAAGATGCACAATATACACTATATCTTGGTACTTCCTCACAAATCAAAAATCTAAACAAATGAAAAAAAGTCTTAAAAGCATTGAATGACCCAGTTTTTACTGTGCATTGGGGAAGATGGTTCTAAACAGCAAATACTGTCACAAGACATTCCTCTTTGTCTCCCTCTTAAATGAGGAGCACCTTATTTTATAAAGTACAGCTTTGGACTTCCCTATGAGAATCCAAAGTGCCTTTCAGAATATTTTCTCCTTCTTCTAAATTCTAGTGAATTTGGCACAAGCCAATTAACCCCTCATCCCAGCAATCAGGATAGTGAACCTTTACTGGAACTGAGAAACAGTTCAGGAAAGTCCCTTTAAGAAAGGCAATCAAAATCTTCGTAAGATGATTTATCTACTTTTATAATTCATCCCTTCTGCTAATTATTTCTTGTATCTGCATGATGATCTTGAGATTCATAAATAAGGACATCTAGATCCCTTTGTACTGCAGTATTTTGTAAACTCCCTCTACTTAGAATTAATATTTTAAGCAGAAGGGATTGCATCAGGGCACGTCTGGACCCAATGTCCTCAGGAGGAGCATTTGATGCTATTGGGCAGGGTTACAAACTAGAAGACCAAGGGTGTGGGAAACTGAGCAGTGAGACAGAGGAGAGAGAAACAAGAGACAGAAACACAAGCAGCAAAAGTGGAAGGCAGAAGAACAAGGTCAAGAAACAAATGGAGCCATAGTGCAAAATAAAGTTAAGATGACTAACAAGGTTAAACAGACAAGTCTAAAGGGGTCATATCTTAATGTTTAGAACATTCACAATAAAGTAATTGAATTAGTAATGCAAATAGATAGTCAGTTATGATATAGTTGCAATTACAGCTGCAGGGTTACCGAAGAGGGGAACTGAACATCCAGGAGCATTCATTAGTTAGGAAGGGCAGACAAAAATGGAAAGGGTGTGGGATAGCATTGTTAGTAAAGAAATAAACTATGTACTTAACAGGAAGGATATAGGCTTGGAAAATCATAAACGTGGAATTTGTATGTGTGGTAGCTAAGAAATATGAAGGGGCAGAAAATGTTGCTGGGTGTTGTCCACAGGCCCCCAAACAGCAACAGAGATGCAAAGGAAGGGTGACTTAAACTTGCGTTTCGATCCATAGTTTTTTTTAAAGACAACTAATACATTTAAGAAACAAGTAGAAATCAGGCTATTGGAGACTGAGTACTCTGCAATGAGAAAAGGATTAATTACCAATCTTGTTTTGCAGGGTCCCTTGGGGTCAAGTGACTGAGGGAAACTAGGAGGGTGAGACATGAATTGACAAATCTGATTAAGGAACTGACTGACTGTGGATAGTCACCGGTTAATACTTAAAGAACATGTGCATGAATTAAATAATTATTTATCCCTGTGATATAAAAATATAAATTTTAAAAATCTGTCTAAAATTTTGGAAGCTGTCTAGCAATCAAGGTTTGCTCAATACATCTCATCACTTGAATGACACTTTGATCTTTTACTATAAATTCTGTATTCTATGATCCTGCCCCACTAGCTACCTGACGAAGGAGCAGTGTTTGAAAAGCTTGTACTTCCAAATAGACGTGTAGGACTATAATCTGGTGTTGTGATTTTTAAATTTTGTCCACCTCAGTTCAAATGGAATGAGGCTGGTGTGCCAAGCGGGCTGAGATAAAAGGTAGGGAATCTACATTCATCCCGTGTGGTTGGAGGGTTCCTAGGCGGAAGATGAGGCGCTCTTCCTCCAGGTGTCATGTGGTCAGGGTCTGGTGATGGAGGCGGCCAAGGACCTGCATATCCTTGGCCTCCTATTCAGAGTGTGGTGGGTGCATGGAATGGTAGTAGAGTCAGAGACATTAGGGACATTTAAGCGGCTAGTGGACAAGCACATGGGCAGCAGTAAATCGAGTGGTGTGTAGGTTAGATTGATCTTAGATTAAGATAAATGCTTGGTTCAACATCGTGGGCCGAAGGGCCTGTACTGTTCTGTGTAACACAACACAAAACTGGGCAGGATTGAACGTCAAGGCGGATGCAAGGAAGCCTCAAGGGGAGTTAAACAAGTTGAATAAGTGGCTAAACATTTAGCAGAGGCAGTGACTAAATGTGAAGTTATACACTTTGGTGTGAAAAACAGAAGAGCGTTATTTAAACAGTTAATATATTATGTGACGATACAATAGGTTTGTCCTTTTAAGGAATCAAGGGAATGTGGGAGAGGAGCAGAGTAGTCTACTCAGAGGTACTAAAGTAAACAGTTTGAAGGGCCTGGAAGCACGTTTATTAAAATAAAAAAATAGTCGGAACAATAGAAGCGGCTTGAATGGGTGGAGTCAAGCTTCTACAGAACCACAATTTTTAGTTTCAGTTTTCCAACAGAAGCGGTTGCTGGTGTCTTGAAGCTGGGTGAAGCTACAGTACATCTTTCCCTGCTTCTCTGTCAGTTTTCTCTTCGTGTTTTTCTTTCTCCTGGAATAGAGAATCACCTATATGACAATTTATTTTACTGAATCTGCCTTTTGCCAAGAGTGTGTTTGAGAGATGTTACTATATTGGAACAGTTAATTAACAGTAATTAGTATATATATATTTTCTTAAGAATTTGGATAGAGTTACACTCGAGCCAATTCTTTTCTTTTTATTTCATGTGTATTTTAAATGTAGTGCAAAAATAAATTGTGTTTTGCTCAACGTTAACTAATTTGACCAAATTAATTGCATCTGCAAGGCCACCCCTGACACTTATGTCAGGAAGGAAAGGTTAGACTCGGACTAATCTTCTGAATACATTTTGAGGGGTTTGAACTGGTCCGGTCCAGTCTATAATAAATTGGAGTAAAGCTTTCAGAACTGGTGAACAAGCTAGAGTTGGGAGCTGTCAGTGTTCAGTTGAAGTGGCTGGTGACCATATGAGTATTGTTGATTCAAAGGAAGTTGGTAGGTAGAGCCAGTGAGGTATTTGCATCACTACAAGGAGATATCTGGAGTATAAGGAAGTGAAAAGCACCATCTTTAGTGCAGATGAGGTAGTATCAGAAATCTACTGGCAATGTTTTAGGAATCGGAGGAGGGAGCCCGGTCTAATTTCAGTTATACCCCCTTCCATTGGGCAGAAGATATAAAAGTTTGTACGTATGCATAGATAGACTCAAGAACAGCTTATTTCCTGATGTTACTAGACCTCTGAATGAATCTCATATTTTAAATTCAATGTTGATCTCACTGTGCTTTCTCTGCAGTTGTAATGTTGTCTGCTTAGCTCTGTTCTACTACCCTAATGAACTTTTATATGGTATGATCTGTTTGTACTGCTCGCAAAACAAACCTTTTCACTGTATCTAGGTATGTGCAACAATATATCAAATCAAACATATGAAATTGCAAAGGATCAAAAGTAATTTTGCTAGGTGAATTCGGACATTCAAATTATATCAAACATAGGACACTTAAAGTGATTATTTTGGAGTAGTTCAAGAACTTACTTCCGGAAGCAGTGAGAACTCATGTAGAAGAGCAAAGCCTTAATACTTCTAGACTAGCAGTGGAAATGGCCGATTGATTTGGCTCATAAATCAAAGTTTGGCCTCTGACATCAATTTCAAACTAAGGGGCATAAAAACTGGGGCAAAGACAAATCCTTAGGTGATAAGGGAAAAAGGAGATCTCAGTGAAGATAGTAAAGATTGTTTACGACAGGGTGAAAAGGAAACTAGAAGGGAAACAAGTAAAAACACTAGGGACTTTTCACAATAATAAAGTAGGCCACATGAAGTTGCAGCGTTGGTGGTTTAGACAAAGTACTGGGAAAACTGATATAGGAAAATAAGATAAGCCAGTGAGTACTGAAGTGGTAAAGGAAGTAGTAGGGGAAGCTAAAAAGCTGCAAAAGTTTGTCAACCTGGTCAGGTATTGGTTGACAAGAAACTGCCAGATCTCTTTAAAGAGTTTACTTAAAAGGGCAAGATTTACTTGTTTATTTATTCCAGGAGGAGCAGATAAAGAAATTGCAATTTTAAGAGATACAGAAGAAAGTGAATTTTTGATGGAGAGAGATAAGGAGATATTTAATTCAGAAGGAGTACTGCCAGTAAAGGAGGTAATGTGGAAATCATGGTGAAGTGAGCAATGTTCCATTATGTAAAGTGAAGTTGGAGACTGATGAAAACTAAAGTAGTGGTGGTAGAAATAATACAGAAATTCTCAGTTCTGGAAATACAGTTTATCCTTTGCAATAATATAGCTGGATCAGAGGTGGGAGTGATGCCTATTGTGGTTGAAAAATTAGTGAAAAGTCAGGCAATTGAGGTGTTACAGAAAGTATATCCTTGGATTCTGCCTGATTGTGTGGTAACAAGGTGACAAAGGCACAGGTTAAAGCAAGAGAAGAAATCAAAGAATAAAGATAACAAAGTTGAAGTACAATTATCACAGTCCATGTCTAATCAAATAATTGAGAAGAAAACAAGAACAGATGGAGGAAAAAGTGTATTTCTTTTACTTCAGAGAAACTATTTGAGTTACAACAAAAAAAATGAAAGCCTAAAGCTGTTGGATCAAAAAGCATACAAAGAAGAAGATCGGAGTGTATCCCAGAATGTTATCTTGAAAATGATATCTTGATGAGGAAAGAAATACCATCACATATTCAGATAGATGAAAAATGGGCAGTTCGAGTTGTATTATCGATGGATCAGAGGTGCAGTTGGTAACACATGAATTACTAATAAGTCAGCATTTGGGAGGAAGGAAAATAAGCTAGACTACAAAAACATATTTGACCTTTTTATTTGACTGCATAAGAATGTGGTTGAATTTTAACAGACATGTCATACGTGTCAATTATTTAGAAAACATCAGGCAGTGATAAAACCACCACCTTTAATACCCATTCCTGCACTTAAGGACATCTTTTACTAGAGTCATAATTGATTGCACAGGACTGACCTAAAACATGAATTGGGAATTATTATTTGTTGACTATAATGGATGTGTCTACTAGATTTCCTGAGGCTAAAATGATTGCAGAAGAGCTACTCAATTTTTTAAAAAAATAATCGTATACTACCTACAGAGATACAAATCAGATAGTGTCAAATTTTACATCAAATTTATTCAATCAAGTTATGAATAGCTTAGGAATAAGACAATGCAAATCCATTGTACACCATTCAAAATTGCAGGGAGCATTAATTCAATTTAGCACAGCACGGGAATAGGCCCTTTGGATCACCAAGCCTCCGTCAATTCCTGGTCCTTATTTAGGCCAATGTGTGATTTCTACCCCCTCTGTTTGCCTCCCGTTCATGTGCCTTAAATGTTGCTCACATGCCTGCTACAACACTTCCACTGGCAGAGGGGTCCAGGCACCCACCTGCCTTTGGGTAAAAACCTTTTCCTCTGCACTTCTTCCCAAAACTTTTCCGCTTTCACCTTGAACCTGTGCCCTTTTAGTTGACTCTTCCACCAGAGGAAAAAGCTTCTGACTATCCATCCTATCAATGACTCTCAATTTTGACCTGCAGTCATTTGTATTTTAGCTTATTTTCCTTACTCCCAAATGGCATTGATCAGGTCACCCCTCAGCCTCCGTCTTTCCAATGAAACCAAGTATATCCAACTTCTCCTCATAGCTAAAACCCTCCAGACCACATAACATTCTATTAAGCTTTCTCTGCACCCACTCTAAAGCATCTATACCCTTCTGGTAGTGTGACCAGAACCCCACACAATATTCCAAATATGGCCTAACTAAAAGTTCTGTACAACTGTAACACAACTTGCCAACTTTTACATTCAATCATCTAGCCGACGAAGGAAAGCATGCTGTGTGCCTTCTTGACCACCTTATCACACTGTATTTTCACTTTCAGGAAAGTGTGGAACTGTATGCCCAGATTGTTCTGTATGTCAATGCCCCCAAGGGCTCTACCATTTACTGTATAATAATTTGCACCTGAATTTTATCTTCTAAAATGCATCACCTCGCATTTGTTTGGCTTGAACTCCACCTGTTATTTCTCTGCCAAGTCTGCATTAGAATGCTGGTAAACTTTAAAGACATATTGACAGATTATAGTCCAGACTATCCCAGACTATAAATGGGATGAAGGAATTTCAGTTATACTTTTTGCAATTAGGGACACCCCTAATGAAATCAACAAATTCAGTCCACCACTGAAATTAAGGAGAAATCATAGAATCCCTACAGTGTGAAAACTTGCCCTTCGCCCCAAAAGGTCCACACCAACCATCTGAAGAGTAACCCACCCAGACCCATTCTCATAAAATCCTATATTTACCCCAGACTTCTGCACCTAATCAACACACCGCTGAACACTATGGGCAATTTAGCATAGCCAATTGACCTAACCTGCACAGCTTTGGACTGTGGGAGGAAATCGGAGCACCTGGAGGAAATCCATGCAGACACAGACAGAATGTGCAAACTCCACACAGTCGCTCAAGGTTGGAATCTTGCAGCAGTGCCAACCACTGAACCACCGTGCTGCCCTAAAAATTGTTGAGCCAGAGTTCAGAAACCATACATTTGGATAAAATTTGGTGTCAAAGTTTAGGGAAAGATTAAATAGAGAGGGTGAGTTGGCTAGACAGCATTTAAAAGGTTGCAGAGCAGTGATGAAACAGGAAGCAGACGAAAAAAAAAATCAAATTTGCAACTTTGCTAGTGGAGATAAAGTGTTAGTGTTACTTCCAATGGTAGGCGAATTTTTAAAGGGCAAGGTTTAGTGGGTCTTATCAAATTGAAAAGAAACTGAGTGAGTGAGGTGAACTATTTACGTCAGGGAAGGAAGAAATCTCAGTACGTCACGTGAATATGCTCAAAATGTATCTTGATAAGGAAGAAAAGCAAAAGATGGTGTTACCGGTTACAGCACAAAATGAAGAAACAAGCTCAGATGATTCTGAACTGGACATTCCTCAAATTAAATGAGAAAGTTCTTAAAAATTTGAATAAATTGAGTTATCTTCCAGAGGAAAATCAAAAATGAATTGAATGTTATAACAATCACATGGGGAGATATGTGGGAATAAGCTGGGAAGTACTAATCTGATTACATGATGTAGGCAAAAGAAATGCTATACAAGCAACATCCTTATAGTCCTGATGAAAGGTTCTGCCCAAAACATCGACTCTCCTGCTCTTGGTGCTGCTTGACCTGCTGTGTTTTTTCCAGCTCCACATTTATCAACTCCTTATAGACTTAATCCTCTAAAATTGCCACAGATTAAAGAGATTGAATGCATGTACAAGACATTATAATTGAATTGAACTGCAGCAAATGGAGCTCCCCCACAGTAACTATGCTAAAATCAGATAGTAGCCAATGATTGTGTGTGGAGTTTCAAAGTCAATGCAATTACAAAAACTTATTTATACCTTTGCCATATCTGGAAGATGGTGTTGAGAAGGTTGGACAAGCAACTTCTCAAAGTTGGACTTACTCAGAGGATACTGTCAAGTACTTTCATCAGAAAAAGTAAAAGGAAGTTTGGGGCTTTCATGGTGTCAAATTGACTATACCAGTTTAAAATCAAGCTATTTGGTATGAAAAATGCACCAGTCATATTTCAAACTCTAATCAATGAAGTCATTTCAGGACTACCCAATTGTGTGGTGTACATTGACTATCTGGTGGTGATCTTTAATCATACATGGAAGGAACATTTGGAGCATCCAATGAAATTGTGCAATCAACTTTGAGAAGCAGGCTTGGTGATGAACTTGGCTAAGAGTGAGTTCGCAAAAGATCAAGTCACGTTCCTGGACCATGTTATTGAACAGGGAAAGATGGCCCCATAGGATGTGAAAACATATGTTATTAGGGAGCTTCTCACACGATTGACAAAGAGGGAAGTACTATGATTCCTGGGATTGAGAGGTTTTTATTGGAAGTTTGTACAGAATTTTAGCAGTGTGGTTGCTCCACTGACTGATTTGAAGTAGCGCAGAAAATTTCAGTGGACAAAAGGAATGCCAGAAGGCATTTGATAGCCTGAAAGCTGTGTTAACCACTGGCCAAGCAAGCAGTCTAATCAGAGCCTGAAGAAGGGCTTATGCCCGAAACGCCGATTCTCCTGCTCCTTGGATGCTGCCTGACCTGCTGCGCTTTTCCAGCAACATATTTTTCAGCTCTGATCTCCAGCATCTGCAGTCCTCACTTTCTCCCAGTCTAATCAGAGCCACTAGTAAGCAGCTTGAGGGGCCTGGGTTTTTTCTTAAATTAGAATTTGTGGGAAGCACGGTGGCATAGTGGTTAGCACTGTTGCCTCACAGCGCCAGAGACCCGGGTTCAGTTCCTGCCTCAGGCGACTGACTGTGTGGAGTTTGCACATTCTCCCCGTGTCTGCGTGGGTTTCCTCCGGGTGCTCCGGTTTCCTCCCACAGTCCAAAAATGTGCAGGTCAGGTGAATTGGCCATGCTAAATTGCCCATAGTGTTGTTAGGTGCAGAGGCAAATGTAGGGGAATGGGTCTGGGTGGGTTGCACTTCGGCGGGTCGGTGTGGACTTGTTGGGCCGAAGGGCCTGTTTCCACATTGTAAGTAATCTAATCTAATCTAAGAACATAAGCAGCCTGAATGGGTGGGATCAAGCTCCCACAGTACCACGATTTTTAGTTTTGCAGTAATAGCAGTTACTGGGGTCTTGAAGCTGCCGTTGCAAGCGACAATATATATCTTTCCATGCTGGTCTCAAAACAGACCCTTCGGTGCAACCTGTGCATGCTGACCAGATATCCCAACCCAATTTAGTCCCACCTGCCAGCACTCGACCCATATCTCTCCAAACCCTTCCTATTCATATACCCATCCAAATGCCTCTTAAATGTTGCAATTGTACCAGCCTCCACCACATCCTCTGGCAGTTCATTCCATACACGTACCACCCTCTCCGTGAAAAAGTTGCCCCTTACGTCTCTTATATCTTTCCCCTCTCATCCTAAACCTATGCCCTCTAGTTCTGGACACCCCGACCCCAGGGAAAAGACTTTGTCTATTTATTTTATCCATGCCCCTCATAATTTTGTAAACCTCTATAAGGTCACCCCTCAGCCTCCAACGCTCCACCCCAACCTGTTCAGCCTCTCCCTATAGCTCAAGTCCTTCAACCCTGGCAACATCCTTTTAAATCTTTTCTGAACCCTTTCACGTTTCACAACATCTTTCCAAGAGGAAGACCAGAATTGCACGCAATATTCGAACAGTGGCCTAACCAATGTCATGTACAGCCGCAACATGACCTCCCAACTACTGTACTCAATACTCTGACCAATAAAGGAAAGCATAACAAATGCCTTCTTCACTATCCTATCTACCTGTGACTCCACTTTCAAGGAGCTATGAACCTGCACTCCAAGGTCTCTTGGTTCAGCAACACTCCCTAGGACCTTACCATTAAGTGTATAAGTCCTGCTAAGGTTTGCTTTCCCAAAACGCACCACCTCGCATTTATCTGAATTAAACTCCACCTGCCACTTCTCAGCCCATTGGCCCATCTGGTCCAGATCCTGTTGTAATGAGGTAACCCTCTTCGCCGTCCACTACATCTCCAATTTTGGTGTCATCTGCAAACTTACTAACTGTACCTCTTATGCTCGCATTCCAAATCATTTGTGTAAATGACAGAAGCAGAGGACCCAGCACCGATCCTTGTGGCACTCCACTGGTTACAGGCCTACAATCTGAAAAACCCTCCACCATCATCCTCTGTCTTCTACCTTTGAGCCAGTTCTGTATCCAAATGGCTAGTTCTCCATTGCCTGTAAGACAATCCGATTTACTGAAACTGTCTTTTGCCAAGGGTATGTTTGAGATTTTACTATATTGGAACAGTTATTTTAGTAGTTAATACATCTATTATTTTGTTAAGCATTTCAATAGTTTCAGATTCTTTTCTTATGCTTATTTTGTCTATTTTTACACTACAGTTAAAACACAAGTGCGTTTTACTTAACGTCAAGTAGTTTGACCAACAATTGCATCTGGAATGCAACACCTTACAATAATAAAAAAAAAGACTTAGGGTCCAGACTACCTTCTGAATGTTTTGAGGTGATTTGGTCTGCTCCATAACAATGGGGCAACATGGAGGGACAAAGAGATCTGGTGTTCCTATACACCAGTCAATAAAAACAGATAGGCAGTTTCAGCAAGCAATTCAAAATGCAAATGGTATATCAGCCTTTATTGGAACAGGATTTGAGTTCAGAAGTAGGGATATCTTACTGTAGTTAAAGGGCCTTGGTAAGATCACACATAGGAGTACTGCATGTAGTTTTGGTCTCCCCACCCAAGAAAGGACATAATTGCCATAGATTGAGTGCAGTGAAGGATCACTAGGCTGACGCCAGGGTTGGCAAGACTGTCTTAATAGGAGACATTAGTGTATATAGACCCAGATGAACCAGAGTTTAGAATGGTGAGAGAGGATCTGATTGAAACAAAACTAACAGGACTAAACAGACTTGGCTCAGGGAGGATGCTTTCCATGGTTGGAGAGTCTTGAACTAGGGGCTGCCATCTCTGGGTAGGGGGTGAACCATTAAGGATTGGAGGGGAAGAAAAATTTCAAAAAAGTGTACTGAACCTGTGAAATTCTTTACCACAGCAGGCTGTGAAGGCCATGTCACTGAACACATTCAAGAAATAATTTACATTTTACATTTTAAAAGGCATGAAGGGCTTTGAGAAAAAAGCAGGAATATGACATTGTGATAGAGGATCAACCATTATCAGCTTGAAATAGCAGAGCAGACCAAAGGGCCAAATGGCCTACTCCTGGAATCTATTCTTCCTGACAAAATGGACAATGCTGCCTGACCTGCTGCGCTTTTCCAGCAACACATTTCCAATCTCACATATACTCTACCTCCAAATTTTTGCTCACTCTTATCAAGGCATTATCCATTTACAGATTATCTGTAAACTCCATTTGCCTTCCAACCTACTATCTTTTGCTGACAAAACAACCAACAAGCCTCTAAGAAAGCATTTAATATTGATCATAAATAGCTGAGGACCTAACACCGATTCTTGTTTTCCACTAACTACAGTTTGCACCCTGAAGATGACCCATCGATCTGACGAATTAACAGTACAAATGTAGGTGGAGGATGATCTTATGGCCACGAGAGAGAAAGCATTACAAGGTGAATATTCACAGGGATGTAACTTTGCTGAAAAATGTGTTGCTGGAAAAGCGCAGTAGGTCAGGCAGCATCCAAGGAGCAGGAGAATCGACGTTTCGGGCATAAGCTCTTCTTTAAGATTCCTGAACACATTTTTCAGCTCTGATCTCCAGCATCTGCAGTCCTCACTTTCTCCCAAGGATGTAACTTTTTAAAGAAAGGGTGGTGGACCAGCATTGCTGGGAAATATTAAGCACAAGAAATGATCTTGAAGCAGAAGCATAATCCTTATGGGTGGAGAAGAGAAATAAAACAGCAAGACCAGGCCGGTTGAAGCAGTCCATAGGTACACTAACAGTAGCAATATCGCGGAATGGAGAATAATTTCAGGAGGTAATGAGGGCAGGTAATAAAGAACAGCAAACAAACAAACAAACCAGAGTAGAAGATCCCCTCAGAAGCAGTGGACTTCACATGGCAGAATTTAGCACTCCGTTTGAACAGGAACTTGGGATAGGAAAATTGTACTAAGCTTATACAAGGGTTATTGGAAGAGGAATGAGGACAGCACTGACTACACGGGACTGGTAAAGCAGCTTTGCAGCAAAAACAGTTGAGGATCAATGATCGTCATTTAAGAAAATAGTTCATTAGAATATGTCGTTGCTGTGACCAATGAGGAACAAGGATGCAAGGAAAAGAATAAGCAAACCATGGTTAACTTGGATAGTATCAGATTGAAAGAAAAACAACATACAATAAGGCAAAGGTTTGTGATAAGCCAGAGGATTGGGAAAGTCTTAAAGAAAAAGACACACCTGGAGGGTAAAATTGTAAATATCAAGACTGACATCAAGAGTTTATTCCAGTATATAAAGGGAGGGAAGCCAAAGTGAAATACAACACAGGCACTTTAGAGAATGAGGAAGTGAGGACTGCAGATGCTGGAGATCAGACCTGAAAATGTGTTGCTGGAAAAGCGCAGGTCAGGTAGCATCCAAGGCCAGTCCTGAAGAAGGGCTTATGCCCGAAACGTCGATTCTCCTGCTCCTTGGATGCTGCCTGACCTGCTGCGCTTTTTCAGCAACACATTTTCAGCACTTTAGAGAATGAGACTGGGAAAATAATGTAGGACCAGGGAATGGCAGAGGAGTTAAGTAAGTACTTTGCACCAGTCTTCACTGTGGAAGACACTGATAACATCCCAAAACTACAAAATATACAAGGGGAGAAAAATGACTGGAAATAAATACAATAACTATCATGACAGAAGTAGTGCTTGGGAAACTAATGGGGCTAAAGCCGGAAAATCCCCTGGAGCTATTGGAATACATCCAAGAATATTAAAAGGACTACAGCAATACTGGATGCACTGACAATAACCGCCCATGAATCCTTAAGATTTGAGAAATACTCCAGAGGATTAGAAAATTGCTTTATTTCTAAAAGTGAAGGAGACAAAATAGCTAACTACAGGCCAGTTAATGTCCAATATTAGGAATACATTAAAGTCTATTATAAAACACAATATGATGAAGCAAATTCAGCATACCTTCATGAAGGAGAAATTATGCCTGACAAATTTACAAAATTCTTTGGAGGAGATAACAAGCAGGATAGTTAAAGGGGAAATAAAGAAAGTAATATATTGTAAAAAGTAGATGTAAAAGGGGTTTTAAAAAAAAAAAGGTACTCAGCCTGAATCTACTTAAATGTAAGAATTGGAGGTAGTATTAGTGTGGATGGAGCAAAAGCTAGCAAATAAAAGAAAAGGCGGGGCCTTTTTAGGCTGGCAACCTGTAACAGGGATCAGGGCTGGGGCCACAATTTGACATTTCATGGTGCCAGGATCAAGGATGTCTCAGAGGGGGTGCAGGATGTTCTCAAGAGGGAAAAAAGGGTCCAGCAGGAGGTCATTGTGCACATTGGGACCAACGACAAAGGAAGGGGAAAAAAAAAAGATTCTGAATACAAAGTTAGGTGGGAATTTTAAAAAGTTGGTCCTCGAGAGAGTAATATCTGGATTACTCCTGGTACTACAAGCTCGTGAGGATAGGAATAGGAGGATAGAGATGAGTGCATGGCTGAGGAACTGGAGGGTGTATGGAGAAGATTTCACATTTTTGTATCATTGGAATCTCTTCTGGGGTAGAAGTGACCAGTACAAGGAGGATGGATGGAACCTAAAATTGAAGGGGTCTGGTAGGGAGATTTGCTCGAGCTGCTCTGGAGGATTTAAACTAGTACAGTAGGGGTGTGGGATCCAGGGAGATAGTGAGAACAGATAGCAATCTAAGACTAGTACAGTTGAGAGAAGAATCGAACAGTCAGGGCAGACAGGGACAAAGCAGAGAACAAAGTAGGATTGATCAATTAAACTGCATTTATTTCAATGCAAGAGGCCTAACAGGGAAGGCGGATGAACTCAGGACATGGTTAGGAATATGGGACTGGGATATCATAACAATTACAGAAATGTGGCTCAGGGATGGACAAGACTGGCAGCTTAATGTTCCAGAATACAAATGCTACAGGAAGGACAGAAAGGGAGGCAAGAGAGGAGGTGGAGTGGTGTTTTTGATAAGGGATAGTTGTACTGAGGGAGGACATTCCTGGAAATACATCCACGGAAGTTATTTGGGCGGAACTGAGAAATAAGAAAAGGGATGATCACCTTATTGGGACTGTATTATAGACCCCCCTAGTGGTCAGCAGAAAATTGAGAAACAAATTTGTAAAAGTAAATTTCAGTTATCTGCAAGAATAACAGGGTGGTTATGGTAGGGGATTTTAACTTTCCAAACATAGACTGAGTGCGCCATAGTGCTAAAGGTTTAGATGGAGAGCAATTTCTTAAGTGTGTACAAGAAAACTTTCTGATTCAATATGTGGATGTACCTGCAAGAGAAGGTGCAAAACTTGAACTACTCTTGGGAAATAAGGCAGGGCAGGTGACTGAGGTCTTAGTAGGGGAGCACTTTGGTCGCTGGCCCCATAATGTAATCTAATCTAATCTAATAATTCTATTAGTTTTAAAATAGTGATGGAAAAGGATAGACCGGATCTAAAAGTTGAAGTTCTAAATTGGAGGCAGGCTAATTTTGACAGTATCAGGCAAGGACTTTCAAAAGCCAATTGAGGGCAGAAGTTCATATGTAAAGGGACAGCTGGAAAATGGGAAGCCTTCCGAAATGAGACAAGAGTCCAGAAATAGTATACTTCTGTTCGGGTGAAAGGAAAGGCTGGTAGGTGTAGGGAATGCTGGATGACTAAAGAAATTGAGAGTTTGGTTAAGTAAAAGAAGAAAATTTATGTCAGCTATGGGCAGGATAGAGCAAGTGAATCCTTAGAAAATTATAAAGGCAATAGGAGTATACTTAAGAGGGAAATCAGGAGGGCAAAAAAGGGGACATGAGATAGCTTTGGCAAATAAGAGTTGAGGAGGATCCAAAGGGTTTTTACAAATACATTAAGGACAAAAGGGTAACTAGGGAGAGAATAGGACCCCCTAAAAGATCAAGAAGGCAGATTTTGTATGGAGCTGCAGGAGATGAAGATACTAAACAATTATTTTGCATCAGTGTTTACTCTGCAAAAGGACATGGAAGATATAGAATGTGGAAATAAATGGTGACATCTTGAAAAATGTCCATATTATAGAGCAGAAGTACTGGATGTCTTTAAACGCATAAAAGCAGAAAGATCCCCAGGACCTGATCAGGTGTACCCTAGACCTCTGTGGGAAGCTGGGAAAGTGTTTGCTGGGCCTCTTGCTGAGATATTTGTATCATCAATAGTCACAGGTGAGGTATTAGAAGACTGGAGGTTGTCTAATATGGTGTCACTATTTAAGAAAGTTGGTAAGGACAAGCCAAGGAACTACAGACTGGCGACCCCGACGTTGGTAGTGGACAAGCTGTTGGAAGGAATCCTGAGGGACAGGATGTACATGTATTTGCAAAGGCAAGGACTGATTAGAGATAGCCAACATGGCTTTGTACGAGGGAAATCATGTCTGACAAACTTAATTGAGTTTTTTGAAGAAGTAACAGAGGATTGATGAGCGCAGAGTGGTAGGTATGATCTATACGGATTTCAGCAAGGCGTTTGACAAGGTTCCCCATGGGAGACTGGTTAACAAGGTTAGATCTCATGGAATATAGGGAGAGCTCACCATTTGGATGCAGAACTGGCTCAAAGGTAGAAGACAGAGGGAGGTGGTGGTGGAGGCCTGTGATCAGTGGAGTGCCCTGGGATCAGTGCTGGGTCCACTACTTTTCATCATTTATACAAATGATTTGGATGTGAGCTTAAGAAGTATACTTAGTACATTTGCAGATGACACCAAAATTGGAGGTATGGTGGACAGCAAAGACAGTTACCTCAGATTACAACAGGATCTTGTTCAGATGGGCAAATGGGCTGAGGAGTGGCAGATGGCATTTAATTCAGATAAGTGAAAGGTGCTACATTTTGGAAAGGCAAATCAGGCCAGGACATATACACTTAATGGTAAAGTCCTAGGAGAGTGTTACTGAACAAAGAGACCTTGGAGTGCAGGTTCATAGCTCCTTGAAAGTGGAGTTGCAGGTGGATATGATAGCGAAGGTGGTGTTTGGTATGCTTTCCTTTATTGGTCAGAGTACAGGAGTTGGGAGGTCATGTTGAGGCTGTACAGGACATTGGTTAGACCACTTTTGGAATATTGCATGCAATTTTAGTCTCCTTCCTATTGGAAGGATGTTGCGAAACTTGAAAGGGTTCAGAAAAGATTTACAAGGATGCTGCCAGAGTTGGACTTGAGCTAGAGGGAAGAGGCTGGGGCTATTTTCCCTGGAGTGTCTGAGGCTGAGCGGTGACATTGCAGAAGTTTATAAAATCATGACGGATATAGATAGGGTAATAGGTTAGGTCTTTTCCCCTGGGTAGGGGAGTCCAGAACTATAGAGCATAGGTTTTGAGGTGAGAGGAAAAAAGATATAAAAGAGACCTAAGGGGCAACTTTTTCATGCAGAGGGTAGTGAATGTGTGGAATGGGCTGCCACAGGAAGTGGTGGAGGCTAGTACAATTGCAAAATTTAAAAGGCATCTGGATGGACACATTAATAAGAAGGGTTTGGAGGAATATGGGCCGGGTGCTGGCAAGAGAGACTAGATTGGGTTGGGATATCTGGTTGGCATGGCCGAGTGGGATCGAAGGATCTATTTCCATGCTGCACATCTCTATGACTCTAAGTATGTCTTTCAAAATCAGTATCCGCCTCTATCAGTGAGCATTTAGAAATTTTATTTCTCTTCATCAACATTCCCTTCGTCAGGAAGGGCTTATGCCCAAAACGTAGACTCTCCTGCTCCTTCGATGCTGTCTGACCTGCTGAGCTTTTCCAGTGCTACACTTTAGGATAGTGAAGGCGGCATTGGGTAAGCTTTCCTTTATTGGTCAGAGTATTGAGTACAGGAGTTGGGAGGTCATGTTGCAGCTGTACAGGACATTGGTTAGGCCACTGTTAGAATATTGCATGCAATTCTGATCTCCTTCCTATCGGAAAGATGTTGTGAAACGTGAAAAGGTTCAGAAAAGATTTACGAGGATGTTGCCAGGGTTGGAGGATTTCAGCTACAGGGAGAGGCTGAACAGACTGGGGCTGTTTTCCCTTGGAGGCTAAGGGGTGACCTTATAGAGGTTTACAAAATTATGAGGGGCATGGATAGGGTAAATAGGCAAAGTCCTTTCCCTGGGGTCGGGGAGCCCAGAACTAGAGGGCATAAGTTTAGGGTCAGAGAGGAAAAATATAAAAAGAGAGACTTAAGGGGCAATTTTTTCACACAGAGGGTATGGAATGAGCTGCCAGAGGAATTGCTACATTGAAGAGGCATTTGGATGGGTATATGAATAGGAAGGGTTTGGAGGGATATGGGCTGGTGCTGGCAGGTGGGACTAGATTGGGTTGGGATATCTGGTCGGCATGGACGAGTTAGACTCAAGGGTCTGTTTCCATGCTGTACATCTCTATGACGCTCTGGCATTTGCAGTCCTCACCTTGTCTCAATAAAACTCAGTTGTGTTGTATCACAAGACTTGCACGGAAGAAAGATTCAATTATATAGGAAACACAAGAATGACAAGACCTGTAATAAGGTGCTTCAATTCAGTAAAACAATTAACTATAAAACTTTATTTTGGTACAGGCACAGAAGTCAAAATTGAACAAATGAAATTAAAGTACTTACGCATGTGGGCATATGTATTTTACATGTGGTGCCCTGATAGCTGTCAAGCCCTCTGCCCAGCCATACCTAGAAAATAAAGAAGATAGTGAATATGAATTTTACATAAACTGGGAAATAATCTCAGCTACAATGGATGTTAGCCACATTCGTGCACACCCAAAAGGGTGTATATGTGCAAATATTAACTAAACAGCAAATAACCTGAATATAAATCACATGTTTAAAATCTTTTATCAGACTGCTTACATCAGCCCTTTCAACGTTATGCTCAGGGTCATAACGAGACACGGAAAACCACCTTTCTTTCCTCATTGAGAAGTGCCAAGGCCCAAAGCTGGAGATGTCAGACCAATAGAAGATGCATATCTTTGAAAATGACAATTTTTTAAATGATTATTTTAGGAATTTTGCAAATTTTCAACAATAGACTAGGTTTCTGTTGGGCCATCATACTTTTTAGTGCACAACATAAGACACGATTGAGTGGCTGAGTGCTGGAAGATAGCTGTCACAAGATAAATTTGATCTTCAATAATTAAACAACATCTGTAAATCTATTTAATATGCTCATTTGTATTTCTTAAAATAGATGTTTCCACATATAAAGTGGAAACTGTTGAAGTTTTTCCCTGCTGCCCATTGCAGGACCAAAATCCTGACATACTTTTTTTGATCTGTTAGCTGAGGAAATCCTTCAAGAGAAATTGTATGCATTATACCTTCCAGAGATACCTGTAACATATTTCTTTGTTTGACAATAAAGGCTATGAAAAAACCCAATAAAAATTCACTGGGAGCTCTGCAGTAATGAATACAAAACAGGAAGTAATTCCAGAGATGGAATTACTGCAGATATGCAGGTCTATGTGGAGAGAGAAAGAGAATTAACAGAGTTCAGTAGGACAATTCTTCACACTCTTTCTTGCATTCATCCAAAGTATTTGACTCAGTAAATGTTGCAGCTCTGGATTGTACTCAAATATTTGAACAGCCAAGGAACTTCACAATTCTGCAGACATTTCATAATATGTCCTCAGTGGAAGACCTGAAACAGAAGACTTTAAAATCTGGATCGAAAGACGTGGGATTGTCCGCATGCTATTTTTAACGAGTCAACCAGCCTGATTTAGATGATCTTCGCCTATTATTCAGCATTTCTCACAAATCTTTCACTGCTGAGAACATCCAAAGTTAAAAACCACACAACACCAGGTTATAGTCCAACAGGTTTAATTGGAAGCACACT
The DNA here is from genome assembly GCF_004010195.1 of Chiloscyllium plagiosum. NCBI lineage: Eukaryota > Metazoa > Chordata > Chondrichthyes > Orectolobiformes > Hemiscylliidae > Chiloscyllium > Chiloscyllium plagiosum. The sequence continues at coordinate 66,206,209 of NC_057713.1, forward strand.
AGCTTTCGGAGCGACGCTCCTTCATCAGGTGATAGTGGAGGGCTCAGTGAATTGATCTTTACATTGCTCAGGCCAGATACCAACTCTGACACCTCTTTGTACTGTTCCCTCGATTATGACCCCACCTCTGATCAACAAGCCATCATCTCTCAGACCATCAAAAACCTTATCACTTCAGGAGCTCTCCCATACATAGCCTCCAACTTGATAGTTAACTAACCCCACACTGCCCATTTCTATCTCATGAAGGATAGGTCACACCTGACAAATCAAGAGTTTTTTTGAAGATGTGTCAAAAGTGGTGGACAGAAGGAAGACTATGGATGTCATTTATATGGAGGCTTTTGATAAAGTGCCATATAAGAGACTGTTCGCTAAAGTGAAACCCATGGAATTTAAGGCAAATTACTGACGTGGATAGGAAATTGGCTGAGTGACAGGAAATAGTTAGAATAATGGGTAAGTATTCAAACTGGCAAGACACTACTAGTGGTGTTTGGGCCTCAGCTATTTACAATATTCAATAACAACTTGGATAAATTCCTCAGTTCAAAGATGTACAGATTAGGTGGATTCCCATGCTAAATTGTCCTATATTGTTCAGAAATGTGTAGACTAGGTCGATTAGCCATGGCTTATGCAGGTTTTCAGGGGATAAGGCAGGGGGTGGTCTGGGTGGGATGTTCTTTGCAAAGTGTAGATTCGGTGGGCCGAATGGCTGATATCTGCTTTGTCGGGATTCTGCCATTATATGAAAGACAGTAGATAAACTACTTCCACTGGTTGAAAATTCGAGAAGCAAGAGGCATAGTCTAAGAATTTGGGTCAGGCCATTTGAGAGAGATGTTAAAACACAATGTGTATAGTGGTAATTTGGAATTCTCTCTCAAAATGGCGGTCAATGTTAATTCAACTTTAATCTCAGGTAGACAAGTTTGTATTATTATCATCAAGAGGTAATCTCAGGCAGGCATAATGGATTTAGGTCACAGATCAGCCATGATCTTACTGAATGGCAGAGGAGGCTCAAGGGGTTGAATGGCCTACTCCTGTTTCTCACTTCTTGATTTATTTTTAAAAGGGTAGTTTGCAGAAAAACATTTCAAGCTCACATGCACGTTAAAAAAAAAAGACAGTATGCCCTGAACAGAAAAAGAACAAGCTCATTTTCATGCTGTGCTTTCTAATACACTAAAAAACATTATTGCCAAATTGGCATTATCAAAATTACAGTTTGATGAAGGACTTCAGTAACTCTCCATTATCAGTGGTATCATGCTTTTTCTACATTTTCTAATTATTACACAGCTTATTTTTATTATGGGAAGCACTCAAATGGTCAAAGGCTTTTCTAGTGAATTTTCAGATTATTCAAGAAATAATAATTACGGCAACGGTTGAGCATTAAGTGTGCCTGTACTCTCTCCTCATAGCTTTGCCAAATGCATGCTCATCACATACAAGGGATGTCAAGTCATCATTGAGGCAGGAAAATCAGTTTTTTATTATTCATTCACAGGAGGTGGTTGTTGACTAGGCCAGCATTTAGTGTCAACCACTAAGCGCCCATAGGGTTGTTAAGAGTCAATCACAATGCTGTAGGTCTAGAGTCACATGCAGGCCAGTCAAGGCAAGGATAGTTGTGTCCTTCCCTAATGGACACAAATGAACAAGATAAATTTCTCCCCGACAATTGACAACCATTTCATGGTCGCCATTATACTCAAGTTCATTTTTTAAAATACTTGAAGTCAAATTTTAATCATCTTCCATGGCAGGATTCTGGAACATTACCCATACCTCTGAATTAATAGCAATAAAACCATTTGGCCATCACCTCCTCATAAGTGATCAACCCTGTGCTTAACACAAACTTGGGTCTGATCGCATATCTATACTGGTTTGTTGGGAAAAATAAAGCATAGAATCCATACACATTTTTTGATCCCCCCATGGATGAGGGGTGCCAAGGGCTCTTGCAGTGCCAATCAATCATTCTGAAGGTGGCTAGCCAGCCACATTTCAGGAATGAGACATGCGATTCCCACAACACACTAGAACACATTTATTCAAAAATCAGTGACAAATACATATTGAATATAACCAATTTTCATTATACACCTGAAGTAATATATTATACACAACAAAAAAAAGTCTCTTACCCAGTGTCTCCTAATCCATGGAGAAAGATAACCTACAAGTAAAAGGGGAATAACAAAATAAATAGATTAAGAAAAACTATAGCAATAAAATCAACATGAAGCTTAAAGAAAAACAAAAAACTTTCTGCACAGAAAATACAAATGAGACGGACGTATTCTTTTATCACACCATTCTATCATTTCCTCAAAAATAGTTCAAATATCTCAGACATCTAAAACATTTACCACCTTATAAATAGCTTGCAATGCAAGTTGACCACAGCTTGACAAGGGCAAGAGAGATTTGAAATCCTGATAATTGACGCAATCATAAAAAGGTCATTTTGCCCATCAATGCCAGATCAACTCCCTTACAGACTTTTCCCTTTCAAGTATTTATGCAATTATTTTTTGAAAGGTTATGGCCAAACCTGACCTCCCCACTCAGGCAACGCATCAGGATCAAAACTCCCAATTTCTAGCAATTACTTTAAAATGTACATCTACCAATTACCAGATCTCTTGCCACTGTCAAGTTTGCCTCACTTACTCTTTCAAAATCATGAAGGATTTTGAAACATGAAATTTTCTTCCAATTTTATCTATTTTAAAGGAGAACAATGCCAACTTCACTCATTTCATTCCACATCCTTACTACTATGCTTGGGAATTTCTTCTGTTCTGCAAACTGTTCAAGACTTTGGCTTCTTTGCAGAGATGTGGTACGTAAATTAAGACATATCATTCCAAATGGGGAAATCTAGGCGTTTTATGATTGAATGATAAAATATATCAAAACCATTCACAGGATGTAAGCATCATTGGTTGGACCAGCATTTATCACCCACTCCAAAAGCTGCCCAGACAGTGAAGAGTCAACTGATTGCTGTGTCTTTAGAGTCACATGTAGGCCAAAGCAGATAAGAACAGGAGTTTCCTTCTATAAAAGGAGTCAAAATTACAAAAAAAAACAAAGTTATGGAATGCACATCTTTATAAAGAACATTTTTGTTTGGAAACAGCATTCTCAACTGGTCACCTTCAAAAGATTTCTATATGTAAACTTAATGTCTGTTTCTGCACCTCATTTGAAATCTTATCATTTAGTTTATAAAACCTCTTCAGGTCAGTCAAAACGAATCGCTTCACACTTCTGAAAATCTTAATCATATTCCTGATTTTGCTGGTCACACTAAAGAGTAGCAAATCCAATTTGGCCAGTAACATCACCAACTAACCACTAACATTAGCAAAGCAACAGAAAACACAATTTGATATTCACTTTGCGTTTTGCCAGAAACATTCACCCCCAGACCTCACTGCAGCCCTGATTCAACACGGACAAGACCTGAATTCCAGAGATGATAGTAAATGTCCTTGATATCAAAGCATCTCCAAGACATGAGCAAGAAATCTGAACTTCAGGTACCAGCTCCAACACTTGGGAAACTCAAAATCAACAATGACTTCATAGCTTGCTCGTATTTGCACCAAATACCCTATCTGAACTATTCATACTAATGTACCATAGCAGGAATATGAACCATCTACATTGCCTACTACTCACCAGGTTTCAAGAACACTACTTGCAATCCTCCTGGTCGAGTTCTTGAAACTTTTCTGTTATTTTCAAACCACCTTCATCGATCCACACTTCACTGTGAACTTGCTATTTATCAGACTACTCCTTTTAGGAACTGTAGTTTTAGGAGGTTTTTTCCCTTAAATAAAATTAACGCTGGCTTAAGCTTCACCTTTGAGTAATGTGACAATACCAATGAGAATTACTTTTTTTTTCCCCCCCACAGTTATAGAATCATTGACCCTTGTAAGTTTTTTCTGCAATTTCTTCAATGCATTTGCATCCTTCCTACTGTGTGGAACCAAACTTTCACACAGCTGAGGACCGAACAAGTATCTTAAACAAATTAAGCATCATCCTCTCGCTCTTTGTATACTCTATGCTGCAAATAATAAAGACCAGGATACTGTTGTTCTATTCACTGTGACACTCAGGTCCTGCACCTTCTTTAGAACTGTACTCTTATTTTACCTTGCTTGTTCATTTGTTTCTTACCAAAGTGTATTAGTTTCTGCATTGAGCTGTCACTTATCTTCTGTTCAGTACACGTCAACTGGTCTGTCTACATGCCTTTGAAGTCTCACACTGTCCTTCGCACAAATTTATAGTGCTTACAACTTTTGTATCATCCTCACGTTATATAATTGTTCCCTGCATATCAAGATCTACAGCATTCATATTTATCAGGAAAAATAAAGGGTCCCAACATCAATCCTTGGGGAACTATACTATAAACATTCCTTCAGGCCAAAATATAGCCTTTACTCTGGCTGAATATTAGGAAATAATCCCATGACCACAAATGTACTCACTTTTGAGGAGCTACAAGTTCTCACAAAATTGTTGCATGGCACTGTATCAAAATGCCTGTTGAAAGTTCATGTTCATAACAGCATTACCCACATCAACCCTGCTACCACTTCAAAATCTCCAGCAACTTAGTTAAATGTGATTTTCCCTTTACAAATCTATGCTGGTTCTTCCCGATCAAGCCATCTTCTTCTGTGTGAAGCATAATTCAATCCCACATAGCACACATTGTTCCTCCTGAGTTTCAAGGTGAAACCACAATTATCTTAATAGATCAGTGGGTTTTTCATGTAACATTTGAGGGGTTGCATGAAAAGGAATGCAACATCTGAAACAAAAAAACAGAGGAGCGGAGGTTGTTGTATCTAACCTCTCCTAAACTGTAGTTCAGTCTAATGCATATCAGTCACTTCTTTACCACCTAGACATTGTCCTGGAAAAAAAAAATGAGAAAAAAAAAATCAGAAATCTATATCCAATCAAGAAAACAAGTTGAAAATTCTCCTCTAAGCTCGCAAGGCAATCAAAACTGCTCCAAGAAACTATACTAAGTGACACTGATTAATTGATACCTACTTCCAAAATTTGATCTTCCCCTAGCTAGGAACAAATGTAGGTCTACCCTCTAGGAAAAGGACACTCACTGCTTCAGGCCTACTAATGGATTAAAAAAAACCTAATATCTAACAGGTTTCTTCCCTTGTGTAATTAAATGCATAACCTTAGTAAAATTATTTGCTGGAGTGAGTTTTCATGTTCATGTAACCATTGTCAATGTCCTCAGTGAAATTGGTCAAGTCTACACCTCCCTTAGGTGAAAGGAATCAGGACTTCAACCTAAGGTATTTTCAACGAAAAAAAATTGTGGCCTTCCTCAGAACCGTTCTGTAATGAGTGGAACCATCTGGATCTTGTTGACTATAAGATCCTTGACTAGGGTTGTTAGCAATAGAACCGGGGGCCACGGCCCAGGTTGTTTCCAGGGTGTCCCTCTTCTGTTGCTGTTGCTGCCAGCATCGCTTGGGCCCATTAGGAATCAGGACTGTTACTGTTACCTAGGTACGTTAAGAACCAGAACAGCTGCAATTGTTTGAGGACCACATGTCAGAAAACCCCTGAAGCATCTGGCAGAACAGCATGGCTAGTCCCAAAATAAAAAGCTTCAACTGCACTTGTTGCACTAGCCACGACCTTGGGTTCAGCTGTTTCAGTTCTGGCCACAACCCATCCCCTTTAGGCCCTTTATCAAAGGCCAAGGGATTAAGGCCTACCTTCACTCAGATACACAGCAAGGCCATAGCTAGTATAGTCAGCCCACTAGCTATCACTGTTGCGACCAACACACATGGAAAGGCCATATTTTTCCTGCAGTCACTGTTGGCAGGACATATTTACCCTTCGACCCTCTGGAGGTCACTGCCCTGATATCGCACCTTTTTTCTGCCAGTGAGGTCTTCCTTCTCCTCTCTCTTCCCCCCAAAATAGAATATTGGGAAGAAATCCAGTCAGGTGTAACACCGCTCCTGTTTGGGCTAAAGGACTTTCAGGCATTTTAACAACCTGCTGGAGGACAAGCGGTTCTAGACCAATTGGAGAAGGGAGTAGGGTGGGGGGGGAATTCCCCTTCCTGGAGGGGATAATGGGACGTGAGCAAGGCTGTCAGAAGTACAAATCAGACAAAGAGGTAGGAAATCGAAGATTTAACTGTTGGAGAAGGAGATGCTTGACCTGGAGTCACATCTCAGTCAGCTCAATGCAGACTCCTCTCTGTGGGGCAGGAGTGTGGAGAGAAGGCGGCTGTGCTTCGAGACTGCAGTTTGTTGGGTCCTGGGGTGCGTATGACAGGTCACAGAATTCTGTGGGAGGACCTGCCACAGCTCAGACCAGAGGACACCAGAAGGCTTGACACTCTGGTCGTTTTTGAAGAACTGAACGATACCCTCACCTGGCTTCCATGAGCCAATCAACAGTGCCAGACAGGCTTCTGTGGAGTACTTCAGTGCGCTCTGGAATGTCATTGGTGGAGAGAGGGGGGGGGGGGGGGGGAGAATGCTATGACTACACGCAGGTGCTGGGGAAGTGACTGATTGCTGGAGAGCTTGGCACAGGGTGATCATAGCCCTGCTGCCAAAGAGGAGGGACCTGTGTTCTCTCAAGAACTGGCATCTGATCTCCCTCCTCCGCAGAGATTACAAACTTTTTGCCAGGGTGCTGGCTTCTCACCTGGTGTCTGTGCTAACACACACGACCCACCCTAGCCGGTTAAAATTGACCTGGGCGGAAGGATTCACAACAACATCCATCTGGTCGGGGCCCTTCTCGTTTATATTTTTGTTGTGTGCTTTCCTGATCAGGTGTTTGACAGGATCAAGAGTATCTGCTTGGGACTCTGCGGGCAACGCAGTTCAGGACACAATCACCCAGATCTGACATTTGTACACTGCTGCTGACTGGGTGGTTAAAAGGTTAACAGGTCCCTAATGGCGACCCTTCGCTTCAGGAGTATGTCAGGGCTGACCTTTGTCCTGCCAGCTGTATTCCCTCTGCATGGAGCCTTCACAGTACCTCTTGCAGAGGTCGTTCTCGGGGCTAGTTCTGTGTGGACCGGACACAGACGTGGTCTTTTTGGCTTATGGTTGATAATATGCTCATGCTCACTGAGCTGGCTGACCTGGCAAGGGTGAGCAAGTGCTAGGTGGTGTTCTGTCTTCTGCCAGGATCAACTGGGCCAACTGTTTTGGACTCCTGGTTGGTCCGTGATGGGTGGACTCTCTGCCAGAGAAATTAGAGTTGCAGCTGGAATACCACCCATCTCCTCTATCTGGGGTCTGGAGGGCAAAGTCTCAGCTCACCTAGGCAGATGAACAGGACTACTGAGTGCTCTCTTACAGGGGTGGAGTGCTGGTCATAAACCAGCTGGTGGCCTCCACATTGTGGTACCAGTTGGTCCCGGAGTCTCTCCTCCTGGCTTTGTCACTGACATCTAGAGAACATTGGTTCACTTCTTCTGGGACAAAAGGATGCAGCACAGGTTCAGAGTGTCCTTATTAAGGAGGGCAGTAATTCGCGAGTGTGTTCACACCCACGTGGCAACTTTCTGCTTTCAAATCTTGCAATGAGCGTCCTAAGTGGTGCACCCTGGCAATGTATTTTTTCTGCCAAGTGCATAACCTCAGTTACAACATGCAGCTGCTTTTATCAACCACATGGGTTTGCAGGTTGCCCTCAAGATGCTGCCTGTCTTTTACCAGGATCTGGATTACTGTCTGGGACATGGTTGACTCACGCCAGATCTACTCTCCATCAGGAGTAGTAGCTATCATCAGGATGTCGCTCAGGAATCTGCATCCTCACAATTGCAGGTTCGAGTGGCTGGCAGAGGGGAGGGCTGTGGCTGCAGGGCGACCAGGGTCAAGATGCTGCCACAGGATTTGGCATGCAGAGCAATGGTAGATATCCGGGTCACGGCCACTGCCATCCAACACCTTAAGATAGTGATGCTCACACCTGACAACGTGCACCAGTAGGAGGAAGCTCAGATGTGTTATTCGGCTCTCAATGGTTTCACAGGTCGGTGCAACAATCTGAAGCCCAACGAACCTACACTATTCCATTTTCATCCATTTGTTTATCCAATGACCATTTAAATATCCTTAAAGTTGGCGAGTCTACATGTCATCCCATTCCCCTTCAGTCAAAGCAAAATGCTCAGCAACACAGTATAAGTTTTACCACCATCTTTATTCTGTGCCCTGAAGAGACAGAGAACAATCACCCATGTGCACAGGGACTTGAGTTCTCGGTTTTCTCTTGAACAGTTTCTTAATTAATTATGTAGTCATTTTACAGGGAGGAGCATCCAGCTAAGGCAACATACATGCAGGTTGTAATGGTCACCCAATGAATAAGTGTCAATAGCAAAAATTAAGCCATTTGCTGTTATAGAATGAATGTTCTTAACCTTAACTAGTTTCACATAATGAATACTTTCCACCTTGTTAAACTGACCTTACATACTAAATGCTTCTAATATTGTTAAATGGTTCTACGTAATGAATGCTTTTCCACCTTGTCAACCCATTACCCTTGCACCCAGCACCCTATTAACTGCAAGTTTTTATCTGATCTGAATCATGCTCAGCTGATCCTCTTGTTTCACAAAACTCAGAACTCTTTCCTTACCTGCTCATACCTTATACACATTCTCATATGACTGTTGCATGCAGGGCATTCCACGCCCTTACTATACTGACCTATATCACCCCTCAATTTAAAGTTATATCCCCTTGTGCGAGCCATCACCATCCGAGAAAAGAGGCCTCGAGTCCCTCAGCCTTTCCTCAAAGGCCTTCCTCCATACCAGGCAACATCCTGCTAAGTCTCCTCTGGACCCACATTCTTCCTATAATGAAGCTAGCAGAACTGTACACAATACTCCAAGTGCAACCGCACCAGGAGTTTTGTCCATCTTCAACATGACTTTGCGGTTCCTAAACTCAATCCCTCTACCAATATCTTCATATCTTCTGCCTTCTTAAGAACCTTATCAACCTGGATATCAACTTTCAGATATGCACAGGGACATCGAGATCTCTGCTCATCCACATTGCTAAGAATCTTACCATTAGCCCAGTACTCTGCATTCCTGTTGCTCCTTCCAGAGTGAATCACCTCTCACTTTTCTGCATTAAACTCCGTTTGCCACCTCTCAACCCAGCTGTGCAGCTTATCGATGTCCATCTGTAACGTGCAACATCCTTCAGCACTATCCACAACTCCACCGTCCTTAGGTGTCATCCACAAATTTACTAACTCATTCTTCTATGCCCTCATCCAGGTCATTTATTAAAATGACAAACAGCAGTGGCCCCAAAACAGTTCCTTGAGTTACACCCACTAGTAATTGAACTCCAGGATGAATATTTCCCATCAACTACTACCCTCTGTCTTCTTTCAGCTACCAATTTCTGATCCAAACTGTTAATTCACCCTCAATCCCATGCCCCTGTATTTTGTGCAATAGCCTATCATGGGGAACCTTATCAAACACCTTACTGAAATCCATATACACATCAACCACTTTACCCTCATCCGTGTGTTTGGTCACCTTCTCAAAAGAACTCAAAAGTTTGTGAGGCACAACCTACCCTTCAGAAACAGTGCTGACTACCCCTAATCAAATTATTCCTTTTGTGATGGTTATAAATAGTCAATTATAACCCTTTGCAACACTTTACGCACATCAGAGGTAAGGCTCACTGGTCTATAACAACCAGGGTTGTTCATACTTCCTTTCTTGAACAAAAGGGGCAACATTTGCTATCCTCCAGTCTTCTTGCACTAGTCCTGTAGGCAATAACAACAACAAAGATCAAAGCCAAAATTCTGCACTCTCCTCCCTGGCTTCCCAGAGAATCCTAGAATAAATCCCATTCAGCCCAGGGGATTTATCCATTTTCACACTTTCCAGAATTGCTAACACCTCATGAACGTCAATCCCATCTGGTCTAATAGGCTGTATCTCAGTATTCTCCTCAACAACATAGGAGAGAAGCTGAATGAATTTTTTTTGTCTGTCTTTTTCTAGTGCGAATACTATCTCTTTGGACTCCACACACAACATTCCAATACTGTCCTTGATTGGCCCTAAATCTTATTCTAGTCATTCTTTTATTCCTGACACACTCAGGATCAAGAAAAAAAAACCCTATCTGCCAAAGACTTCTTGTCTCTTTCTTTCGGTCTTTCCTGGCTAACTTTTAACTCTCAAGCACCCTAACTGACCCATCATGTCTCATCTTTACATAAGCCCTCTTTTTTTGTCTTGACAGGAGACTCAACTTCTTTAGTAAAGCAAGGCTCCCTCGCCCGACCATTTCCTCCCTGCCTAACAAGTACATACTTGTCAAGAACACAGTAGCTATTCCTTGAACAAGTTTCACATTTCAAATTGTGCCCATCCCTTGCAGTTTCCTTCTCCATCCTACACATCCTAAATCTTGCCTAATCATAATTGCCTTTGCCCAGCTATAACTCCTACCCTGCGGTACATACCTATCCCTTTCCATTGTGAGAATAGATGTAACCGAATTGTGATCACTATCACCAAAGTGCTCACCTACCTCCAAATCTAACAGCTGGCCTGATTCATTACCCAGTACCAAATCCAATGTGGCCTCACCTCTTGTTGGCCTATCTACGTACATGTCAGGAAACCATTCTGCATGCATTGGACAAAAACTGACCCATCTAAAAGTACTCGAATGATAGTATTCCCAGTCAATATTTGGAAAGTAAAGGCCCCCATAACAACTACCTTGTTACTCTCGCTCTTATCCAGAATTATCTTTGCTATCCTTTCCTGTACATCTCTGGAACTATTTGGAGGCCTATAGAAAACTCCCAACAGGGTGCCTTCTCCTTTCCTGCTTCTAATCTCAGCCCGTACTACCTCAATAGACAAGTCCTCAAAAGTCCTTTCTACCACCATAATACTGTCCTTGACTAACATCCCCCACATCTCCCCCTCTTTTATCACCTTCCCTGTTATTATAGAGCCATCTAAACCCCAGAACCTACAACAAATCATTCCCATCCCTGCTCTGAAATGGCCACAACATCGAAGTCCCAGGTACCAACCCATGCTGAGAGTTCATCCACCTTACTCTGGAGACTCTGGGCGCTGAAGTAGACACCCTCCTGCCTAGCGGTACACTCTTGTGATCTTTAAACCTTATTTATGACCTCGCTATTCTCATCCTCCTGTACACTACAGCTACAATTCAGGATCCCATCCCCCTGCTGAATTTGTTTAAACCCTCCTGAAGAGCCTTAGCAAATTTCTCCTCCAGGATGCTGGTACCCCTCTGGTTCAGGTGTAGACAATCCTATTTGTAGAAGTCCCACCTACCCCAGAATGAGCCACAACTATCCAAGAATCCAGATCCCTCCCTCCTGCACCATGCCTGTAGCCACATGTTCAACTCCTCTCGCTCCTTATTCTTCACTTCACTAGTACGCGGCACGGATAACAAACCAAAGATAACTCTTTGTTCTAGCTCCAAGCTTCCACTCTACCTCGCTGAATAACTGTCTTAAATCCCCATCTCTTCTCCTACCTATGTGGATCACAACTTGGTTCACAGACTCCAGTCCAACTGTTTGCTTTGCAGTGCTGAGAGGTCTGTGGACTATGTATGTACTGGGTGTGGGCATTTGTGCTCCCTTTTTAACTATATGAACAACCTTCTGTTTTTGGTTGCACTTCAGCCCCATACTCCTGATCTTTGGGCAGCTAGTGTAGAGAACGGGCAGGTTGGAGGATCTCCTCAGGTGTCTGCCCCCGGGCCTGGTCAGAGCTTAAAAATGTGTTGCTGGAAAAGCACAGCAGGTCAGGCAGCATCAAAGGAGAAGGAGAATCGATGTCTCGGGCATAAGCTCTTCTTTAGGAATGCCCAAAACATCGATTCTCCTTCTCCTTTGATGCTGCCTGACCTGCAGCGCCTTTCCAGCAACACATTTTTTAAGCTCTGATCCCCAGCATCTGCAGTCCTCACGTTTTCCTGGGCCTGGTCAGACTGGGTATTAACAAGTCCAGGCAGCAGGCCATGGAGGGGGTCATTTATGCTGACTGCCTGCCCCTCTTTGAGTTTAATTTCCAGCCTCTTGTCCTTGGAGAAGGAGCACATGGTGTTCACTAACACACTTGATGCTTTTAGGGAGAGATTGGCATTGCAGAGGGAGGAGGGGGTGGGGTTGTTGGAGTGCCTTATTGCTCCCCCCCATTCTATGTTGATTTGATCCCTACCCTCCTCTTCACTCCTCCTCTCATGTAAGCATTGCTCCCATCTGGCTTTGCTCGTTACTAGCCCCTTGGCCACAGGGGTGTGTTTCCCGTGTGGTGGAGCACGTGACCTATACCACACACACACACAAAAAAAATACTATTGTACAGCAGTAGTGTAGGAGCCAAAAACAAAAACAAACCAAGGCAAAAAAAAAACACAGGAGATTTAGCTTCCTCAGTTCAGGATTCCTAATGAAGGGCTTTTGCTCGAAATGTCAATTTTGCTGCTCCTTGGATGCTGCCTGAAATGGAGACTACTAGCTGAACAGCTCTCTGAAAGGTACCTGTCTGTTGTGGGTTTACACAGCAGAACAGAGGCTGACCTGGAGAGAATCTACAAAGGAGATTCAGCAAAGGTGACTGGTTTTGAAACATGATTTTTAAAAAATAAATCAGATTAGCATTGCAGAATAGGAGGTAAAAGATAGGTTTTAAGAGAAAGGAGTTGTAAATAGTTGTTGGTTTTAATATTCTCTGTTGGGCTGACAGAATAAAGTTGTTAATTTTTACATTAAATAGCGACCTGTAGGATAGTGCTTTGCCTATCGAATTTTAACAGATTACAGCACAGGGTGAATCTTTTCTACGTGGCTGGTTTAAATTAGGAGAGGAGTTTATCGTGTCGGAACAGCATATCCTGAGCAGACTATTGGGTGGAATTGGGTGAGGAAGATTTACTCAACATTTTTCAATTAGAAAATGGCTGCCTCAGTGAAGTCTTAGTCAAATACCCAGCAGTTTTTCCAAGGAGAGTTTAGGACTACTAAAGGGGCCAAAATCACTTTACACGTTGATCAGAATGCAATTCTGGGATTTTGTAAGGCCCGCCTGGTGCTACTTGCCATGCAGGCAAAAGTAGACGCAGAAAATCAGGAGGCGGGAGAGTGAAGGAATCATCAAACCAGTACAGTTTGCAGAATGGGACGCACCAGATTTTGAAGTCTGTAGGCTCAGTTTGCCTTTGTAGGCATTTTAAGAAAACAGTAAACTGCTTCTCACAAGTAGATAAGGGGTCCTGTTCTTTATGAAGTTGGACATGAGCCACATCTACATGCAACTGTAACTGGAGGAGGTGTCCCAGAATTACACTACAATTCCCATAAGGATTTATTTCAGAGTATGTGATTGCCGTTTGGGGGTACCAACCTGAGCAGTTTTCCAGCGGACCCTGAAGAACATTGCACAAGGACTACCCCAGGCTGCCATTTAGCTGGATAACATACTAATAACAAGACAGACCAATAAAAAGAGCACTTGTCAAACTTGGATATAATGCTTAAAATGTTTCTCCCAGAGGAGTGTATGCCTTAAAAAGGAAAAAAGGTGTTCTCCATGCACCTCAAGTGACCTACCTGGGTTAGAGACGACAAAACTGGGTTAAACGAGTGAGAAAATAAAGTGAGGGGATCAAAGGAGCCCTGGCTCCCAGATTTGTACCAGAAGTTAGGGCTTTCCTTGGGTTAGTGAATTATTACAGAAAATTTGTATGTTACCTTGCCTCCATCTTGGCATTCTTACACCTGCTATTGAAAAAGGATGAGCCTTGGAAGTGGTCAAGAAGCCAAGTAGCCTTAAGGGAAGTGAAAAAGCAGCTATGGTCATCTTAGGTGTTGGCCCACTATGATCCAAAGCGAGAGAGTGTTGACATGCAGTGCCTCTCTGTACGGCATCGAGGTAGTGTTGGATCAGTGGCCTAATGGAGAAGAACACCTGATGCCGAACACAAACATGCCCATATAGAGGTATGTTTGGCAGGCATCTTTGGTCTGAGGAAGTTCCACCAGTACTTTTACAGACAAGAATTTGTCATTGTAACAGATTACAATCCTATCTAGAGCTACTGAAAGGAGACAAGGTGTTGCTGCCCATGACTTCCAATTGAATTCTGCATTGGCACTTTACTCTCAACAAAAGTTGAAGCTAGAATACCACCCAGGAAACCAAGTGACTAATGCAGATGCCTTGAACTACCTCCCACTGGCAGATACTCCACTGGTGGAGCATCCCCTGGAAGAGTCCATTGTAATTTTAAACATCCTGGCCATCCTTCCAGTCACCGCTGACAATATCTGATTGTGGACACAAAGATCTTGTCCTAGTGAAACTAAAACTGCTGGTGGTAATAGAGGAAACAGAAGGCCACCTCAACTAAGACAGAAACCTTTCTGGACCCAGCAAGATCAGATCACCATACAGGTTGGCATATTACTAATGGGGAGCAAGGGTGATTGTCCCGAGGTTGCAGCCAAATTCATCAGGGATCCCCATGAAGATGCTAGCAGGAAGTTACGTCTGGTGGCTGGGGTTGGATGCTAACATAGCTGCATTGATGGATCAGTGCACTGTGCCAACAAGGACAAAAACATTGCCACTAGTGGTGCTTCCAAATTCATGGGAATGACCAGGTAAATCCTGAAATCAGTTGCATGTCCACCTTGCCAGTCCTTTCATGGGCTCAATGTTCCTGGTCATTATGCACTTTAATGGGTGCCGACAAAGTTCATTCAGCAAACTCAGAGATGATGACTGAGAAGCTGAGAGCATCATTTGCAATACACTGTCTTCTGGAAGTATTGGCCACGGACAATGGGACGTGATTTATCAGCAGGGAATTTGAATATTTCCTAATGTGTCAAATGCCATTTGACTTAAGGACAGCTCCATACCATCCATTATCCAATGGTCCAGTGGAAAGAGCAGTCCAACTGTTGAAGGCAGGCTTAAAGTTCAGGTAGGTGATACACTCTTGAAGAAACATGTGGATGACCCGAAAACTGTTAGCTAGTAAACAGGACAGATGCAAAATATACCTGGCCCCTCAGAACAGCCAGAAGACCTGACAGAGGTTCACCCTCCCTTTCTAGTGTTGAGGAAACTTTCAAGTTTGAGATACCTAGTTACCATGCCAGGAAGTGGGGGAGAACGCTCCGCAAGATGATCCAGACGCAAGAGGCGGGCTACAGTCTGGTACACACCATTCACGTCAGAGGATTAGACCAGGACAAAAACATCACAAGAAAAGCTACAAACAAGACCAAGCCTACATCCCTGGACGGGAGGTGGGAGGGAACCTGGGCCAATCAGGAAAGTCTTGGATTGCTCATATAACCTGGATATTTAGATCTCTTCCGTTTAGGTGGCTGTGTGCTGTGCACAAGTAAGTAAATAAAAGGGTGACTAGGTGACAGGATATTAGCCTCTGTGCAGTTATTTCAAGTTCCAAAAGCATCAGTATCACGGAATGAACCAGAATTAGGCACAGTACTGTAAATAAGGCCCAACTCAAGGTCAAGAATAAACAATGTTTCATTTTGTATGAATGGCTTTATGAATAATCCTTATAAAAAGGAGAATGAAGTAGTAACATTTCCCACGATTAAATTATTGGGGAAACAAGAACTCATGTTGCACATGCACATCAATGGCAAAGACTGGTTGCCATTTGAGGGAGAAACTTCAGTCTGGTAAGGATTGCTATGCGGTTGGAGATTCCATTTTGTAGATGAGGCATTGAAGCAGAATTCTAACAACCTGACCACATTCAACTTCACAAAACAGATCATCTGGTCATTATCACAATGCTGTTTTTGGGGGTTTGCTGTGAGGATTGGCAGCTGCATTTCCTATAACAGTGACTATCTTTCAAAAATGTTTGTTACAAAATTGCTTTGCAACCAGGGTTAATGAAAAAAGTATTTAATTGCAAATCATTCTATTTTTTTAAGCTGTAATTTCACAATATTATTAGTACATCGCAGTGTTTAAGTATTCATCAATTGCATTACTTGAACTGCAAATAGTGGGTAGGTGGCAGCATAGTGGTATCGTGATTAAAAAAAGTTAATTTGCTCTGCTGACCGGCAAGAATCTGAATGGCCAGGGGTAGGGTGGTGTGCAGGTGGAATGTGGGAGGTTTAATTCCCATCCCTTGCCATTCAGGGATAATTTACATTTCTGAATAGGAGATGAAAACAATAAGAACATGATATTTGGAATTCTGACTATTCCCTATAGTTAAAAAATACATTCCACACCAGATCTGGCCATTAAGGGATGATTTGCATTACATTGTTTCTGGAGGTGAGGTGGTCACTGCATTGTATCTTGAGTGGAATGACTTGAGAGCACTGCTAACTGTGATATAAAGATTTTGTATAAATGAAGGACTATTTCCTTTGTTCAGAGGCATCCCTGGACACAACTTGCAAGCATGGCGAAGAGTGTTCAGAGTTTCTCCAAAGCTTGTTCTGTACTGTGCTTAATAAAATTTGGTTGCTTGTTCACAGAGGTTGGTGTTTGCAGTTGCATCAAGTGTGTAAGAACCTCAAGAAAAGGAACTTAACAGCACTGTCACTAGACAAGTAATCCAGAGGCCCAAGCAATGTTTTGGGATCCTGGGTTTGAATCTTATTAAAAGGTCTAAAGTTTACCATAAAACCACTGCCGAAAAAGCCCAACTTTTTTTAATAATGCCTTTAGGGAGCTTACTTAAGAACATAACAACCAGGAGAAAAAGTAGCCTATCTGGCCCTTCAAGCCCATTCCACCATCCAATAAGATCATGGCTGACTTTTTTCTGGCCTCACCCTCTCACTATAACCCTTTTTTGAAGGGTACTTCTGTTCAAAAAATTCTTAGCTTTAGAAACAATAAGAAAGCTCAACTACTTCACTGGGCAGGGAATTCCACAGATTCACAATCCTTTAGGCAAAGAAGTTTCTCTTCAATTCAGTCCTAAAAATGCTTCCCCCTAATTTTGAGGGTATGGTCTCTTGTTCTAGTTTCACTAGTCAGTGGAAACCACCTCCTTGCTGCTCTTATAGAAACAAGAAATTATGAAGTGAATAGATAAGATCCCCTCTCACCCTTCTAAATTCCAATCAATACAATCCCAGTCTACACAGTCTCTCTTCATAAGCCAACCCCCTCAACTCTTTGAATCAACCTAGTGAATCTCCTCTGCATCCCCTCCAGTGCCAGTGCATCCTTTCCTCAAGCAAAGGAGATCAAAACTGCATGCAGCAGTCTAGGCATAGCCTCACCAACACCCTATACTACTGTAACATAACCTCCTTGCTTTTAAACCCAATCCCTCCAGCAATGAAAGACAGGATAACATGCAGACTCGCCAACTTGAAGGTATTTAAATGGTCATTGGATAAATATACGAGGTGGGTTTTACTATTCCAATAATACCATTCCAATAATAGTCCTTTTTTTACTGTTATTCCTACCAAAATGGATTACTTCACATTTAGCAACATAGTTTGATTGTTCTCTGCCAGAACTTTGCCCAATCTATAGCCCTGTACAAACTTTCAGATATGCAAACACTCAGCACACTTTGTTCGATCACTTATTTTAGTGTCACCTGCAAACTTTGACACACTACACATGGTCTCCAACTCCAAATCAGCTATGTAAATTGTAGATGCACAGTAATGTGATGACTCTCAACTGTCCTCTGATATGGTCAAGCAACCATTCAGCTGTAACCAGTAAATGTTCTCAATGAAAATTGGACAAACCACCTACCACTGAGTAAGGTACCAAGGAGTGACAGCAGCCTACTCAATCTTGTCAACCCTGTAAAATATTCCTTACCTACAGCCTCTCAGACTAGTCAGTCAATCAACAAATTGTATGTAAGATATGATTCTATGCATATGACAATCTCCCAGGTGCACCAGGGCATTCACTTTCCACTGTATACCACCATGCCATCACCTCTACTGGGTCTGTACTCGCAGGATAGTGTGAAGGGAATTCCCTGGGAGTGTTCAACATTAACTCTGGACATCATGAAGTCTTACCTATCAAGCACGGTTAAAGGAAACCTCCCGATTACCTACACACCCTGCTGAATTCCAGAGTTGAGGTAAGAGACACTGGCTTGACAGCAAGACCACATTTGATAGAGTGTGGCTTCAAGGAGCCATAGTAAAACTTGAGTCATGGGAATCAGTGAGAAACTCTCCAATGGTTGGAGTCATTTCTGTCAAAAGAAGGTGGTTGTGCTTGAAGATCAGTCATCAACTCTAGGACATCTCTTAAGTGCTCCCAAGGAAGGCCCAACAGTCTTCGGCCCAACAATCCTTATCGTAGATGAAAAGACAAAGTAGTAAGAAATTTTGCTGATCATTGTACAACATTCAGCACCATTCGCAATGATGCGGACTGAAAGCGGCCCATGTTCACCTGCAACAAAACTTGGGCAAATGTCTAGATTTTTGACTGACAACAGGCAAATCAGAAATGGTCATTGTCTAACCATTCCCATATGACATCCAATGACACTACCATTGCAGAATCCCACACAATATACATCCTGATAGTAACAACTGACCAGAAGCTGGATTAGACAAGGTATATAATTATGGAGGCTACAAGAACAGGGCACAGATTAGGAATCCTGTAGTGAACAAATCACCTGACTCCTCAAAGCATGTCCACCATCTACACAGCAGAGGTCAGGCGTCTGATAGTATACTCTTTACCTGCATGGTTGACTGCAGTTCCAACAACAAAAAAAAAATTGGACACCATCTAATACAAAGTGTACTGATTGTTTCTGGAGGCAGTGCCAAACACTCTCAACACCACAGACATTCCATAGTAGCAGACTAGATTAGATAACTTACAGTGCGGAAACAGGCCCTTCAGCCCAACAAGTCCACACCGACCCTCTGAAGAGCAACCCACCAAGACCATTCCCCTACATTTACACCTTTACCTAACACTACGGGCAATTTAGCATGGCCAATTCACCTAATCTGCACATCTTAGGATTGTGGGAGGAAACCAGAGCACCCTGAGGAAGCCTCACGCAGACACGGGGAGAATGTGCAAACTCCACACAGACAGTTGCCCGAGGCGGGAATTGAACCCAGGTCTCTGGCGCTGAGAGGCAGCAGTGCTAACCAGTGTGCCACCTTGCCATCCCATCGTGTACCATCTACAAGATGCACAACTGAAATTCACCAAGTTCCTCTGACAGTAACTTCATAGAGTTATAGAGTCAGATGTACAGCATGGAAACAGACCCTTCGGTCCAACCCGTCCATATATCCCAACCCAATCTAATCCCACCTGCCAGCACCCAGCCCATATCCCTCCAAACCTTTCCTATTCATAGACCCGTCTAAATGCCTCTTAAATGTTGCAATTGTACCAGCTTCCACCACATCCTCTGGCAGTTCATTTTATACATGTTCCACCCTCTGCATGAAAATGTTACCCCTGAGGTCTCTTTTATATCTTTCCCCTCTCACCCTAAACCTATTCCCTCTAGTTCTGGACTCCCCCACCTCGGGGAAAAGACTTTGTCTATTTGTCCTATACATGCCCCTCAATTTTGTAAACCTCTATAAGGTCACCCCTCAGCCTCAGACGCTTTTTGCAGCAGAGAGCGGCGGGAGATGGGCAGAAGTGAAGCCGGAGCGCAAAGCCAGTCGGGAAGGTAAGTGATTGTTATTTGAGTGAGTGTGTTCTAGACCCCAGATCCTACAAAGTAGGGCCTCCCTCCCACCTTCCTCCTCTAACCTAACTTTAAAGTCCACAGACTTGCCCCAAAAAGAAGTTCCTGTTGAGAGAAGAGAGAGTCTTTAGCTCAGGAGTCTTCAACAAGGAGGTTGAGTGAAGTGATTACACCACAGTTGAAGAGGGTGAAGACATGACTGCCCAGCTGGTTCAGTGTGCTACGTGCATGATGTGGGAGGTCAACGACTCTGGTGCATCTGGCTCGCATATCTGTGGAAAGTGTGTTCATGTTCAGCTACTGACAGAGCATATCGCAGCACTGAAGAAAGAACTCGAGGACCTTAGGCTCATCCGAGAGAACGAGATCTTTCTGGACAGGACCTTCAGCGAGGTTATTACACCGACCATACCAGAAGAGAGCAGAAGAGAGAAGATGATGAGGAAGGCAGAGAGGAGACAGGTGCAAGAGACCACGGGGGAAGTACCTGCCAGGAACAAGTTGCATCTTTTAGAAACAGTAGAGATAGATGACACTGCCAGTCCGCGAGGCGGTCAGGTCTGTCAATCAAAAGTTGGCGTGGAGGCAGAGCCAAGGAGTCAGGGACTCCATAGTGAGGGGAACTGAACAGGGTTTCTGTGGCAATAGGCAGGATTCAAGGATGGTGTGTTGTCTTCCTGGTGCCAGGATTAAGGACATCGCATTGAAGGAAATCCTCAAGGGCGAAGGTGAAGAGCCAGAGGTGGTGATACATGTCAGCACAAATGATGTCGGGAAGAAGAGGTGGAACATAATACAGCGGGACTTCGGAGAACTAGGAAGAAGGCTGAAAAGCAGGACGTCCAGAGTGGTTATCTCCGGTTTGCTTCCAATTCCTCGGGCTGGAGAGGCCAGGAACAGGGAGATAATAGACTTGAATGTGCAGCGAGGGAACTGGTGTAGGAAGTAAGGATTTAAATTCTTGGATCACTGGGGTATGTTGTGTGGTAAGCATAAATTATACAAGAGAGACGGTTTGCACCTTAATAGGTTGGGGACCAGCATGCTGGCAGGCAGGTTTGCTACTGCAACACAGCTGTGTTTAAACTAAAGAGCGGTGGGGGGAGGGGACAAACTGGATGTTTAAGAAGGAAATTGAAGGAAAAGTTAAAACAAGGGAAGTCAAGAAAGACAACGGTATCAATGAAGCAGAAAACTCAAAAAGGGATCATGCCGTAAGGTGGAGTGAAATAGGGGTTGATAGGAAGGGTGAGGGCAGTGACAAATTAAAAAATACTATATATGAATGCACGAAGTACTAGAAATAAGATGGATGAGCTTGAGGCTCTTTTGGAAATTGGCAGCTACGATATTGTGGCGATAACGGAGACGTGGCTTCAAGTGGACAGGGCCTGGGAAATGAATATTCAAGGCTATACATGCTATCGTAAGGACAGACCGACAGGCAGAGGGGGTGGGGTGGCCCTGTTGGAAAGGGATGATATTCAGTCTCTTGGGCGGGGGGGACCTAGAATCAGGGGATGTATAGTCAGTATAGATAGAGCTGAGAAATTCTAAGGGTAGAAAGACCCTCTTGGGAGTTATCTACAGGCCCCCAAACAGTAGTATGGATGTAGGGCATAAGTTGAATAAGGAGCTGAAATTGGCCTGTTGCAAAGATGTTACTACAGTTGTTATGGGGGATTTCAACATGCAGGTAGACTGGGAGAATCAGGATGGTATTGGACCTCAAGAAAGAGACTTTGTGGAGTGCCTCCGAGATGCAATCTTAGAACAGCTGGTGCTGGAGCCTACCAGGGAGCAGGCAATTCTGGATCTGGTATTGTGCAACGAACCAGAACTGATCAGGGACTTCAAAGTGAAGGAGCCATTAGGAGGTAGTGCTGAAAAATGTGTGCTGGAAAAGCGCAGCAGGTCAGGCAGCATCGACGTTTCGGGCATAAGCCCTTCTTCAGGAATGAGGAGGGTGTGCCAAGCAGACTAGGATAAAAGGGAGGAGGAGCGTTGGGAATGCGATAGGTGGAAGGAGGTTAAGGTGAGGGTGATAGGCTGGAGAGGGGGTGGGGGCGGA
>NC_057713.1:66232377-66250094 GCF_004010195.1 Chiloscyllium plagiosum
GCCTTCTTCACTATCCTATCTACCTGCGACTCCACTTTCAAGGAGCTATGAACATGCACTGCAAGGTCTCTTTGTTCAGCAACACTCCCTAGGACCTTACTATTAAGCGTATAAGTCCTGCAAAGATTTGCTTTCCCAAAATGCAGGACCTCGCATTTAATCTGAATTAAACTCCATCTGCCACTTCTCAGCCCATTGGCCCATCTGGTCCAGATCCTGTTGTAATCTGAGGTAACCCTCTTCGCTGTCCACTATACCTCCAATTTTGGTGTCATCTGCAAACTTACTAACTGTACCTCTTATGCTTGCATCCAAATCATTTATGTAAATGACAAAAAGTAGAGGGCCCAGCACCGGTCCTTGTGGCACTCCACTGGTCACAGGCCTCCAATCTGAAAAACAACTCTCCACCACAACCATATCTTCTACCTTTGAGCCAGTTCTGTATCCAAGTGGCTAGTTCTCCCTGTATTCCATGAGATCTAACCTTGCTAATCAGTCGCCCATGGGGAACCTTGTCGAACGCCTTACTGAAGTCCATATAGATCACATCTACTGCTCTGCCCTCAATCTTCTTTGTTACTTCTTCAAAACTAATAATCATCATCATTTAGAAGGAGGGAGGCAGATACCTAGGAACAGCACAATTCGCAAGATCACCCTCAAGCCACTCACCATCGTCACTTGAATATGACGATAAGGTTAAAATCATAAGGTTAAAATCCTGGAAAGAGTTCCTTACAGCAATACTGATCTTCACCAAATGGACTGCAGCAGTTCAAGAAGGTTGCTCATCACCACCTTCAAGGGCATATATGGATAGGCCACAAATGCTGCCCCAGCTAGCAATATCTACATCCCATGAATTTTTAAAAAATGCTTACTGATAACCTTCCACTGTACATAACATTTTGTTTCAAGTTAAAGACTTTGTCAGAAACGGCCTCATTCCCATGAATTTGGTTTTGATCTCAGTTTTTAAGGCTCCTCCATAGTAATAACATTAGTTCAAAACTCCACATCAATCTCAACATTTTCATCAAGGTCACTGAACAAAGGGATCAACACTATCATGCACAACAGCACTGGTAAATCGATCTTCAAGCAAATCCACACCCTTTGATAAAACTTTTCTGCTGAAGGGCATGCAGCCAATACTTTATCAATGGTGAACATTTCCCAATTGTTTCACATTCATTATTTGGCAGAACAAATTGTGAAAATTACGTTTTCTGACATTCCAGATAGACATTCTCTCTGGGAACATAACAGGATCAAGTTGGGTATATTTGAAAAAGAGACAGAGGACTATCACAAGCTAAGTTTTAATTTTAAGGTACAAGGAAAGAATGGAAGAAGAAAATGTAAAATGCGAAAAATCAATAGTTGGGGGTCTATGAAAAGGAAAGACAGAACAAAAGACAAAAGCTTAAAGGAATATCAAAGCCCAAGTAACAGCTTTCCCAAGTATTGTTAGAAAAAAATGGTTACAGAGGATTTCAGGCTCACTAGAGAGATACAGAGGAGAAAAGAACTGACAAGTGGTAAACTTTATAAATAAGTATGTTGTGTATGTAACAGAGAATGGTGACAAAGAGAGGTACAAGGAAAAACAAAAACAGCTAAGGGAATTCCAGGTGCAGTCATTATTCAGTAATTATTCCTGAAGATTTGAAACTTGCAAAAGCGACTCCATTGTTTGAAAATGGCAACAGAAACAGAGGGGTAAAAAAAAAATATCGGAACAACAGCCCCATGAGCTCAACATCTATTTTGGGAAAGTTATCAGGATCTGTCATTATGGGCAAAAGGGTTGAACAATTGGAGGAATATGTCCTTAATCAGCAAGCCATCGGTTTGTTTATCTTCACCTAACTTTGGACCAAAGCACTTCAACGGAGTTTAATTTGCAATGATAGACCAATGTCTATTTTCTGCAGGCACATAAAGTCAAAGAAATTTACAGCACAAAAACAGACTCTTTGGTTCAACTCATCCATGGTGAGCAGATATCCAAAATCAATCTAGCCCCACTTGCCAGCATTTCGCCCATGTTCCTCTAAATCCTTCATATTCATATAACCATCTTTTAAATGTTTACTTGTACTAGCCTTCACCACTCCCCGGCAGCTCATTTCATATGCGTACCACCTTTTCCATGAAATAGTTGTCAAAGGTCCTTTTTAAATCTTTCCTCTCTCACCTTAAACCTATTCTCTCCAGTGTTAGACTCCCCCACCCTGGAAAAAAAACCTCGTTTATTTATCCTACTCATGCCCCTCATGATTTCATAAATTTCTATAAAAGGTCACCACTCAACCTCTGATGCTCCAGAGAAAATAGCCCCAGCCCATTCAGTCTTTCCCATTGCTCAAACCTTCCAAACCTGGCAACATCCTGGTCAATCTTTTCTGAACCCTTTCAAGTTTCACACCATCCTTCCTACAGCAGGGAGATCAGAATTGAACAGCCACAACATGACCTCCCAACTCCTATACTCAATGCACTTACAAATAAAGGCAAGTGTACCCTACCTTGTGTACCTGTGACTCCACTTTCAAGGAATTATGAACCTGCAACTTAAAGTCTCTGTTTGGCAACACTCCCCAGGACCTTTCCATTAGATGTGTATGCCCTGCCCGGATTTGCCTAACCAAAATGCAGCACTTCACATTTATCTACATTAAACTTCATACGCCACTCCTCAACCCATCTGATATGGGTTTGGAAAAGTTTGGCCTTGTTTGCTTGCAGGTTGGTCACTTTTGTTTAAATAAAATGAAGTTCATCAGAAATTGAGAAAACAAATCAATGTAATTGGCAGAAGATCAAAAACTGCACCAGTATATTTGGGTGCTGAAAACATTTCTAATACAGACATTTAGAATACAATCAATTACTCCATTAACAAATTATTGAAATTACGCTGTCAAGTTTCTGTTCCATATGGACTTGGATTGGGAAGTTTACAACATTGTTAGGTTAACCTGACAAATCAATTTTTGCATCTGATGCAAAGCATAATTATAAATTTAAAATTCCATCTGGCCTTGATGTGATAAAAATAATGAATGGCAATGCCAGATGTATGTAATGTATAAAATAAATTACAAGGGGATGATGTATTTCCTGGTTGAAATGTCTACACAATTGACAAATAAGGGGGATGCCACTTGGAAGGAAGTTCAGTCTTTGAATTTATTTAAGGTATAGACTGACAGATTTCTGATTTCCAGTGGCAGAGAGTTATAGGGATGGTTCCTGAAGAAAGGTTCACGTCCAAAACGTCGATTCTCCTGCTCCTCGGATGCTGCCTGGCCTGCTGTGTTTTTCTGGCACCACATTTTTCAACTCAGTTATAGGGATGAGGCAAGGAAAAGGCATTGAAATGTTAATCAGCAATGATCACTTTGAATGACAGGGCAAACTTGATGGGCTAAATAGCTCACTCTTGTTCCAGTGTATTCTGAAGCAAAGCAGAAAATGCTGGAAAAACGTGTCAGATAGCATTTGTGAACAATGAAATAGTTAACATTTCAGGTCAGGTGACCTTTGAACAGAACTAGAGATTTAGAAGGTTTGCAAGCAAATACAAGGAAAAGGAAAATGGTGGATGGAGAAAGTAGAGAACAAAGAAAATGGTTATGATAAATTGGAGGATGGAGAAAGGACTTCTTACACAAACTTCAGATTTAAGACAATTGAAGAACAATTTCTTCTGAGGAAAATTAATCTGTAGAATTTTTAAACCACAGAATGCTATAGAGGCTGGATCATTAAGTCTATTCAATGCCAAAAGAGACAGATTTCTAACTCAGTAAGGGAACTAATATTTTTTCGGGCTGGGGAAGCAAAAGTGAGGAAAGAAGCAGGAAGTGTCATCAGATTAGCCATGATCTCGTTGAATGGCATAGTGGACTCAATGGGCGTAATGGTCTACTTCTGCTCCAATATCTTATAGTGTTAAGTATGAACTGCTCAATTTATAAAGCATAGGTCACATTTGA
This sequence comes from Chiloscyllium plagiosum, assembly GCF_004010195.1. Lineage (NCBI taxonomy): Eukaryota > Metazoa > Chordata > Chondrichthyes > Orectolobiformes > Hemiscylliidae > Chiloscyllium > Chiloscyllium plagiosum. The sequence continues at coordinate 66,236,385 of NC_057713.1, forward strand.
TAAATCAGGTTCCAAGTTAGATTACTAACATGATGGAGAAGGGACTGTCTTTGAATATTATTAAATATCTTCTAAAAGTCCATATAGGTGCTTAGCAACAAAAATAAAAACGTAAATGGTGGGGGCATGTTTGCTGCAAGAGTTGGAAATTGGTTGGGAATTGGAAACAGAAAGAATGGAAGGATCGAACAGGTTCTGCTCCCATGGTCCTGTACTAAGGAGCCAGTTTTTCAGCATCAACATCAATTTCTTGGATCACTGCTCAGTAAGTTGTACATTCAAGTCAGTAGATAACAGTAAATTAGAAGCACAGTAATTTGTACAGGCTGGAGCAAACGTAAGGAAGGATACAGATGAGGATGCATGGGCAAAACTGCATTAGGTGCAAAAAATTTGGAATATTTTCAAATGCTAACTAAGAGGAGGTAAAACAAGAGAAATTTGGTCGTCCAAATTACATAAGTCATTAAAAGTTGGTTGTTAGGCAAATTATTAACGGAATGTTGGCCTTAATGTTTGGGAGCTGGAATACAAAACTAAAAGAGCAAGTTACACTTAAATCATGTAGACCTTTGGTGAGACTCCATTTGGACTACTGTGTTCAAATACAGACAAACCACAGGCAAGTGGGAGGCAAGTTTACCAGAATGATGCAGAAAGTTAATTATGAGGACAGGATACATAAATTTGGCTTGAAATCCCCGTGGTAAAGACAATTTAGTGTGAGCTGATTGAGGTGTGCAGGATTCAATAGGATGAAACATGGCAATAACTATTTCTAGTGAGGAAAAATAAGGGAGCACAATCTCAAAATTAGGTCAGACAATTCAGGAGGGAAATCAGGAAGCATTCTTTCCCACATAGCACGTCAGGAAAATGTGCAAAATAAAAACACTCTTCAAAAGTCTGTCATTAATGGAACAATTGGAGCATTCAACACTGAAGTTAATGGATTTTTGATAAAGGTGTGTTTAACTAAGTCAGGAACAATGGCTGGTAAATGAATTTGAGATACAGAATCACAATTTAATGAATAGTAGAACAGACTTAAAGAGCTACTTGTGTTCATAGGAGGCCATCTTTCTTCACAAAATTTCACTCAGTTTGGTAAAACATTTATCTCTTCCAGAAGACTAGTTAGGTATTCTACTATTAGGTTAGAACTGACTGCAATTCATTTGAGCATCATGCTGAAAGCTGGTCAAACTAATTAGCTTACAGGTTTGCCATGTCAGTCATGGCCCAGTTGGTAGCAATCATGCAACTTGAATCAGAAGGCCTAATTCAGACCTTAAATTCAAAGATTTTTTTTGAGTACTGCACTGAGAGGTAGTGTATTTTGGATAACATTTTCAAGTAGAATTTAAAAATCTCAGTAAAATTTCAAAAACAAAAAGCAGTGGTGTTAACTAGCGTCATGGCTAGATTTAATCCTAAAATCAGCATCACAAACATTTGATCCTTATGTGGAAAATTGAAGTGGGCAAATTGTTGGTCACATTTCCTAAAGTCAAAACTGAAAAGTATTTAAAAAGCTATTAATGCTTTGGGATATCAAGAAAGATGCCAGATGATTTCAAGCTTTTCTTACTTCTAGATCCTGGTCTTTGTTATCCAGTTTTCTCTTTCCGATCAAAGTTTGGGAGAAGATTTGTAGCTCGGGTGCTCGTTGTTGTGGTTCTGTTCGCCGAGCTGGGAATTTGTGTTGCAGACGCTTCGTCCCCTGTCTAGGTGACATCCTCAGTGCTTGGGAGCCTCCTGTGAAGCGCTTCTGTGATGTTCGCTCCGGCATTTATAAGGATTTATATCTGCCACTTCCGGTTGTCAGTTCTAGCTGTCCACTGCAGTGGCCGGTATATTGGGTCCAGGTCGATGTGCTTGTTGATTGAATCAGTGGATAAGTGCCATGCCTCTAGGAATTCTCTTTCTGAGCTTTGAGAGATGCAAGCATGGAGCTCTTAAAAACATACACCCGCCCTTTTACAAGACTCAGGTGAATGTCATCTGATCAGACAGGTATGGCAAAGTTGAAAGAAATTAGGCTAAGGTGGTAGAACACAGCTATCTAGACTATATTTGATAGCAGAGGAGTGTGAAAGACTAAAGAAATTGAAATGCTCCCAGGTTGAGGTTAAAATGGATTATTGGGATAGCAAAGGAACTTAAATGAATATTTTGCATCAGTCATCAGTTTTTCAAAGTGGTTAACGTTTCTGCCCCAAATGTCTAATATTCTTTTCTTCAGTACCCTTGTAAATTGTTCTGAGTTTTGTTTCCTCCAATTATACATAATATACATACCTGAGCTTTTCCAGCAAATTGGCTTTCTGCTTTACACAATTCGCAATTCTTTAGGTTGTCATTGCACATAATGTATATTCACCCTTTTCCCCACAAATTATATTATCTTAACGAGTTTAGAAAGTAGAGGACAATTTAGCACGAATGGCAATTATCGAATCCTCCAATAGCGTCTCCCTTCCCCTGCAATCAATCACTGGACACGCTATCTCAGTACTGTACTGGGCCAACGCACAATTCTTGTTGTTGTGTTGCAAATCAAACACTGGAAAGCTGGACCCACCCTCTGCCCATCGCCTTCCCAGGTGAGACTCACCGCGGCCGTGGCTTTTTTTGCAGCGGGGACAATAGCAGGAACTGGCGCTGACATGTTGTTACCACACATACACAATCAAAACGAAAGCGTCCAGCTAACCCGCAGGTCACCTCCAACAGACACGGCCCAAGCCGCCGTTTTCCACACTCCTCCTACCCACGCTTGGGACCGTTACGTCCACCTTCACCCGTCAGATATCCCGCCTCCCCCTCGGCCGAATTTGTTGCTTTTACAAACGGAAACACGTATTGCGCCATATGATTGGCTGAGCCCGATGTCAATCATAGTAAACAATCGGTAATGGGTTGACTGCGCAGTTGCAGTGGTGCGCTTGCCAAGTTGTGGTTATCGACCATGAATGATTCGTCTTTTTCACTCTCCAAATCTAGCTCTGGTAAACATATACAAATATTAACGTTAATCAGCAATATAATAAAACTAAATATGGCTGTAGGTCAAGCTTCGGTTATTTGGTACTTTCACAATTTGCATTTTTAAGCAGTGAACGATACACAAATAAATTTAACAGTCACGCGTGTCATTTTAAAAATAAAATTCACTAACTAAAAATTAGAGGACAAATGGGTCATTTGGAGATTTTAGGGACCCGCCGCTTCGAATCTGTCGTAAAGTCGAGTCGCTCTGACCTTTACGACATAGCTGTCGGTGTTGACGGTTGTGAAAAATGGCGGCGCGAGGAGGTGGATCGGCTGGGCTCGAGCTGCTTCGGCGGCTGCCGCGAGTCTCTCTTGCCAACCTGAGACCGAACCCTGGCGCGAAGAAGAAGGTGAGTCCACTGTGAGGATTGGGAAGGAGGTAGATCCAGGCAATCGTATCGGAGACAGCTAGCAGCTGGAAGAGTTCATAAGACTGCTGCTGCACAGCAGGAGAGTCCCAGGAGAGAGTAATTTATTTATATAATTGGGGAAAGCGATGCTAAAGTGGAGGTGGTGGGTGAACTTTCGATTCCACCCCCACGAGTAGGAGGGCGTGAGTCGCTTGCCTCTAAAACCCCATTCAGAAGTTGATGACCGTGATGGAGTACTGCTTAACCACATTAATCTGATCACAGAATAATTGCAGAACGGAGAGAAGTGGAGAGACCACTCGGCCCCTAGTCTCAGTAATTACTCTGCAAGAGCGGTTCGGTTGGATTTCAGCCCTTTCCCCATAACTTTGCACATGTTCTCTTAAGCTTGTCCAACTCACTTCAACACAAACAAAAAAAACTACGGACGGTGGAAATCAGAAATTGTTGGAAAAAACCCAGTTCTAGCAGCATCTGTGAAGAGAAAGCAGAATTAACGTTTCAGAATTGATAGGAAAAAGTTAGTATATATACTGAAGAAATGAAAGGTGGAGGGGTAAAGAGTACACTATAGGTGGAGATGGAGCCCAGTGAGAGGAAGATAAAAAGAGTTGGGCAGACAAATGAACGGATAAAGGTCAGCCTGAGAGAATGATCACTGTTTCTCAATGTCAGTAAACAGCTAGAAGGAGGAATCCAGGTGAGAGAGAATTGGAGGCGGGTGAAGGGGTCTGAGATGGAGTCTTGTCCAAAGAAATGGCCACATGAAGATGGAAAAATATCCCGTTCAGTAACTTTATAGCCAGAACACTATCTCCTGTCTCTTTACCAGGCTGGTAATTTACATGACTGCTACTAGAAACAACCCATTGTCAGTCGTAACGGTCCTCATTCATTCTCTCAAGCTCACCTTTCCCCATTTCTTTGCCCAACTGTTTTTCTCTCTCTTCAGATTCCATTTCCACCAATAGTTTAATATTTGTCCCCTCTCCCCACCTCTTCTCTAGCACATATACTCTACCAACTTTGTCTTAGCTACAGTCGGTTCTGAAGGGCCACTGCACCCAAAACTTTAACTCTGCTTTAGCTCCATAACTGCTGTCAGACCTGGTGAGTTTTTTCAACATTTTATGATTTTTGTCACTTTGCACTGTCAGATTTTGCATTTATAAAGCTTCTTTGGCATGGAAAGAAATATGCTAAGATGTTTGAACTGTTCCATTCAATGGGCTTCACTTGAACCACTGTCTTGTAGAATTGAATAGAAATGTAGAAAAGGCTTTAATTAGAGGGATAGGACTTTGAAGAGGTCATACAATGACCTACAAAACAGAAGGAGTTTTTTCAGAGCAACTAATTTGATAACAATAACCAGAGTGAGACAGGAAGAAACTGTGTGTACAAGGATAACAAACCACCAGCAGATTAGGCATGGTAAAAGTACAAAATGAATGGCTTTGTGTGTGATAAATACCAAGGGGCATAAATTTTATTTGTGGGGTTTCTTTTTAAGGATGGCCTGAGATGGATAAATCACGTGGAGCACCATTCCTGGCGACCAACTCAACATGTACATCCACTACAAACCCATCAACTCCCCCAGCTACCTGGACTATGCCTCCCACCCTGCCTCTTGTAAAAATGCTATCCCTTATTCCCAATTCTTTCGCCTCCGCTGCACCTGCTCCCAGGAGGACCAATTCCACCATAGAACATTCCACTCTTTCAAAGACAGCAATTTCCCCTCCCGTGTGGTCAATGATGCCCACCACTGCACCTCTGCCCTTGAACCCCACCCCTCCATCTGCAACAAGGACAGAATCCCCTGGTCCTCACCTTCCATCCAACCAACCTCCGAATACGCTGCATCATCCTCTGCCATTTATGCCACCTATAAACAGACCCCACCAGAGATATATTTCGTCCCCACCCCTAACTCAGTTTCGGAGAGACTGTTCTCTCCGCGACTCCCTTGACAGGTCCATGCTCCAGAATTATGAGGGAGATAGCTTAAGAGACATGGAGGCATTAGTGATCTTTCAAAAGTTGCTAGGGTCAGAGAGGGGTCCAGAGGACTTAAATCTCTAAAATATAATCCCTGTTTAAAAAGGGAGATAGGCAAAAGATGCAAAATTATAGGTAGATCAGCCTAACCTTGATCGTGGGTAAGATCCTGAAATCCATTGTGAGGGATGAGATTTCTGAATACTTGAAAATGTATGGTAAAATAGGGCAAAGTCAGCATGATTTCATCAAGGGGAGGTCATGCCTACCAAATCTTCTAGAATTCTTTGAGGAAATAATGGGCAGATTAGACCAAGGAGGGCCAATGAATGTTATGACTCTATGACTTCAAGAAGGCCTTTGACAAGGTGCCGCACAGGAGGCTGCTGAGTACGATAACAGCCATGATTTTGTAGGCAAGGTGCTAGCATGGATCGAACTTGACTGTCTGGCAGAAAGCAGAGAGTGAGGATAGAATGGTCCTCAGGATGGCAGTTGGTGAAAAATGGTGTTCCGCAAGGCTCCATGTTGGACCACAACTTTTCACTTTATACATTAACAACTTAGATGAAGGAACTGAGGGCATTCTGGCTAAGTTTGCAAACGATACCTGTTCCCCTACCTATCTTTGTATCAATGATGAGGTGGGAAGCTGCAGAAGGATTTGAACAGGTTAACGGAGTGGGCAAGGAAGTGGCAGATTGATTACAATGTCAGAAAGTGTGAAGTAATACTTTGGTAAGAAGCATAGAGGCATAGATTGTTTTCTAAATGTAGAGAAAATTCAGAAGTCTGGAGTCTTAGATATTCTTGTCCAGTATTCTTTCAGGTTGAGTCAGTAGTTAGGAAGGCACATGCAATGATGACATTTATTTGGAGAGGACTTGAATATAAAAGCAGGGATGTGTTTCTGAGTTTCTAAGACTCTGATCAGACCACATTTGGAGTATTGTGCACAATTTTGGGTCCCACATCTCAGGAAGGATGGACTGGCTTGAAGCGTGTTCGGAGGAGGTTCAGAGGAATGGTCCCAGGAATGAAAAGCTTAACATATGAGGAATGTTTGAGGACTCTAGGTCTATACTCTGAGTTTAGAAGGATGAGGGGGGATCTAATTGAAACATGCAGAATACTGAATGGCCTGGACAAAGTAGACATTGGGAAGATGTTTCCATTGGTAAGAGAGGCTCGGACCCAAGGACACAGTCTTCGAGTAAAGACCTTTTTAGAATGGAAATAAAAGAAACTTCTTCAGCCAGTCAGTGATGAACTTGTGGAATTCATTTCCACAGAAGGCTGTGCAGGCCAGGTCATTGAGTATATTTAAGACAGAGTTATAGGTTCTTTAAGGATCAAGGGTTACAATGAGAAAGCGGGACAATGGGGTTAAGAAACTTATCGACCAGGATTGAATGGCGGAGCAGACTTGAGCAGTTGAACAGCCTAATTTCTGCTGCTGTGTCTTATGTGAAGTTGGGAATGGCATAAAATGGGAAATTAGAGATAGATGCGATAAAGGAACATCTGTAATTTTGGGTAACTTTATTCTACATATAAGATTGGCAAATCAAATTAGTTAAAATTCCATAGAAGAGGAATTCCTGGAGTCTATACAGGATGGTTTTCTGAATTGATCCATCGAGGATCCAAGTGAAATGGGCCATCCCAGACTAGTTATTTTGTAACCACAAAGAAACCATTGGCAATCCAGTTCCACGTGGCTCCTTGGGGATGAGTGACATTGTATAGTAGAATTACTCATCACAATGGAGAGTGATGTAGTTGATTTTGAACTAGAGTCCTGAATCTAAAGAGAAGAAATTACAATGCTGTAAGATTTTTCAGATATATAAAGAACAAAAAAAATGTCTTTAGATATATTAAGGGCAAAAGAGAGGTAGAAGTGGACATTAGACTGCTGGAAAATGGCACCAGATTATTAGTATCAGCCATTATTGAATGACGGATGGACTGAATGGCCTAATTTCTGCTCCAATGTCTTATGGTCTTCTGGAGATGCAAGTTGACTTTGATTGGTGGTGCAGGTGGAGGAGTGAGTTTACTTGAAGGATAGTGGAAAGTCAATGGTAAGTGTTCAGAGTGCATGGTGAACTGCAACAATTGTTCATGCCTGTTTGGCCCAAATGCAAAATGGGAACAGTGGCCGCACTATGGCTTACAAGGAAATTTAAACACAGTATTGTATCCAAGAAACAGGCATAAAGATTGGCCAGGATAGAGTTTGTTGATAAAGGTCAGGTTGGAATGCTATGCTTATAGAGTCATAGAGATGTACAGCATGGAAACCGATCCTTCGGTCTCGTGCATGCCTCTGTTTGGCTTGTCCTTGGGTCCCATTTACCACCCCCTGAGAAAAAGAACAGGAAATGACATCACCATAGGAAATGATGTAACCACAGGAAATGGCATCACCGACCCTAGGAAACTCAAACATATAAATAGAAAGCGGGCTACACCAGCAGTGCTTCAATCGGAGGCTCACTGAAGACCTAGTATGGTGACAAAACGTCTGAAAACAAACCTTCCAGCTCAGTGAGCAAACCTACATCCAGAACCTCAACCTGAGCTACAAATCTTCTCAAAACTCGCTAGTCAGCCTGATGTTGGTAGTGGGAAAGAATCTTGCTAGAATACCTTTTGTAAAAGTAATATAAGCTAAGCATTTGGAAACAGTGGCAGGATCAAACAGAGTCAACATGAATTTATAAAAGAGAAAGAACTCTGAACAAATTTACTAGGGATGTAATTCGTCGAGTTAATGAGGGGGAGCCAGTGTCATAGATTTATATAGCACAGAGACGGAACTTTTGGTCTAACTCATCTGCGTCAAACAGATTTCCTGAACTGATCTAGTTCCATTTGCCAGTATTAGGCCCATATCTCTCTCTAACCTCTTCCTATTCATGTACCCATCCAGGTGCTTTTTAAATTTTGTAATTGTACCTGTCTCCACCATTTCCTCTGGCAGCTCATTCATTCATACATGACCCTCTGTGTGAAAAAGTTGCCCCTCAGATCCCTTTTTAAATCTTTCCCTTCTCATCTTAAACCTATACCCTCTAGTTTTGGACTCTGCTACCCTGGGTAAAAAACGTTGGCTATTACTCTATCATGTCTCTTATGATTTTATAACCTCTATGAGATCACCCTTCAGTCTCTGCTGTAGGGGGGAAAATAGTCCCAGCGTATTCGGTCTCTCCTTATCGCTGAAACCCTCCAACTCTGGTAACATCCTTCGAAATCTTTTCTGAAACCTTCCAAGTTTCACGACATTCTTTCTCGCATTTATCTAAATTAAACTCCAATTGCCACTCTTCAGCCCATCTGATCAAGGTCCTGTTGTACTCTGAGTAACCTCCTTCTCTGTCCGCTACACCACTAATTTTGCTGTCATCTGCAAACTTACTAACCATACTTCCTATATTCACATTCAAATCATTTATGTAAATGATGAAAACCAGTAGACCCAGCACTGATCCCTGCGACACACTGCTGGTCACAGGCCTCCAGACCAAAAACAGCCCTTTACCACCACCTCTGTCTCCTACCTTCAAGCTTATTTTGTACCCAGTTGACTAGCTCCAATGAATTCCTTGTGATCAAACCAGTCAACCATGTAGAACTGTATCAAATATCTTGCTGAAATCCATACAGATAACATCTACTGCTCTGCCTTCATCAACCAGATGTGATGCACTTGGAATTTTACAAGGCTTTTGACAATTTGCCACAAAAGAGATTAGTGTGGAAAGTTAAAGTGTGTGTGGGGGTAGTGTATTGAAATGGGTAGAATGCTTGTTGGCAGTTGAGAAATAAGGTTTCTTGCAATCCTTGCTCAATGCATGGATCCCGGCTATTAACAATATATATATTAGTGATTTAGATGAGGGAATTAAATGTAATATGCCCAAATTTGCAGATGATGCAAAGCTGGAAGGGAGGATGAGCTGTGAGGAGGATGCAGCAATGCTTCAGTGTGATTTGAACAAGCTGAGTGAGTTGGCAAATGATTGGCAGATACAAGATAACATGGATAAATGTAAGGCTGTACACTTTGGGAGCTGAAAGAGGAAGGTGGATTATTATCTGTTTGGCTATAAATTGAGAGAGGAAAATGTGCAACAAGGCCTGGGTATCCTTGTACGCTAGTCACTGAAGATAAATCAGCAAGTACTGGGGATGGCAGCGAAATCTCATAAAAACCTACAAAATTTCTAATAGGACTAAACAGAGTACATCAAGATCAGATATTCTAAATCACAGGGGGAATCCAGAAATAGAGGTCACAGTTTAGTGATATGGAATAAACCATTTAAGACTGAGATGAAAAACCTCTTTACCCTGAGAGTGGTCAGCCTGTGGAATTCACTACCACAGAAGGCAGTCAAGGCCGAAACATTGTATAATTTCAAGAAGAACTTGGGTACAGGCAGTTCTCAGATTGCAAATTGGTTTTGTTGCTGAATCCATTGGTAAGTGATTTGTATGCAGTTTGGAATAGTGCAGATGAATATGAAACAGCCAATCATAAGTCCAGTGTTACGACACGGAGGTCAAACCCTTCTGCTAATTAAAACCACAATGCCCAGATAAACTTGCCTCGCCTCGTAATTTGTTAAAAAGGTGAGTTAATGAAAGAAAACCTCTGATTGTTACTGTTTAACTAAAGGATTAACAAATCTATTTTCCTAGCTCTAACAGTGAATACTAAACAAAAATTATTACCAAATCCAAGCCCCTTCTTTCTTAACTAATCATTGTGACTGTAACTATTAAAATGCTGCTCCAATAACTCAATTATTAAACATTAAATTAACTTAATCTCTCAAAGTCCATATAGTCTTTTATGCTGTCTTCTTTCCAGTCTTCCCAATCTACTGTTTCAATTCATCTTTCCGATTCTGCTATCTTCTCCCTGGGTCATCTTCTATGACTTTTTTTTAACTTTGAGTGTCTTTGTATAAAATCCCTTAGTACCTTTAATAGATGGCGCCTTCTGAGAGATTTGTTTGAGTGCTGAGGGCCCTTTCAGATGGCATGTGCTCTGTATGAAATTTTTTTTTAATATCCCCAAAATTTGTACCCACTCATTGATCTGATGTTGTCAATTCAATCAATTTCAAATTTAATTGGTTTTTGATATCCTGGGTATAATTTAAAATAATTGGTTAAATTCAAATCCGGTTGACTTAACATCAAAACACAACCCAAAGCCGATGATTGCACATTATCAATTCTCAGCACCTGTCAGCTAGTCACAGACACATGCTGTCAAAATCACTCAGCTCAAAAATGCACCCTCTCTCTTAAAGTGACCATACACTTTCGAGTTCGTAACACCAGGAAATATTTGTATGTTGGATATTTAAAATTACAACCTGTAATTATTAGTTATATAAATCAGGGACTCCCTGTATAGCTTTTGGTGGATAAACAGGAACAGGCTATTGCTCCGAAAGCTAGTGTGCTTCTAATTAAACCTTTTGGACTATAACCTGGTGTTGTGTGATTTTTAACTTTGTATACCCCAGTCCAACACCGGCATCTCCAAATCATGACAATCTCAATGAATTGTTTCAAGCTTGAAGAGCTAGTTGGCCGACTATTCGTATTTTCCGTTTCTTTCTTTTAAACCATTACAGAGACATGGCTACAAGCAAATTAAAGTTGAGAACTAAATACTCGGGGATATATGATTTTTCAAAAGGACAGGCAGGAAAGGTAGAATTGTGGAGTAGCTTTGTTAGCGTGGAGTAGAATAAGTACGATGGCAAGAAACGGTCTTAGATTGAAACACATAGAATCCATGTTGGTAGAAGTATAAATAAGAAGGGGAAGATGATGTGATTGTCTGTTGCCTGCTTGACAGCTGCTTTGTTCTGAGAGAGGACAAAGAACAACTCATGAAATAATGAAGGCATGTAGAAAAGGCAGTATCTTAATCATCCATAACTTTGTTGATTGGGAAAATTAAATTGGCAGGGGTATTCATGAAGAGGAATTCAAAGTGTATTTAGGACAGTTGTGTAGAGCAATATGTTGTGGATCCAGTCAGAGATCAGATAATGTATAATGAGATGGAATAAGCGACCTCTGCAGAACAGTGAAAATGACATGGTAGCACTTAGCATTCCGTTTGCGTAGGAAACCTGGGTTGGAAACAACTGTGCTAAAAGTAAATACGGATCATTACGTAGGGATGAGGGCTGAGTTAGCTGGAGTGGACTGAAAAAGGGGCTTAATAGAAATTGAGAAGCAACTTGAGAAAATTGTTCATGGCTCTCAGCAAAGATATATCCCAGTGCAGAGGAAGGTTCATAAGAAGGGGATAAAGTGACCATGATAAACCAAGGTAGTTAAGTATAGTACCAAATTGAAAGAAAAAATGCAGTATAACAAAGGTTACTCGTAAACCAGATGATTGGGAAAGTTACAAGCTAACAAAACATGACCAAACATAATTGAGGAAGAAAATAAGCTGAGGGCAAACTCAAACTAATATAGGACCAGACAGTGTTAGTTTCTTTGCATATACAAAAAGAAAGTGCAATGCCCAAGTGAACATAGCCTTTTAGAGAATGAAGCTAGGGCAGTAATAATGGGGGCCAAAAATAGGAGAAAAGTTGAAAAACTACTTCACATCAGCCTTTACGTTGGTAGAATGTAGAATATAGAACATTACTGCACAGTACAGGTCCTTCGGCCCTCGATGTTGCGCCGACCTGTGAAAATAATCTGATGTCCATCTAACCTACACCATTCCATTATTATCCATATGTCTGTCCAATGCCCATTTAAATGCCCTTAATGTCAGCGAGTCTACTATTGCTGCTGGCAGGCCATTCCATGCCCCTACTACTCTCTGAGCATTCCAAAAATCCTAAGTAATAAAAGCCTTGCTGTGGAGAGAGGTGGGCAATAAACACAGTAACTGTCATTAGAAAAAAAAAGTTCTAGAGAGGCTAATGAGTCTAAAGGCTGACACTTCCCTTGGACCTAATGGGTTACATCCTAGGATTTTAAAATAAGTATCAACAGAAATAGCAGATTCACGAATAGTAATCTTTCAAGAATCTTTAGACTCTGGAAAATTCCCAGAGGGTTATAAGCTCCAATGTAAGAACTTTATTCAATGGGAAAAGAAGACAAAAGGCAACTATAGGCTAGTTGGCCGAACATCTGTCATTGGGAAAATGCTACAGTTTGTCATAAAAGATGTAATAACAAAGCATTTTAAAATCCGTAACAGAATCAAGCCGGGTAAACATCGCTTTGTAAAGAGGAAAACAGGCCAAGTCAACATGGCTTCATAAAGAGGAAAACATACCTGACAAATTCATTCCAATCCACTAAGGGGACAGTAAACAGGATAAAGGAAGGAAAACAAGTAGCAGGAATATATTTGAATTTCCAAAAGGTGTTTGATAAGGTATTGCACAATTAAGTATATTAATATGGATAGTGGGGTTGGCTAATTATTATAAGGCAGAGTTGGGATAAAGGGAATATTTTTCAGGATGATAACCTGTGACTAGCAGATTGGTATAGGAATCAGTGCTGAGGCCATAGTTATTTACAACATATACTAATGATTTGGATGACAGAAGTTTTGCCAAGTTTGCAGACATACAAAAATAGATGGGAAGGTACATAGTCACGGTGACAAAATTAGTCTAAAGAGGGATATAGGCATGTTAAGCGAGTGAGCAAAAAGTTTGCACATGAAATATAACGTGGAAAGATTAGATTATGCACTTTAGTAGGAAAAATATAAGACCTGAATATTTAAATGGAGAATGACTATGGAAGGCAGCCGCAATTTCCCTTCCCACGTGGTTAAAGATGCCCTCCAACGCATCTCGTCTACATCCCGCACCTCTGCCTTCAGACCTCACCCCTCCAACCGGAACAAGGAGAGAACGCCCCTGGTGCTAACCTTCGCATAAACCAAATCATCCGCCGACATTTCCGCCACCTCCAAACAGACCCCACCACCAGGGATATATTTCCCTCCCCACCCCTTTCCGCCTTCCGCAAAGACCGTTCCCTCCGTGACTACCTGGTCAGGTCCACGCCCCCCTACACCCCACCCTCCCATTCTGGCACTTTCCCCTGCCACCGCAGGAACTGTAAAACCTGCGCCCACACCTCCTCCCTCACCCCTATCCAAGGCCCTAAAGGAGCCTTCCACATCCATCAAAGTTTTACCTGCACATCCACCAATATCATTTATTGTATCCGTTGCTCACGATGCGGTCTC
>NC_057713.1:66250226-66264872 GCF_004010195.1 Chiloscyllium plagiosum
CATCCCCTCCCCCACTCACCCATTGTACTCTATGCTACTTTCTCCCCACCCCCACCCTCCTCTAGCTTATCTCTCCACGCTTCAGGCTCACTGCCTTTATTCCTGATGAAGGGCTTTTGCCCGAAACGCGATTTCAAAGCTCCTTGGGTGCTGCCTGAACTGCTCTGCTCTTCCAGCACCACTAATCCAGAATCTGGTTTCCAGCATCTGCAGTCATTGTTTTTACCTCCGTGATTAAACTAGCATATCACAGTGTACTACCATTATCTGTTACTGGAGTCCTGTAATATAATCCCAGGCATGCATTACAACACTAAGTTAACTACATAACAGCCAGAGTAACTTCCGTAAAGGTAGAAATATAAAACATCGGATGTTGAAAATAGGAACAAAAGTAGGTCATGAAGTCGATCAACTCTACTCTGTCATTCAATGATTATGGTTGATCCTCTATCTTCCCATACCCATTAATGCTGTTAAAGTCTAGAAATCTGTTCTTTTTTTTCTTAAATGTATTCAGTAGCTTGGTCTCCCACCTTAATGTAGTAGAGAATTTCAAAGCTTCACCAGCCTTTGAAGAAATTTCTCTTCATTCCTAAGTGGTCCATGCCATATCCTCTGATTGTATTATGTCCCCTTGTTCTTGATTACCTAGTCATCCCAACACCTGCGTTCTGTAGTGCTGACAGTAGTTAACTCAAATTGATTAGTCCTGAATCCTCATGGAGTCTTTTTAGAAATAACTTTAATGTTATTTAAGGTGGTAATAAAATTGTTGTGGCCAAATTAGCAATACTACTTGGCCATTCATGCAAGCCCAAGTGCAACTTTTCTGTGACTTCTGAAATGAATATCCTTCTTAGGTGTTTGTTGCTAGAAATGGGAACCAAAAAAGTTTCATAGCCAACTAACTACGATGAATAAAAGATAATTAACTAATAAATAATGCTCAACTTTCAGGAAAAAAGACGTGGCAGGGGAATCCATGGAGGGAAAAAGAGTGGCCGAGGTCACAAAGGGCAGACTCAGCGTGGAAATCGGCCCCGATTAGGATTTGAAGGTGGACAGACTCCATTTTACATTGTTATTCCAAAATATGGATACAATGAGGGGCACAGGTTGGTTTTAAAAAAAATGTATTGACTTTGCAGTGGTTATCCACATTACAACCTATTAGTATGCTACATTTTGAAAACATGATTTTCATGGAAGATGTACATGGATTTCATTGTACGTGTGTATGTGCAATGAGATCATGCATGTTTAAGCATTCATATGAACATATAAATAGCTACCCATGTTCATGTGTATAGATAACTTGCTGTGTACATGCTTATACATATCAATGCCAGCATTTGCCTGATTACATGTTTATCAGTTTATTCATAAGTGATTTCATGCCTGTATGTATGCACATGCATATGTGCCCACCTGCTGTATACATATGCTTGAAGCATATCTGTACTTATTTGCAAGTGGCTGGGGGTAAGTGCATTCAGTCATTCATCTGTATCTGTGAGGGTTCTGTTCCTGACAACCCCTGCAAATGATGACATTCGCAAGCATGGAGCTTGTTAAAACATGCAATATTTGCCTCAAGGTGTTGAATTTCATTGTTACTTACTACTTGGCATGGACAGGCAAATTAGACATTCATGATTTAGTATACAGGTGTGTGTGTATGAACAAATACTCATCTAATGGTATGTACATATGTACTCATACCTCTTTTCTGGTCTCTGTGCTGATCTTTGCCATGGAGTCTGGAATAAAAAGAGAGAGAGATGCTGGAAGAGATAACAGTGAAGTCAATGAAAGGTAAAAAAGAGGAAAAGGGAAAGCAAAAGGATGAAGAAGAGACACGGCATGTGGGGGGTGGGGGAGTATCCACATTCCATTAAAGCAGTCATTCATCAGATGGTCTTTGGTTGGCCTGTGGTTGATGAGGGGTTGCATGGCTTTTTGCACTTTATCCTTGCTCTCATGTCCTCCACCTTACTGCTCTTTGTTATTTGTTTTTGGAGGGTGTATATTATATGGTTAGTGGTGATGCATCTCAATGCTTTCTTGAGTGTTGTTAATCTACCCACGCTTCACAGTTTTTAGATGAATTTCAGGAATATGATAGCCTTGTAGACTGCAACCTTTGCATCGACTGCAGATGATGTTTAATGAAGACTTGACTGAGCAGCTTCCCAAAGAAAGAGCACATGCACTGGATTTAGTGATGGTGGGGTTCTGGTGCAAGTTTCAGTTTTGGCTGGAGGAGGCCTTTTGCCTTGTTACTAAGATGAACCACCTGAGCTTGATACATTTGGGCAAAACGCCAAGGGTGGTTTTCTGTATCCTATGCAGGTGTATTTTGACCATGACTTTTGATAGAACTCTCATTTCTGAATCACAAGGTTCATAATGCTGGGGATCTAAGCCCATTCCATAAATATACAAAAAGTCAATTTTATGTTGCTGTTAATCCTACTGTATGACAATTGCCTGTTTTGTTTTTTTTGCATTGACTTACTGTAAAACACTTACGGACTTTCTAAACTTGTGAAATGCACTATTTGAATGTGTAATTTCATGAAATGGCAGAGAGGGGAATGGAGATTAAACAGCCATGAGATAAGCCATGATCTTATCTAATGGTAAAGCAGCTTCAAGGGTCTGAATGGTGTACTCCTGTTTTGAATTCTGTGTACTTGTTTATATGTTTGCGTACTTATGTATATTTGTATTGAAGAACAAAATGCCATGGGTAGTTTTTTTGGGGGGGCAGCACGGTGGCTCAGTGGTTAGCATTGCTGCCTCACAGCGTCAGGGACACTGGTTCACTTCCCGCCTCGGGCAACTGTTTGTGTGGAGTTTGCATATTCTCCCCGTGTCTGCGTGGGTTTCCTCCGGGTGCTCCGGTTTCCTCCCACAGTCCAGTGATGTGCAGGTCAGGTGAATTGGCCATGCTAAATTGCCCATAGTGTTAGGTGCATTAGTCGGGGGTGAATGTAGGGGAATGGGTCTGGGTGGGTTGCTCTGGGGAGGGTCGATATGGACTTATTGGGCCGAAGGGCCTGTTTCCACACTGCAGGGAATCTAATCTTTAAAAAAAACAAATGATCTGTAAAGGAATTATCATTTCTTGTACTATATTTTAAAACTAAAATATTCTTAACTGAAAATTCTTTTCTAGTTATCGACGACAATACCAACCACTAAGTCTGAATCGTCTTCAGTATTTAATAGATCTGGGTAGAGTGGATCCCAGTCAACCTATTGATCTGACCCAATTAGTGAATGCGAGAGGAGTAACTGTCCAACCACTCAAACGAGACTATGGAATCCAGCTAGTGGAGGAGGTAATATAAACCAGCATTGTTCTGTGTTAATGACACAAAGTCATAGCTCTATTACTATATCTTAACTAGGCTCAGCAATTTTCCAGTTGCTTTGTTATTTCAGGAAATCTATCTTTATATGCAACAATAGGAAATAAATCCACCACATTATAATTCTGGGCGGATATACAGCATGGCAGTAAAGTGATTAGCACTGCTGCCTCACTGGGCCATGGACCCAGGTTCGATTCAAGTCTGTCTATATAGACTTTGCAGGTCCACCCCATGTCTGCATGGATTTCCTCCCACAGTCCAAAGACATGCAAGTAAGGTAGATTGGCCATGCTATAAAAAACCCCATAGCATAGGGATGTTTGGATTAGGTATATTAGCTATGGTAAAAATGAGAGCAGCTTGGCACCAGATAGATTAGGAACAGGTGAGCTGAAGTTTAATGGGATACAACCTAGGTCATTAAAATAATTAACCTTATAGATTAGGGGGAGTTTCTGCAATTATTTTAATCACGTGACTTCTTTATCAAATGTTTTGATTTGTTCTCCTTGCTAACATATGAACAGCATAAGGCAAAACAAAGCAATTTTTTTTGGATAGTTATTTCTCTTGCTGCCATTAGATGGAAGCAAGTGTACAGTATTTGTGAACTTGTAGACTATTCCTCGAGGAGGTCTCTTATAGTTTATCGAGAATTTTAGAAACTGTGAAATCTGTTTGTATTCGCAGACCGTTGTTAGCATAACATTTTTGTATAAATTACTGTAAAATATGACAGGTGAGAACCAGTAGTTTATTGCATTAATTAATGGAAGTTACACGATCTACTATTCCCACAGCTTGTGCTTAATTTGTCATAGGGTGCTGACAACTTTGTAGCAAAAGTAAGCATTGAAGTCCAGTGGGCATCAGAGCTTGCTATCGCTGCAATTGAAAAGAATGGTGGAATTATAACTACAGGATTCTATGATCCACGAAGTTTGGGTAAGTGTGATTCTTTTTTTTTTTAGCCATTTATGCATATATTTGTTTAAAACGTGGAATTTTTCACTGGGTCTGGCAGTGCCTGTGGAGAAAAAGCAGAGATAATACTTTGAGTCCAGTGACCCTTCTACTCATGCTGACTTGCTCTAGCAATAATTGTTTTTGTTTCAGATTTCCAGCATCCACAGTTTTATTTAAGAGTCTTCCACTGTTGAAATTATCTACAATTAATATTTCACTCTAAGGCTTTATGCTGTTGATTCTTTGGCCTAGAAGTTTGCAACCTTCATGATTAATTCTCAGGATATAAATAAATGCTTGAGCTTCAGATACAGCAAATTGAAAGTATACTTATCAAAATCTAAATGCCTTGTGAAATTTCACAGTGGGTATAGGTGTAATGCACTGAACTGCTCACAATTGGCACTAAAGTGATGGATTTAGCATGACTCGGAGTTGCACAAAATGAGTAAGTATGCAGTAGTACTCTTTGTTCTTCCTGATCAACAGAAAACAAGAGGTCAAACGTAAGCATGTGAAATGTTATTAGAAGGAAGTATTTGTAACAGGCATGGTTTACATTCATGGATTTTAGCAATAAACTTATGGATTTTAAAATCTTAATTGGTTTAAAAAAAAATTATGTTTCAGCATGCTTAACCATTTAACAATGTTTCTGCATTTCAACAGATGTTTTATGTAAGCCGGTGCCCTTTTTTCTAAGAGGACAACCTATTCCAAAACGCATGCTTCCACCTGAAGAACTGGTTCCTTACTATACAGATGCACAAAATCGTGGTTATTTAGCAGACCCAGCAAAAGTTCAAGAAGCACGGATGGATCTTGCTAAGAAATATGGCTATATTCTACCAGACATTACTAAAGATGAGATGTACAACATGTTAACAATGCGTAAAGATCCTCGACAAATTTTCTTTGGGCTTGCTCCTGGTTGGGTGGTAAACTTATCAGAAAAGAAAATTTTAAAACCAACTGACGAAGAGCTGTGTAGTTACTATAGTTCTTGAAACTGATAATGATGTAGTTGTAACTTAAAAGTCAATGTTGATTATTTGTCAATGTGAACTAAGTAATGAATTAAATGTTTGTTTTCTACTTGGTTATGTATTTCTGAGTTGAAGTTTTCTATTGACTTTAAGTAGATACTGGCATTAAAACTTAGCTAGTAACTGGTGGTATTGCTCATGGTGATTTGGAAGATGTACTGTTGTTCTTTGATTTAATGCACAATATATTTTAACATTGTATTCTCCTGTGCTGGTGCTCTTGGAGAAAAATTAAAATAAATTAACTTTCAATCTTTACAATGTATTGTTTTCTACTTGTATTTCTTTTCTATCCTTTCTTGCAATACTTTTATGAGTCTTTCTGTTTTTACTATTGCTTGTGTAAATTTTTCCTCTACTGTGTCTCTTCTGTATTTCTCTCAATTTGCACATATGATTTTGACACTTGTACACAAGTTCCAACTATTGTATTTTTACAGCTTAAGATGTACACGACTTAAAACCAAGCAGACGCTAAGAAATCCCAACTAGAATTTAAGATCAGAAAGAATTTGTATAGGATGTAAATACCATAGTCTAGAGGACTGTTGGGGTAGTGCTTGGGTTGACTTTACCACCTGATGCTGTTTGACTTGCTGTGTTCTTCTAGCCTCCTGCTTGTCTACCTTGGATTCCAGCATCTGCAGTTTTTTGTCTCTGGGCAATAAACTAGCCCCAAAATTATGATCAAGCAAATTCCTGAATCCCTACAGTGTGGGAACAGGCCATTTGGCCCAACAAATCCGAAGGGTTTTCGTAAATTACGTTACAACTAAATAGTGTTTAATAAACATGCATTATAGGACAACTACCTGTACTGTTAGATGGTAGAATTAAAGATGGCATGGTGAGCTAGAACCAGAAATTAAGGTGAACGGTCGTGATTCAGTCCTTTGACTCCATCTACGCTTCTCACTGCCTTTGGAAGGTAGCCAACATAATCCGAGATCCCTCCCACCCAGCTTATAGTCTCTTGCAACTTCTTCCATCAGGCAGAAAATACAAAGGCTTAAACATGTACCAACAAATTCAAGAACAGATTCTTCTCACTTATTAATTTCTGAATGGACCTCAAATTTTAAATTTAATGTTGATCTTGCTCATTGTGCACCTTCTCTGCAAGGAGCCTGAGTGTCCTTGGAGAAGGAGTACACGGTGTTCACGAACACCCTTGAGCTGTTCAAGGAAAGGTGGGTACCGTAGGGAGTGAAGGGTTTTATTTCCCCCTCTGGCTCTATTTTGATTTAATCCTTGCCCTCCCCTTCACTTTTGACCATGCAGCATTGTCCTTTGTTGAGAAGGGCACTGCTTGTTACTGGCCACTCTGGTGTCTCCTCTCTTCCTGGTGGTGGACTATAAATAAAGATTTATGCACTTGTTATTCACTGTCTTAAACCTGCACACACATGACATGGGTGCTGGGGAAAAATAAGCACTACTGCCATTAGATGGTAGTGAGGGGAATGAAGAAAAAAAAATTAAAGCTCCCCAACACAAGCTATTGGGCTTGCTGCAGGCTCATAGGTGGTGGCACAGGGATCACAGATGATTGATTGGAAATGGGTGCACAGCCTGGACAAAGGATTCGAGTTTGTCCAAAGCTGTTTTGGAGGTTTTGCCAGGTAGAATTTCTAGAATATGAAATTAAAAACAGACCACGGTGGCAGTAAAAGCTCCTGCTTCAGCATGTCCCACAAGCATTTTAGGTCCTCTCAACAGACTGGTGATTAAGTCCACAGGCAAAATTTTGTTCAACAATATCCACCATGAATTCATGTCATTAATGATAAATATAGCAGGGGCATAGCTATTTGGGATGGTACCCTTCCCCAATTAAACAGTGCTCACACTTGACTCATAGGATAATGGGAGGGGGAACAGGAAATATGAGGGTAAACTATGACCTGTAACTAAGCGTGAGAGAAGGGAACTCCATCATGATACAGCAGATGGGGCAGGATGGTCAACAGTTAATATACTTGACTCATTTGGAGAATAAACTCAGGATCTTGGCCCAACAAGTCAAACAAAACCTTGGAGGAATTAAAGGACAACTGAAAGGAGATAACAGGACAATTGACAGGGAACCACTACCTAGTGACCATACTCCAAGGGAATGTCCCATTCTGGATCAGCGATGAAATTTGGAACACCTGGTACAGGAAAGAATACATATCGACATGTACAGCTGCCAACTGAGGCAATTGTTCAAGCTATAATTTAACGACAGCTGGAAGCTTTCAGTGATGCCCAAGGCTTGGCACTAGGAATCCCAATCATTCCTAGTGACAGAGTGGGGTTGAGAACCCTTGAAGTCAAAAACATTGACATTATAAAGAGAGGAGTGTGGATGGGATATCATGGTACTCTCCTATATGCTGTATCGGGATCACTAAATGCCAACAAAAAAACCATACCAATGTATGGCTGTACCCTGTACAATGAAGGTGCCCTGTGTAGTTTTAAAACAAGTATTGATTTAAACTGCACTTTGGATGGTAGGAGTCTGAGGATTGACATCGCAAAAGTCTCTAAAAGGGGAAGTGTGATTGCTGTGTCAAGAAAGCATTCAAGAAATATAAGTATGGGGATTCAAGCTGTAATGTCACTGATACCAATTTTTGTCTCTCAAATTCCTGCATAGGTAGGCCTCATAGAACTAACCAACATCCATCAAAAGTCAAATGGCATTCATAAATGCTAGTGACAATTTAAGAGAATGGCTTGACAAATATTTTGAAAAATATCACACAGATTTAAAACCACTGCCAGAGAAGTTGGATTAAGTTTGAATTCAATTAATGAGAGCCCAAACATTTACTCAAAAAATGCAAACAGAAAACAGTTAAAAGATGAGAGAGATGAGATTAAACCCATCAACTGATGGGATGACTTTTAAAATTAGTACTCAAATATACACATTCATCTGTGGATCTGCCTCCCTTTACATTTAGCTGTAGTCCTAATTGCAGTTACTTTGGTGTACCTCACTGTAAGGCAGTTATGATTATCATCTGGAAGAGAGAGATATCCAGCATTTGGACATGCCCACTACAAGTAATACATATGCACGTATGCGGAGATTGTAGCAGAGAAGGAACTCTCATGATTATTATACCGCTACTCTCACCTCTATTAGATTTAATACTAGATTTTGTATATTGTGACGTTTATAAATATGCACTTGAGTCTCACACATTCTGTCAGAGTTTTCATGACGGATTAACTTTTTTCTCTCAGTCCATACATGTGGTACAATTGCAGTGTTTAAAAGGCATCTGGATGGGTATATGAATAGGAAAGGTTTAGAGGGATATGGGCCAAGTGCTGGCAAATGGGACTAGATTAGGTTAAGATATCTGGTTGGCATGGACAAGTTGGACCAAAGGGTCTGTTACCATGCTGTACATTTCTATGACTCTATGTCACCAAATCACTTGTGAAATGTGTATAGAACATAGAAGAATACAGCGCAGTACAGGCCCTTTGGCCCTCGATGTTGCACCGATCCAAGCCCACCTAACCTATACTAACCCACTATCCTCCATATACCTATCCAATCCCGCTTAAATGCCCATAAAGAGGGAGAGTCCACCACTGCTACTGGCAGGGCATTCCATGAACTTACGACTCGCTGAGTGAAGAACCTACCCCTAACTTCAGTCCAATATCTACCCCCCTTAATTTAAAGCTATGCCCCCTTGTAATACCCGACTCCATACGCGGGAAAAGGTTTTTGAAGGGCAGGTCGTGCCTCACAAACCTTATTGAATTCTTTGAAAAGGTGACGAAGGAGGTTGATGAGGGGAAAGCGGTAGATGTGGTATATATGGATTTTAGTAAGGCGTTTGATAAGGTTCCCCATGGTAGGTTACTGCAGAAAATACGGAGATATGGCATTGAGGGTGAGTTGGAGGTTTGGATTAGGAATTGGCTGGATGGAAGAAGACAGAGGGTAGTAGTTGATGGCAAAGTTTCTTCATGGAGTGCCGTCACTAGCGGTGTTCCGCAAGGATCTGTTTTGGGACCATTGCTGTTTGTCATTTATAAAAATGACAAACAGCAATGGTCCCAAAACAGATCCTTGCGGAACACCGCTAGTGACGGCACTCCATGAAGAAACTTTGCCATCAACTACTATCCTCTGTCTTCTTCCATCCAGCCAATTCCTAATCCAAACCTCCAACTCACCCTCAATGCCATATCTCCGTATTTTCTGCAGTAGCCTACCATGGGGAACCTTATCAAACGCCTTACTAAAATCCATATATACCACATCTACCGCTTTCCCCTCATCAACCTCCTTCGTCACCTTTTCAAAGTGGTAGGTTTGACCAGTATATGCAATGACTTTAACAATGACATGTAGCTTCCCCTCCCTGACAATAACCAAAATTAACCTTCTACAATTAGGTTTGTATTGCATTTGCATGGGCATTTTCTGTTCAAAAGGGGGAAATGTCTGCTAAAACACAAGCAGATTGTCAATATGGCCAAACAGCAAGGGATGCTGAGGATGTGACACTTTGAGCAAGTAAAGCTCTACAAATTGCAAATCCAGAAACCAGGCACAGTACAAACCCAGCAGTCAGGTACTAATGGTATTAGCATTGTGTAAAAGGACACATCTCATCAACAGTTATCCTGGACAGACCCATCCCCAAGAGCGTCTTAACCAAAAAACAGACAGAAAGGCACCCAAGCTTGACTACACAAAGAAACAAACATTAGCAAACCATCCAAAAGATTGACAGTGTTTCAAAACATTAAGCGAGTCTCCTTGATTGATGAGAATGATGGAAGTTTCAGAAAACCATTCAAAAAGGTTTAAGAAAAGGTCTTTCCCGCAGATCAATCTCTTGGACCTACAGGAGAGGAAGAAGGACCAACTAGCATGACAAAAGTAAAGACCAACTGAATATGCGGAGTGAGAGAGAAAGGACAACAACTTGCAAACCTGCCTAAAATTACAAGAGGGTCTATAAGTATTGTAACAACTAAAGGGATTGGGCAGGATTTGAGCTAGCATTATTAGTGTTGACAGTTTGCATCAGTAGCAACTTGTGACTGTAATGATTTGACTGTCTGGTATTGAGAGATAACTAGGTAATTTCATTTATAATCTATTGGTTGAAATGTCTGACCAGTCCTAAAGGGCTGGGACAACAGGCAGACAAACGCATATATCAAGGAGAGGTTGTCAGGCAGCATTGACAATTCTGGTGAATGAGGTACAGTGGGAGGAGGTCAGAACCATAAGCGTTGCATCCAGGATGTGACTACCATTCATTTAATGATTTGGCATGATTGGTCAGCAAAGATCTTCCAAACACACTTCATTAACTGACTGTTTCCAGCACAAGCTGTGCGTAAACATTCACGCAACTGACTATATCACATATTCACAGGCGCAACTTGTACCATGTGAGACACTTGCATGCACAGCAGCCAAAGTATCCATTCACTGGATTCGTCCTCCAGTACAAGATAGCATTTAACAGTGTCAGCAGAACCTGGCTATCTTACCTTTCAGTCATTGGAAGAGGCAGTGCTGGCACAAATTAAGAGAAAAGTGACAGATATCATGGCCAAATCCATAGTACTGGGCACATTAGAGGGCATGTCAGCTTCCTTGCATATCTGAAGCTATTCCTGATACCTTATTTCTCTAAACTTAATAGATCAGCTCCATTTTTATGTTGAACTGTGCATACTCATGATCTTGTTTTCAGTTATATATTTTTTAAAGTGGCAGTATATTAGTGCACCATAAAATGAATTGCTGCACAAAAAAAATTGAAACATGTAAGCACTTGCATGGTTACAAGAAATGAACTGATTTCGTCGAAGACTATTATGATCTGTGATCTGGATTTACTGGAAGTGGCATAGACGCATCATCGATTGGGTAAAGATAGTTGCATGTGCTTCAACTTTATTCTTTGCACTGCCTGGGCTGCACCATATTTACAGAATCTCCTTCTCCAGTTAGTTATTTAATTGTCCTGGGATGAGGCTGGACTGCAGAGCTTTGATGCATTAGTTGTGCAATTGCTTTTCTCTATCACAAGTATCTACTGTTTAATGTACATGTATCTCTGTATTGTAGTGTCATTGGGTCGACGTATCAATTTAAGCAATCCTGGTGCTGCTGCTGGCATGCTCTCCTATATGTCTCATTGAATAAGGGTTGACCCCCTGTCTTGATAAGTATGGAAGAATGATGGATATTCCTGGCTATGAGGTAACGGATTGTGATTGAATGCATTTTTACTGCTAATGATAGTCCATTGATGCCTAGGTTTGAGTTGCTAGACCTGTTCTGCATATATCACATGGTGTTACTGCCACACAATACTATTCTCAGTGTAAGATGGGACAATATCTTCATGAGGACTGTGCACAGATAAGTCATACCAATGCTATCCTGAACAAATGCACCTAAAGGTAGATTGGAGAAGATGAGATCAAATAGGGTTTTCTCTCTTGATTCTTTCACCACCTGCAGCCCAAGCTAGTGAATAGGTCCCAGGGGTAGAAAATTACACAATTTAGTGGAATTCCAAACTGTAGAGAATGGGCACAAAAATAGAAACTGCTGGAAAAGCTCAGCAGGCTGGCAGTATCTGTGGAGAGAAATCTGAGTTAACATTTTGGGTCCAGTGACTCGTTTTCTTTCCACAGTTGCTGCGAGACCTGCTGAGCTTTTCCAGCAATTTGTTTTTGTTTCTGAGTTACAGCATCCACAGTTCGTCCGGTTTTTATTTAGAGAATGAAACTCTGCATACCTGTTAGTATTTTCAGACCTCTGCCAGTACTAGGAGCAAGACCAAGGCAGCTGCCACTTAGCCTTCAGTCAACTCGGACTCAGTTGCTATCACTCATAACACCAGAAGGATGCACTTTTTGCTGCTTGTGCAGAGGTGGTTTGATGCAAGGGCTAGAAGTGGAAGCAGTACAATAGGGTTTTAGCTATCTGTAGTGAATTGGTTTTAGTTTTTTTGCATGTTACCACTTTGTTGTTTTTTTGTTGAATTAGAGCAGCAAATAACAATCAAAATGAAATGCAAAAATGCTACACAGCCCAACTTAATATAACATCAAAAGCCAGTGGATTTTCAGTAAAACTTATTGCCAACCTTCTATCATAATGATCTAGCCATAAAGGAACGCATACAGCCCAAGGTATTTTAATGTTGCCTAAAAGCTGTTGGAAAGGCCAGACTGGTATGAGGGGAATTAGGAAAAGATGATGCTGAGGGAGTTAATATTCAATGAGAATATAGTAGTTAGATAAATCTTCATCATAAAAAAGTTTCAGTTCTTTTTATCTTTAGCCACTCACATCCCTGAAAATCCTTCAGGCTTCAGTCAATTTGTGTGTATTGCAGCTACTGAAGAATCTTTAGGGATAATTGTTGACATTTCCTTTCCAAAGTACAATCTGTGTCCTTGCTACTGATAAAAATGTAAGCCTTTATAAGAAAGTAACAGAGTCATATAATCATACAGCACGGAAACAGACCCATTGGTCCGACCAGTCCATGTTGAATATAATCCCAAACTCAACTAGTCCCATCTGCCTGCTCCTGGTCCATATCCCTCCAAGCCTTTCCTGTACATGTATCTATCCAAATGTCTTTTAAATATTGTAAGTGTACTCATATTCACCACTTTCTCAGGAAGTTCAATCCATACTCGTGTCACCTTCTGTGTAAAAGATGTGCCTCTGGTGTCTTTTTTACATAGCTCTCCTATCACCTTAAAAATATGGCCCCTATTTTTGAAATATCCCATCCTACGAAAAAGACAACTACCATTAACTCTATCTATACCCCTCATTATTTTATAAACTTCTATTAGATCGCCTCTCAACTCCTAGTCTCCGGTTAAAAAAAAAGTCCTAGCCTATTCAGCCTTTGTTTATAACTCAAACCTTCCATACCCAGCAACATTCTGGTAAATCTCTTCTGAACCCCCTCCAGCTCGATAATATCCTTCCTATAACCAGGTGACCGAACAAAAAACAGTATTCCAGAAGAGGCCTCACCAATGTCCTGTACAACCTCAATATGACTTCCCTACTCCTGTTCTCAAAGGACTGAACAATTAAGACAAATGTGCCAAGTACCTTTTTAAAATCCTGCTTATATGTGACACAAACTTCAAAGAATTATGTAATTGTACCACAGGTCCCTCAGTTCTACAATACTACCCAAGGCCCTACCATTAATTGTGCAAGCACCACCCTTGTTTGGTGTGCCAAAATGCAATATCTTGCATTTATCTAGATTGAACTCCATCTGCCATTTTTCAGCCCAATGACCCATTTGATCAAGATCCCTTTGTAAAGAGAGAAAACTTTCTTCACTCTTTACTGTGCCATCAATTTTGTTTTCATCCACAAACATATTAACCATGCCTTCTATATTCTCATCCAAATCATTTATATAAATGACAAACAAATGAGGATACAGAATCGGTCCCTGTTGATCGCTGGTCACAGGCCTCCAGTCCGAAAAGCAACCCTCCACCATTACTCTCTATCTCCAGCCATTAAGCCAATTAAGTATCCAATTAGCAAGCTCACCCTGAATCCCATGTGACCTAATTTTACTGATTAGTCTACCATGCGGAACCTTGTCAAAGGCTTTACTAAAATCCAAATGCACAATGTCAACTACTCTGCCATCGTCAATCTTTTTGGTAACTTCCTTAAAAAACTCAATCAAGTTTGCGAGACATGATTTTCCTTGCATGAAACTATGCTGTCTATCTTTAATCACAGAGGGTGGTGGTGGGGTGTTGTTTTTCAGACTGGAGGCCTGTGACCAGTGGAGTGCCACAAGTGCTGGGTCCACTACTTTTCATCATTTATATAAATGATTTGGATGTGAGCATAAGAGGTATAGTTAAGGAGAAAGTGAGGACTGCAGATGCTGGAGATCAGAGCTGAAAATGTGTTCCTGGAAAAGCGCAGCAGGTCAGGCAGCATCCAAGGAGCAGGAGAATCGACGTTTCGGGCATGAGCCCTTCTTCAGGAATGAGGAAAGTGTGTCCAGCAGGCTAAGATAAAAGGTAGGGAGGAGGGACTTGGGGGAGGGGCGTTGGAAATGCGATAGGTGGAAGAAGGTCAAGGTGAGGGTGATAGGCTGGAGTGGGGGTGGGGGCGGAGAGGTCAGGAAGAAGATTGCAGGTTAGGAAGGCGGTGCTGAGTTCGAGGGATTTGACTGAGACAAGGTAGGGGGAGG
>NC_057713.1:66265503-66296288 GCF_004010195.1 Chiloscyllium plagiosum
GAAGGCATTTGTTATGCTTTCCTTTATTGGTCAGAGTATTGAGTACAGGAGTTGGGAGGTCATGTTACGGCTCTACAGGACATTGGTTAGGCCGCTGTTGGAATATTGCGTGCAATTCTGGTCTCTTTCCTATCGGAAAGATGTTATGAAACTTGAAAGGGTTCAGAAAAGATTTACAAGAATGTAGCCAGAGTTGGAGGATTTGAGCTATAGGGAGAGGTTGAATAGGCTGGGGCTGTTTTCCCTGGAGCGTCGGAGGCTGACGGGTGACCTTATAGAGGTTTATAAAATCATGAGGGGCATGGATAGTATAAATAGACAAAGTCTTTTCCCTGGGGTTGGGGAGTCCAGAACTAGAGGGTGATTTAGGGTGAGAGGGGAAAGATATAAAAGGGGTCTAAGGGGCAACATTTTCACTCAGATGGTGGTATGTGTATGGAATGAGCTGCCAGAGGAAATGGTGGAGGCTAGCACAATTTCAACATTTAAAAGGCATCTGAGTGGGTAAATGAATAGGAAGGGTTTTGGAGGGATATGGGCCAGGTGTAACTTGCCAACAACCAAAGTCAGATTCACCGGTCTATAGCTCTCTGGTTTTGCCTTGCAACCTTTCTTAAACAAAGGTACAACATTATCTACCCTCCGGTTGTCAGGCACCTCACTCATAGTTATAGATGATGCAAATATTTCCGCAATGGGTCTCATAATATCCTCTCTTACTTTCCGCAATGTTCTGGGATGCATTAGATCAGGTCCAAGAGATTTATCAACCTTGATATTCTCTAAGACCTCCCAAACTTCCTCTTCTGTAATGTGAACTGTTTTAAAAATATCAATGTTTATTTCTTTGCATTCTCGAGACTCCATTCCACAGTAAAAACTGATGTAAAATATTCAGTTAGTATCTCTCCCATCTCCTGGGGTTTAACACAATGACAGCCTCCTTAATCTTTAAGAGGCCCTACCCCTTCTCTGGTTACCCTCTTCCTCTTAATGTATTTGTAGAATCTCTTCAGATTACCCTTAACCTGATTGGCCAATGCTATCTCATATCCCCTCTTTGCCTTCCTGATTTCTCTTTTAAGAATGCCCCTACACTCTTCATATTGATTAAGAGCTTCAAATGAAGCAAGTTGTCAATATCTAAAAAAAAAATTATTTTATTTTTGACTACAAACTCAGTATCTTTATTCATCCATTGTCCCTTAATCTTAGCAGGTTTACCCTTTATTCTAACAGGAACAAAATGCCTCTAAACTCACTTCATCATATTCTTGAATGCCTTCCACTTGTCAGACGTTCTTTTACCTGTGAGCAGACTACTCCAATCAATCTTTGAAAGCTCTTGTTTCATATCATTAAAATTTGCCTTACTCCAATTAAAAGCTTTAACTTTTATGGAAGGTGAGTGAGCAAATCTCCCTGCTAAGATGTTGGTCCCTTTCCAGATTAGATTAGGCCCATTCTTTTTGAGTAAGTCTTTCCTATCCCAAAAGACATTCCAATTGTCTAATAACCTGAATCCCTGAACAATACACTAGCTCCTCATCCATTGATTTATCTCCTTTAACCTTTTCTTCCTTCCCTCATTTGAGTTTGGCATTGGGAGTAAACCAGAAATGACTACTTTTAAGGTTCTATTTTTTAATTTGCCTAACCTTTTAAATTCACTATGTACTGCTCTAATCTTTTCCCTGAAAATGTCATCCCTACCAATGTGTACAGTAATTCCTGGCTTCTAATCTCACCTTTAACAAAATGTTTGAAATATTTAAAGATGTCCTTCATCCTAGCACCAGGAAAGCAACAAATCATCTTAAATTTACACTCACTGCCATGGAATCTCCTGTATATGTCCCTGACAGAAGAGCTCCCAATAACAACAATGCTATTAAATCTTGTAAAATGCTGCCTAACGTAAGAATCATTCCAAGTGTCCAATAACTGACTGCCTCTTCTATTTTCCTTGGACAGACTATTCCCTTCTACAGTCAAGATTAGAGTAGTGCTGGAAAAGCACAGCAGGTCAGGTAGCATCTGAGGAGCAGGAAAATCGCCTTTTCGGGCAAAAGCCATTCATCAGGAATCAGTTATGCCTGATGAACGGCTTTTGCCCAAAATGTTGATTTTCCTGCTCCCCGGATGCTGCCTAACCTGCTGTGCTTTTCCAGCACTACTCTAATCTTGACTCTAATCTCCAACATCTGCAGTTTACACTTTTGCCTATTCTCTTCTACAGTTCCAAAAGCTGAATATGTATTTGAGAGAGGGATAGCCACTAGAGACTTCTGAACAACCTTCTTACTTTTCTTGACAGTCACCCATCTATCTGAATGATCCTACAGTGTAATAACTTTTCTAAATCTACTAGCTGTCTCACTCTATTTCATATATCCCCTTAGTAATACTAAGCCTAAAAAAAGGATATTTCAATAACACCTTATATATAAAACAAGCTACCTTTCATTACCGACAGAAAATAATGCTAAAATTGAGAAAAGTAAAAATACATATATTAAACATATAAAATCTAAATAAAATTAACCACTTAGCGGATTAACTGAATAAGAGAATGACTTCAATAAATTCCTTGAAGAAAAAACAATCTTCTCCAGAGCTCACCACTTGTAGGACTCTGGAATTAAAAACACAAAACACAACTCCTTATTTAAAAAAATACTTTGTTTTTTCCATAAGAACCCTATGCAATATAACAAAAACACCTTCTAAAACACGTACCGACTTTTTTATCTTCTGAATTTAGAAAAATAAACATTCATTGTAGACTGTCTGCATGAAACTGTTGCCCCTCAGGTTCCCTTTAAATCTTTCCCCTCTCACCTTAAACTTACGTCCTCCAAACTTTCGTACCCTGGGGTAAAGACCTTGACTATTCACCCTATCCATGCCCCTCATGATTTTATAAACTTCTATAAAGTCACCCCTTGGCCTCCAGCACGCCAAGGAAAATAGCCCCACCCTATTCAACCTCTTCCTATAGCTCAAACCATCAAACCCTGGCAACATCTTTATAAGTCTTTTCTGAACCCTTTCAAGTTTCACAACATCCTTCCTGTAGCAGGAGAGCAGAATTTCATGCAATATTTTAACAGTAGACTAAACCAATGTCCTGTAGAGTTTAGATCAGAGTGGTGCTGGAAAAGCACAGCAGGTCAGTCAGCATCCGAGGAGCAGGAAAATCGATGCTTTGGGCAAAAGCCCTTCATCAGGGAATCATCAGGCTTTTGCCAGAAACGTTGATTTTCCTGCTCTTCGGATGATGCCTGACCTGCTGTGCTTTTCCAGCACCACTCTGATCTAAACTCTGGTTTCCAGCATCTGCAGTCCTCACTTTTGCCTCGCCAATGTGCTGTAGAGCCCAACATAACATCCCAACCCCTATACTCAAACCACTTAACAATAAAGGCAAGCATGCCAAATGCCTTCTTCACTATCCTGTCTATCTGCTACTCCACTTTCAAGGAACTGTGAACCTGCACTACACTCCCCAGGGCCTTACAATTAAATGTATAATTCCTGCCCTTATTTGCTTTTCTAAAATGCAGAACCTCACATTTATCAAAATTAAACACTGTTTCTGCTACTCCACTCACCCATCTAATCAAGATCCCATTGTACGCTGAGGCAATCTTCTTCACTGTCCACTACATCACCAATTTTGGTGTTATCCGCAAACTTACTAACCACACCTCTTATGTTCGCATCCAAATCATTTATATAAATGCAAAAAGCAGCGAACTCAGCACCTATCCTTGTTGCACAGTGCTGGTCATAGGCCTCCAGTCTAAAAAGCAGCTCTCCACCAACATCCTCTTAGCAAGTTCTATCTCATTCTCTGCTTTGTTCCTGCCTGAATGTTCTGCACCATCTTTGAGATGTCCTTGATGCTGACTCCAGGGAGGCCACACACCATTCTGATGTCTTGTTGCCAGTTGCAGAAGTGACTCCTGTGCCTCTGACTAGAGAGTCCCCTATCACAATCAATTGCTCTCATTAAGTTAGAGCCAGTCTCAGTAGCAGAATCCTGGCTGTCTGTGTTACATTCCCCTGAGAGTGCATCGCACCGACATTTTCCAAAACAGCATACTTGTTCAAGGTGGGGATAGTTGCAGGAGACTCATACATTACCTGCTAACCCCTTCTACCTTTCCTGGAGGTAACCCATTTACCTGACTGCATCTACATTATTTTTCTACCTTCTTGAAACTGCTATCCATCACACTCCCTAGCTCTTGTAAATTTCCATTGCTTCTAACTGCTGCTCCAATTGACCCATCTGATCTGACAATATTTGCAACCAAACACACTTCTTGCAGACATAATCATCAGTAACATGGAAACTCTCCCTAATCTTCCACGTCTGACAGGAAGAGCACAACACTGTACTAAAGGCCACCTTAACAATCTACAGACCCAGAAAATGGCATAGTCTTACAGCTCTAAAAACACTGCTCTAGGCTAATTTTAGAGTCATAGAGTCAAGAATGTTCAGCACAGAAACAGACCCTTCTGTCCAATTTGTCCATGCTGACCAGATATCCTAACCTAATATAGTCCCACTTGCCAGCACTTGGCCCATAATCCTCTAAACGCTTCCTTTTCAAACATTCATCCAGCTGCCTTTTAAATGTCATAATTGTACCAGCTTCCACCATTTTGTCTGGCAGTTCATTCCATACATTTACCACCCTTTGCATGAAAATGTTGCTCCTTTGTTCCCTTTTAAATTTTTCCCCTCTCACCGTAAACCTATGCCCTCTAGTTCTGGACTCCTCCAACACACAAAAAATACCTTGTCTATTTATTGTATCCATGCCTCTCATGACTTTATAAACCTTTATAAGGTTACCCTCAGCCTCCGACTCTCCAGGGCAAATAGTCCCAGACTATTCAGCCTGTCCCTATAGCTCAAACCTTCCAAACCTGACAACATCCTTGTAAATCTTTTCTGTCCCCTTTCGAGTTTCACAACGTCCTTCCAATAGGAGGGAGACCAGAATTGCAAGCAATGTTCGAAAAGTGGTCTAACCAATGTTCTGTACAGCTACAACATGACCTCCTAACTACTATACTCAATGCTCTGACCAACAAAGGAAAGCATACCAAATGCCTTCTTCACTATCCTATCTTCCTGCCACTTCACTTTTAAGGAACTATGAACCTGCACTCCAAGGTCTCTTTGTTCAGCAACACTCCCCAGGACCTTACCATTATGTGTATACGTCCTGGTCTGATTTGCCTGTTTAAAATGCAGGACCCTCACACTTATCTAAATTAAACTCCCTCTACCACTCCTCAGCCCATTGACCCATCTGATCAAGATCCCATTGTATTCTAATCTTCTTCGCTGTCCACTACACCTCCAATTTTGGTGTCATCAGCAAACTTACTAAGTATACCTCCTATGCTCACATCAAAATCATTTATATAAGTGATGAAAAGCAGTCGAGCCAGCACTGATCTTTGTGGCACACCACAGGTCATGGGTCTCCTGTCTGAAAGGTAACCCTTCACCATCATCCTCTATGTTCTACCTGTGAACAAGTTCTGTATCCAAATGGCTAGTTCTCCCTGTATTCCATTTGATCTAACCTTGCCTACCATGAGGAACCATTTTGAACACCTTACTCAACTCCATATAGATCACATCAACTGCTTTGTCCTCATCAATTTTGTTTGT
The DNA here is from genome assembly GCF_004010195.1 of Chiloscyllium plagiosum. Classification (NCBI taxonomy): domain Eukaryota; kingdom Metazoa; phylum Chordata; class Chondrichthyes; order Orectolobiformes; family Hemiscylliidae; genus Chiloscyllium; species Chiloscyllium plagiosum. The sequence goes on from NC_057713.1 coordinate 66,271,205, forward strand.
TACTTCTTCAAAAAACTCAGTTAAGTTAGTGAGACATGATTTCCCACGCACAAAGCCATGTTGACTATCTCTAATCAGTCCTTGCCATTCCAAATACATGTAAACCCTGTCCCTCAGGATTCCTTCCAACAACTTGCCCACCACCGATGTCAGGCTTACTGGTCTATAGTTCCCTGGTTTTTCCTTATCACCATGTTTACCTACCTCCAGTCTGCTGGCACCCCACCTGTGACTGTTGGTGATACAAATATTTCAGCAAGGGGACCAGCAATAGTACCTATGTTTTATTATTTTAAAGTTTAATCAAGAGACAGATCTCAATTAAAAGCATATAATCAAAAATGAACCCACTCGACTCACTACTGTAGATGTACAAAGAAAAGTAAGATTACACTTTAAAAACTAACCACTTATCTGCTCCCCTGCTGTGAGCTCTCCCACACAGGAATCTCCAAGCTCGGTTGTGAATTTCACTGTCTCTTTGTTTTTCTGAGATGAACTCTGATGTCCAGAGATAATTGAAACCAATCAGTAGAGGTAGTCAGCTGTGCAAATTCATTGCTGGCTTAGACAGTTGTGCAGGTTTATGTCTCCATTTGATTCACTCCCCATATGGTCACTGCTTTTGTCTCTCTTCCTCTTTTTTAAAGTGCTGTTGTTTTGATTTTTTTTCAGAAGTTCCAAAACAATGCAACAGCTTATAACACAGTAACTGCTGCTCTTCGAATTTGAAGGAATCAGTTCCAACCTGAAAATACCTGAAAAAAAGAGCAGCTCTTACAGCCACACCGTTTCCCCATCCTCCATTCTGGATACCTCCAGGTTGAGACTTTCTGAGATCAAGATGCAGGTTGCTCACACCTGACAACAAAAGCAAAAGCATCTAGAGTGACAGAAGGTGAAAGCTAAAGATGTCTCACAAACAGATGAAAGGCTACTGTGGTAGTTGCAGAGAAAAAGACTGGGTTCTCTGAAAGTTATTAGGCAGAATAAGGAATGAAGAAACATATTCTATGGCAACTTTTAATGATCATTTGACATTATGACTCAGCAAAATATGCACTCATTAGAAGCTGAGTGACTGCTCCCTACAAAAACTGTAACCCTGTGAAGACCATTGTTTAATGTGTTTTCTTCAGTTCATTTGTGAGATGAGGTCATGGCTGGCTGACCAGCATTTATCGTCATCCCTAGTTGCCCTTGAGAAGGTGGTGGCGAATTGCTTTCTTAAATCACTGCAGTGCGGTTGCTGTAGGTTGACCCACAATGCCATTAAGAAGGAAATTCCAGAACTTTGACCCAGCAACACTGAAGGATCAGCTTCCAAGTCTTGGAGGGGAACTTGAAAGTGATGATGTTCCCATAGATCTGCTGCCTGTGTACTTCTAGATGGAAGTGGTTGTGGGTTTATAAGGTGCTGTCTGAGGATCTTTAGTGAATTTCTGCAGTGCATCCTGTAGATAGTACACACTGCTGCTACTGAGTATCATTCATGAAATAAGTGAATGTTTGTGGAAGTAGTGCCAAATCAAGCCAGTTGCATTGTCCTGAATAGTGTCGGGCTTCTTGAGTCTTGCTGAAGCTGCACTCATCCAAGCAAATGTATTCCATTACACTACTGACTTGTGATTTGTAGATGGCTGACAGGCTTTGAGGAGTCAGTTACTCTCTGCAGTATTAATAGCTTCTGACCTGCTCTTGTAGCCACTGTTTATGTGGTAGATCTAGTTGAGTTTCTAGGCAATGATAACCGCCAGGATGTTGATAGTGGGGAATTCAGTGATGGGAGCAGGGGTGGTGGTTAGATTGTCACTTACTGGTGATGGTCATAGTCTGGCATTTATGTAGCACAAAAGTTACTTGCCTAAGCTTGGACATTTCCAGATCTTGTTGCATTTGAACATAGACTGCTTCAATATCTGAGAAGTCATGAATTGTGCTCAACATCATACGAACATCAATGAACATGCCCACTTCTGACCTTATTATGGAGCGAAGGTCATTGATGAAGCAGCTGAAGATGATGGGCCTAGAACACTACCCCGAGGAAATGAGGAGATGTCCTGGAGCTGAGATTACTGATCACCAACAACCACAACCATTTTTCTATGTGCCAGGTATGACTGTGACCACTAAAGAGTTTGCCCCGATACGCATTGATTCTAGTTTTGCTGAGGCCCCTTGATGCCTTACTCAATTGAATGTCAAGGACTGTCAATCTTACTTCACTTCTGGAATTCAGCTCTTTTGTCCATGCTTGAAGCAAGACTTTAATGAAGTCAGGAGCTGAGTGGACCTGGCAGAACCCAAACTGGGTGTCACTGAGTAGGGTATTGCTGAGCAGGTTTGATAGTGCTATTGATGACACTTCTCATCGCTTTATTCACGATCAAGAGTGGATTGATAGGGTGGTAATTGGCCAGATTGGATTTGTCCTGCTTTTTATGCACAGGACATAAATAGGCAATTTTCTATACTGTTGGGTAGATGCCAGTGTTATTACTATTGGAACAGCTTAGCCAGTGTAGCATCAGGTTCTGGAGGACAAGCCTTCAGTACTATTGCTGGAATGTTATCGTGGCCTGTTGTTGGTACAGTATCCAGTGTCTCCAACCATTTTTTAGTATCATGTGTAGTCAATCGAATTGGATGAAGACTGGTATCTGTAATGTTTGGGACTACTGGAGGAGGCCGAGATGGATCAACTACACGGCACTTCTGGCTGAAGCTTGCTGCGATAGCTTCAGCCTTACCTTTTGCACTGATGTGCTGGGCTCTTCCATCTTTGAGGATGGGGATATGTGTGGAGCCTCCTTCTCCAGTGAGTTGCTTAATTGTTCACTACCATTCATGACTGGATGTGGTAGGACTGCAAAGCCTAGATCTGATTCATTAGTTGTAGGATCACTTAGTTCTGTCTATCATTTATACACTTGTATGATTATTCCTTTGCTTTCCAGCCTTCTGATTTCTTCCTCTACTTTTTGTCTGTTAAGCAAATGACACTGGGTGGCCTTGCAGAATTGTGGAATTGCTTCCTGGTCAACATGCAAGGTGATCTTGGCTCTTTTGCTAGTCTCTAGACCTTCCTGAAAAATGTCCAGTATTTATTTTGGACTTCACTCTGTCAGCCATTGTTTAATTGAAAAATGTTGAGACAGTCGAGGTGAATCTTTCTCAACCAAGTTTGCCCCATCGAGTTTGGGCCCGAGCCTTTTACTACAACCAATGCTAGCTGAACCAGCTACTCCTCTGAAGAGACTGGAGCAGAAGTTGTACCCTTAATCTGTAAAGGTTTCCCGGTATAGGTTCTCAGTCTAGCTGAGATCTTGTGCAAACTTAAAATTTGGAGTCATTCTGCAATCACTGAACTGGCCATGCCAGTATCAACCTCTATTAGAACTGGGTGACTGTTTAGACACAAAAATAGAAATTGTTGGGAAAACCCAGTAGGTCTGGTAGCATTTGTGGAGAGAAATTAGATTAATGTTTCGGGTCATGCGACGGGTCACTTGACTCAGAATGTTAACTCTGATTTCTCTCCACAGATGCTGCCAGACCTGCTCAGCTTTTCCAGCAGTTTTTATTTCTGTCTTTGATTTACAGCATTTGCAGTCCTTTCAGTTTTTATTGATCATTTGAGCAGATATTTACTTACATAGCTTCTGATTTGGATGTTGCTAAGCAATTTAACTGTTCCAAACCAGATGCAGGGGGACTTTCCAGGGTGTTCACTCTCCTGCAGACAGGCCTTTTGCTGTCTTGAGTCCACATACTGGCACCAATTACAATGGCTTGCTGGCCTAGATTCTTGAAAAAATATTAACTGTTTGGCTGAGGTTTGGCTTTGTTTTGATGTTTTGATCTCTGTTCAGAATACGTCTTGAGTGAGGCTATGCAATTGCCTCAAATGGGGTTCCCCAAGCTCGGTCAGACTAGTGAGGGTGCCCACCTCAATCAGTATACCGTACAATTCATTTGCTCCACTTGTGGGATTTTCCATTGACGAAGCTGATTGTAGTGCCTGTTTGAACTACAGTTGGACTTCACCTAGTAGGCGCCTTTACTTGTTTACATCATTAATCCCACTCCCGTTGCCATTGAAATAACTTCACAGAAGCTGGTATCCCATCACCGAGTCACCCTTTATTTACACATGGAGATTACATGGCATTGATCCAGCGTCTTAAGAGCCAGCTCTCAGAAGTGAACAGAACCTCTGACACTCTGGTTTATGACAATAGACAATAGACAATAGACAATAGGTGCAGGAGTAGGCCATTCAGCCCTTCGAGCCTGCACCCCATTCAATATAATCATGGCTGATCATTCCTAATCAGTATCTTGTTCCTGCCTTATCTCCATAACCCTTGATTCCACTATCTTAGAGAGCTCTATCCAACTCTTTCTTAAATGAATCCAGAGAGTGGGCCTCCACTGCCCTCTGGGGCAGAGCATTCCACACAGCCACCACCCTCTGGGTGAAGAGGTTTCTCCTCATCTCTGTCCTAAATGGCCTACCTCGTATTTTTAAGCTGTGTCCTCTGGTTCGGCACTCACCCATCAGTGGAAATATGTTTCTTACTGCCAGAGTGTCCAATCCTTTCATAACCTTATACGTCTCAATCAGATCCCCTCTCAGTCTTCGAAACTCAAGGGTGTACAAGCCCAGTCGCTTCAGTCTTTCAGTGTAAGGTAATCCTGCCATTCCAGGAATTGACCTCGTGAATCTACGCTGCACTCCCTCAATAGCCAGAATGTCTTTTCTCAAATTTGGAGACCAGAACTGCACACAGTACTCCAGGTGTGGTCTCACCAGGGCCCTGTACAACTGCAGAAGCACCTCTTTGCTTCTATACTCAATTCCTCTTGTTATGAAGGCCAGCATGCTATTAGCCTTCTTCACTACCTGCTGTACCTGCATGCTGGCCTTCATTGACTGGTGTACAAGAACACCCAAATCTCTTTGTACTGCCCCTTTACCTAAATTGATTCAATTGAGGTAGTAATCTGCCTTCCTGTTCTGGCCACCAAGAAATGGAGCTGTTTATCACTACCCTTTGTTTCCTATTAGCCAGCCAATTTTCAATCCAATCTAGTACTTTGCCCCCAATACCATGCGCCCTAATTTTACTCACTAACCTCCTGTGTGGGACTTTGTCAAAAGCTTTCTGAAAGTCCAGGTACACTACATCTACTGTATTTCCCTCGTCCAACTTCATAGTTACATCCTCAAAAGGTTCAAGAAGATTAGTCAAGCATGATTTCTCCTTCATAAATCCATGCTGACTCTGTCCTATCCTGTTACTACTATCCAGATGTGCCGTAATTTCATCCTTTATAATAGACTCCAGCATCTTTCCCACCACTGAGGTCAGACTAACTGGTCTATAATTTCCTGCTTTCTCTCGCCCATCTTTCTTAAAAAGTGGTATAACATTAGCCACCCTCCAATCCTCAGGAACCGACCCCGAATCTATTGAACTCTGGAAATTAATCACCAATGCATCCACGATTTCCCGAGCCACTTCCTTCAGTACCCTGGGATGCAGACCATCAGGCCCCGGAGACTTATCAACCTAACAGTCTCTCCAACACCAAATCCTGGCAAATATAAATTCCCTTAAGTTCAGGTCCTTCAGCCACTGTTACCTCAGGGAGATTGCTTATATCTGTCAGCCAGGACTCCCTGAATGGACCAGATTAACGGCGCCAATCAGAGACCTCATATTCTATGAAGTCCACCTGGCTGATTTTGTTATAATCACTGTAGTACAGTCAAAACGTTTTAACTGGTTTCCCCATTTACCAGACTTCAACTGTCCTTAAGTAGAGACAGACACCTTGTAAACCTTAATTCAAAGCTCTAATGGCATAATTATAATGTCCCTAACTCTGAACCAGACAGCCTGGTTTCAAGTCCCACTTGGTCCAGAGGTGTGTCATTTTGATCTTTTAGTGAACAGGTTGTCCTTTAAATTCACTTGTGGGCCATGTGCTGGCAAGCATGTATTGCCCATTCCTAGCTGCCCTTGAAATGAGTGGGTTGCTCATTTCAGGCAGCATCTGAAGGTCAATCACATTGCTGGGGGGTCTGGAGTCACATGTAGGCCATGCCAGGAGAGGATGGCAGATTTCCTTCCCTGCAGAACGTTAGTCAGCTAGTTGGGTTTTCCCAACAATCAGCAACGTTTTCATGGTCATCAGTAGATACTCAATTCCAGATTTTTAAAATCGAATTCAAATTTATCATCAGGTGCAATGGCAGGAATTGAACCCAGGTCCCCAGAACATTAGCTGGGTTTTGGATTAATAGTTCAGCAATAATACCACAAGGCCATTACCTACTCTATTAAAAATATTCAGCTTGGATAAAATGTAGAATTTAAAGAGCAAACTACAGTTAAATATTTAATGTGAAAACAAACAAAATTAAATGTTTAGGAAGTGATTAAGAACTGCATTACTCATCAAACTGTCCCCACGCCATTCCAAATTATATTCAATGTGGTCTTAAATGCCCTAAAATAGAGTAGCAAGCCACTTTGATCAAGAACATTTACAGATGGGCAACAAATGACAGCAATATCCAAATTCCATGAAAGAATAAAAGAAAAATGAGTATGGAATGCACAGATGCTGTACAATTGCAAAAGAAACTTCTTAAAAAGTCAGGAATGTTGGTGAAATTACCTAGAAGACTATCCCAGTACAGAACAGAATAGAGTCTTTGGAGGGTAGATATGGGAGTATATGTAAAACATTAAATGGGGATGAAGACTTTGAAGGAAATGTGGAGTAAAGGGGTAACTGTGACAACATTCTAATGATCATGTATGCAAAGAACTATGTCATGATGATGGCAAATCCCAAAGGACTAAAACTGGTTGGAAGAAGGCCCCAGTGAAGCCTTGGTCTATCATAGGCCACAAGAAATAAAATCAGGGGTGGGTTGTTTGGCCCCTTGAACCTGCTCCATCATTCAATGGGATCATGGCTGATCCAACACTTATGTCCACTTCCCTGCCCTTTCACCATAACTTATTATGAAAATAGTACATGGGGAATAAATTTTAATTATTTACCCCAACCTTGTTTCATCTTTGTTTGTCTCAAACGACTAGAAGTTCCTGATGGCATTCATACACTACCATCTCTGCCAATTTTAATAGTAAAAGGTTTCAGCAACTTATGTGATATCCATCAAACAGAAAAACATTTGTTTCAGACACTAATGTGATAATTTGTATTTTTCTTGCATAAATGAGAACGTGTTACAGTGATTTTTTTATGTATATATAATATATATATTAAATAAATTTACATTTTTAGTTAATTTTCAAATGATGACACAAGTGACATGGAAGTAGTGGGGAAATATATGCTAATTGTGTCAATGAAAACAGGAAACAGATGCTTGCTTACTGGTGGTGATAGGACTGCGTTGATCGAGTGGACGTGATGTTAGACAGGGAGCAGCTGTATCCTGGTTACAATACTGTCTTGTTTTGCATATTTACAAATTGCAGCAGAGTCTGACCTGCACTGAGCTGCAGGTTTTTTTTCATTAAACTGAAACATTGACTAAGCATGAAACAATAAATAAGTCTTAATTAGTATTGTGTGCACTGATTAATTTTTAAAAAGAAACATAGTGCTTGGCTTGCTGTGGGAATGAATCAATTCAGATGAGTATGACTGATTTAAGGATTGGGATTCTTTTTATTGTACTTTGTTGATACTTAAAATCAGTTTTAAAAGCTCCTTTTAGGCCACTCCACACAGAAGAATCTTTACCAATATAAAATCTCACATTTACAATATAATTTAAATAAAAAAGTGAAAAATACAAGTAACTTGCTCTAGCTACGAATTTGGCTCTTGAGAAAATAGTTTACTGAATAGTGACATTTATTCGCAAGTACAATATTCTTATCTAATTCTGGAAATGGAATAAAGTTTCTTACTGTAATTTTTCACTGTTGGAAATAAGTTGTAATTTTGTTTATACTATTAACTTAAACTGCATTTATTATTACAGATCCTTGTGACAAACCACTGGTCACAGGCCTCCAGTCTGAAAAACAACCTTTCACCACCTCTGTTTTCTACCTTTGAGCCAGTTCTGTATCCAAATGTCTAGTTCTCCCTGTATTCTATGATATCTAACCTTGCTAACCAGTTCACCATGGGGAACCTTGTTGAACGCTTTACTGAAGTCCATATAGATCACATCTACCCCTCTGCCCTCATCAATCCTCTTTGTTACTTCTTCAAAAAATGATTTCCCACACACAAAGCCATGTTGACTATCCTTAATCATTCCTTGAATTTCCAAATGGATGTACATCCTGTCCCTCAGGATTCCCTCCAACAACTTGCCCACCACTGACATCAGGCTCACTGGTCTATAGTGCCCTGGCTTGTCCTTACCTTTCTTAAATTGGAGGTGCAGTGAACAGCGAAGAAGGTTACCTTAGATTACAACAGGATCTTGATCAGATGGGCCAATGGGCTGAGGAGTGGTAGATGGAGTTTAATTTTGATAAATGCAAGGTGCTGCATTTTGGGAAAGCAAACCGTAGCAGGACTTGTACACTTAATAGGAAGGTCCTAGGGAGTGTTGCTGAACAAAGAGACCTTGAAGTGCAGGTTCATAGCTCCTTGAAAGTGGTGTGACAGGTAGATAGGATAGTGAAGAAGGCGTTTGGTATGCTTTCCTTTATTGGTCAGAGTATTGAGTACAGGAATTGGGAGGTCATGTTGCAGCTGTACAGGCCACTGTTGGAATATGTTGTGAAACATGAAAAGGTTCAGAAAAGATTTACAAGGATGTTGCTAGGGTTGGAGAATTTGATCTATAGAGAGCGGTTAAGTGGGCTAGGGGTGTTTTCCCTAGAGCATTGGAGGCTGAGGGATGACCTTATAGAGGTTTATAAAATCATAATGGGCATGGATAGGATAAATAGACAAAGTCTCTTCCCTGGGGTGGGGGAGGGCATAGGTTTAGGGTGAGAGGGGAAAGATATAAAAAAGACCTAAGGGGCAACTTTTTCACACAGAGGATAGTGCGTGTGTGGAATCAGCTGTCAGAGGAAATGGTGGAGGCTGGTACAATTACAACATTTAAAAGGCATCTGGATGGGTATTTGACTAGGAAGGGTTTGGAGGGATATGGGCCGGGTGCTGGCAGGTGAGACTAGATTGGGTTGGGATATCTGGTCTGCATGGACGGGTTGGACCGAAAGGTCTGTTTCTGTGCTGTACATCTCTATGACTCTCATACTTAATTTAATTTTCTGAACAGGTAAAGATCTTGTAAAGATCTTTGGGCTAGTTGTCAAGACAATGCAAAATTCTCTATATTCTGTCATCTTGTATTACATTTTGCTGCCTTTTCTATCTTGCAGAGAAACCTAGCCTCTTTTTAAAAATAAATAATATGCAAAATATATGATTTACAATAAAGCCTCAGTGATTGGTTACATTTTGCACAAATGAGAGTTTATTATTTACTCATAAAAATGGAAAATTTGGAATCACTTTTGTTGGTCCTAATCCTTGATCTCTAAATTTCTATTCTTGCTCTTTCAGTGCATCACTTCTTAATCTGTCCATACTGCTCTTTCTCTGCTTCATTTTTCTTCCCACTGTATAAGCTTAGCTCAATGGTGCCAATCTTGTTTCTGAATCAGAAGTTTTTACTTTTAAGCACCACTCCAAGATTTCAGTACAATTAGTCAGGGCAATTGCACAGTCAGTAGGAGAGATGCAAATATATCACTCAAGGTAGGTCATGTCTAGGAGCTATTTGTCGAATTTGGTCAAAGGTCTCATCTGCTTGCAGTCTGGATATTCAACTGTACGTTCAGAAGGGATTGGGGATGGGAAGATGTAGTGGGGAATCAATGACTGAGAGGATAGGGGAGCCAAGTTAGTGGGGTGAAGGGGTTTATGGGGATGCTCAAGGTGAATGAGGGGGAGCAAGCGAAATGCAGAACAGCATCAAAGGGCATGGGAGGAGTGCATATTTACTGGACAACCACAGTGGCCAATTAAAATATGAAAGGCACTACAACACTCAGCAGCTCATGTACCATCAGATCACCGAACATATAGTTTCTTTCTTTATGTTAAAGCTTCAGATTGGTTCTGTTTCTCTATTTTTTTTCTTATACGTTCCAATATTTTAATTATATGTCCAAGAATTTTCGATAAATGGGTGAAATCTAATCCTATGCTATCTCACTCGGAGAACTTTTATATCTGATCCGTATTTCCCAAATGAGTATATTGGACAAGGACACAACCTCAGAGGCTTCAGACACCTCAGAGGTATCACAGGCACGCAAATAATAAAACACATTATTATCTTTCACTTTACCCACTCTAATTCTCTGACTAAGCAGAAACACAATTCATTCAGAGCACTACAGATGCCCATCCCCTCAAGGGCTGGGATGGTATCAGAGGTCACTGACAGGGAGGAAGATGGACAGACAGCTACTTCACGATTGTCATCTTAGGAGACTTGAGAGGTTCCCTGTCTCTCTATCTCTCCTCTGCTAAGAGCCAGTCATCTCTATCAGGTTAGTCCAAGGCAGATACATCTGCAGCTGTGCAGGAGACCCTAGCAAACCAGAGATCTTCAGATTCAGACCTCTAGAGGATATGTCCAAAACCATCTGAGGCAAACTGCCAGAGCAGTCATTAGACTTCCTTGAGTTCAGCTGTTGCCATTGAGATAGCACTCTAATGTAGCAGCAGCAAAAGAAAGATTCAAAAATCTTGAAATTATTTTGGGTACTCAGGTATGGGTGTTGTGGAGAAGCAAACACTTTTCACAAAATAGCACTTTGTACTACTTTAATGTAGTTTCTTTCTATGTGTAAGGCTTTATAATGGTTTGTTTCTCTATTTTATTCTTATAGGTTCCAATAGTTTATTTATATGTACAAAAGTTTCTGATAAATGGGTGAAAGCTAATCCTGTGCCATAAGCTTCTATTTCTTCAGCTTCTTCCAGGAAACATTTATGTCTGAACAACTTCCACTTTGGGTTTTGGAACAATCTGCTTTCTCTCAGTGAGGATCTTCTCTACGTGGGGGCATGGTGATGTCATGGATGGGTTGATAAGGCCTTGGGTACAGTAGGTCTGTTAGGATCCTTGTTCACTTGGTTGTGATCAATGACTGGAGAATCCACATTCAGATCCTTGAGCTGCAGCATTGCATATGTGCAGCATTGCATATGTGCAGCAAGAACATCATAGACCTTAGTTTAAAAGCACTTGCCAACTCCGCCATTTAATGCCAGAAAGGGACATCATCTGCCTCTTGATCACAACATCCTTTAGTAACCTTGCCACTTTGCAATGTGCATGCTTTTGACATCCTGGGCAGAGTCATGAGTATTCTTGAACTGTGCACTCAAGTTCCAAACCCTTGCCTTGCATGATTTGATTGTGTTTCTTGGGTCTAATGAATAGCAGACCCTTTTCCAAGAACTCCAATGATTGTTGAGACTATAGATGATTACATATCCATTACATAGTGCTGTGACGAGAACACTGAGGCTGCCAGTCCCTAAGAACTATGTGAAATGCAACTTTAAGCTAGATATGGGGGCTTAGAGAGTCATTCAGAATTGTGTAGGTCTTTAATATCTTTGCAATATATAAATACCACTTGCTCACTGATGTTCAAGGATTTTAGATTCACACTTATGCTCTGATATGGAAAACAAGGTCATTGTAGCAAAGTTAACAAAATAATTTTGAGTGCCAAAGAAAGGAAAATAAAGTCTAAACATTAATAATAACACATTCCCTTCAGGGCAAGAATGTCTCTCACTACAGTTGACTCCTAGTCAAATGTTCATCCAAAGTCATTTAGTCTCAAATCTACTTGGTATGAGGTTCTCTCAGGCCTGTCTGCACATCTTACTATTGTCTAAGCTTCTTCAACATCAGCATCATCAGCTTCACATCCCTCAATTTCTCTGCCAGACTCTCCTCCTTCCTCCTCTGAGGAGACATAAGGCTGATTCACGTCATCCTTGCTAAGATTTGCTAACAGTCCAAGAGGATATTTTTTCCAGAGAGGGGTATCCATGAGCTCACAAATGCACTTGTGGTTGAATGATTGCTGGATGCCACACATGTCTCTATTTGAGGTTTAGAAAGAACCACTGGTGAGGAAGTTGAATGCGGAAGTTTTACAATTATAATATTTGTTCCGAGCTGCACAGCTGCAGATTTCCCTGCAAGAAGTGGCAGATGTTGGTGATGCCATTCCAAGTCATGCAAAAATGCTTGTGGTATTACCATTCAGCCACTTACAGGTTGTGAAAGATGTATGTTAAACTTTCTCTTTGTACACTACTCAATGGTGCTGAAGGCCTGGTTCCCATTTTCAGATGCTGCTTGATGTTTCATAGCTGGAGCCTGCTGACTCTACATGATCCATGACTGTTTGCCCTATTCCTCATTCAGCCATGTGCAAGACATATGTAGCTTTGAATATTCTAGTACATTCCTTACATGTAGCACCTAGCCAACTTGGATTCTTAGTGGTGTTCATTATTCCCAGAAATTTATCACACTATTAAGAGGCTGCTTTAATTTGTTTAAGAAAACTCAGTGATCAGGATGTGTGCCAGATCGAAAGCAAAGAGAGAAGGTTTAACATATGCTGTCAGAATGTTCACAGAATTTCCTAGTTTAAGTTTTGACATAGCATACCTCCTAACAGAAACTTACAGATCCTATGTCCAAGCTTGACAATTGACAAAAACACTGGAACTCCAAAATATATGAAAAATGTAGCTTTCTTATGCACAAAGCAAGTTCCAAGCTTAAAAATCATTTCGTAAAGCATGTGGCAGAAAAGACTATTAGCATTGAAATTGCATTAGAATAAAAGCTGTGCATCTACAAAGAATTGTGCAATGACCCAAACAGACTTCAAGCTACAATAAAGACCATCTGGTTTCTCACTAGTGGTGTATACGTGAAGTGATTGACAAAACCATATTGCATGTACAATTGAAACAAACAGTGACAAATGCATTTCATATTGTCAATCTTGTGGACAGTATCAATATCACCATACTGTCTAAAGTGTTAGCAAAACTTCAAATTATCTGTCCTTAGAAAACTGATGACTGTTATTTGCTGAATTGCAGTTGACAGCTATCTTTTTCATTATCAACTATCTGGTCAGTTTCTGTGTCATTTCCAAAATTCCCAATTACGACATTTAAATCTAAGTAATCAACATATGCCACAAATAGGATGGCACGTGGCTCAGTGGTTAGCACAGCTGCCTCACAGTGTCAGGGACCTGGGTTTGATTTCAGACTCAGCTGACTGTCTGTGCGGAGTTTGCACATTCTCCCCGTGTCTGCAGGGGTTTCCTCCGGGTGGTCCAGCTTCCCCCCACAATCCTAAAGATGTGCAGTTCAATGTTCAGGAAAGTGTAGGTTAGGTGCATTAGTCAAGGGTAAATGTAGAGTAATAGGATAGGAGAATGAGTCTGGGTGGGTTACTCTTCAGAGGATCGGTGTGGACTTGTTGGGCCAATTGGCCTGTTTCCACACTGTAAGGATTCTGTTCTATTCTAAATGGAAAGCAACTTAACACTGAGCTCAGTGGAACACCACTGGAAAGTAACTTTCATTCACAAAATTATCATTCAATCATTAGCCATTCATTCCTGTTGCTGCCAAACTTGGATCAAACTCACTATATTCTTCTGTGCCCTATCAACTTTAATTTTTCTGTCCAGTCTACCATACGGTTGTCTGGCTGGAAAGATGAAAATGGAATTTAGTCCTAAGAAGTATGAAGCCATGTATTCGGGGAGATCAAACAATGCATGGGAATACACAATAAACAGGAAAGTATTGAGAGGAGTAGATGGTGCAAGAAATCATGTCCACAGGTCCATAAAGGTGGAGCAGTAGGTAAGTACAGAGGGCATTTTCAAAACCTTTTGCCAGGACTTGAAAACTACAGCTATGAGGAAAGATTGGATAGGGTAGGATCATTTGCCTTAGAACTAAGGGGCGATTAATTCAGGTGTCAAAAATAATGTAGGGTTTTAGTGGACGGAAAAGATTTGCTTTTCCAAGTGGAGAAGTCAATTGCAAGCTGTCATAGATTTAAGGTGATGGGTAGAGGGATTAGAGGGGAAATGAGGAAAAATATTTTTCACACAGAGTGGTAACAGTATGTCATGTTGTCCAGTTGGTGATTGAGTCAGAAATACTCATCTCATTTAAAAGGAATCTTGAAACACTGTAACCCACAAGACTTCAGGCCTGGTGCTAGAAAGTAGGTTTAGCATCGGTGGCTAGATTATTCAGTTAGTGCAGACATGATGGGCCAAATATGCTTTTCTGTGTTGTAACTTTTCCGTCATTCTAGGTTCAATGGTTCACCCCAATGCACAGTAGCAGCAGCGTGCACCATCTACAAGTTACATTGCATAACTCACCACGATTTCTTTTAAAGAAATGTCTGAAACTGTGGTCTCTGTCATCTAAAAAGACACAAGGGCAGCATGTGCACGGAAACACCACTAGCTGTAGGTTTTCCTCCAAGCTTTACTCCATCCTGACTTGGAATTATATCACTGATCCTTTATTGTTGCTAGTTCCAACTCCCTTCCTAACAGCACTGAGGGTGTTTCTACATCCAAAGACTACAGTGGTTAAAAAAGACAGATAACCAATACCTCCCCTGATAAAATACCAACTTTAGAACATCTATGTCTGAGATTTGCAGATGCAAAATTTGTCTCAAAGAGCAATATCAAGTCTGTGTACTGATCAGCATCATTACATCTTGTAGAGGAGTCCCAAGTGCTCCCTGCATTCTCTAGCCCATTCTGATAATACAGTTTTCACAAAATCCCTTTGGGCTATCTGTTAAGGCTGTCTTTCAAGCTGACTAAATTGCATCTATTACACTAGAATTGATTTGTATTGCTGATGACATTGCTATGACAGGAAGAACAAAACAAGAACATGACCACATTGCACTTGGCACAAAATAAAAAAATTATGTTCAAAAGTCAGAAATGCCACATCAGAGTTTCACAGATGAACCTTCCTGCTTCTATTTATTTCAAGGTGGGCATATGTTTTGATTGAAGTGAACTGTTAATCCAGAGACCCAGAAGCCATGGAAAGATGTTGTGAAACTTGAAAGGGTTCAGAAAAGACTTATAACGATATTGTGAGGGTTGGAGGATTTGAGCTAGAGGGAGAGATTGAATAGGTTGGGGCTGTTTTCCCTGGAGTGCCAGAGGCTGACCGGCGACCTTACAGAGGTTTATAAAATCATGGGGGCATGGATAGGAAAATTGACAAAGTCTTTTCCCTGGGGTGGGTGAGTCCAGAACTAGAGGGTATAGGTTTAGGGTGAAAGATATAAAAGATGCAAATTTTTCACTCAGAGGGTGGTACGTGTATGGAATGAGCTGTTACAGGAAGCGGTGGAGGCTTGTACAATTGCAACATTTAAAAGGCATCTGGATGGGTATATGAATAGGAAGGGTTTGGAGGGATATAGGCCAGGTGCTGGCAGGTGGGACTAGATTGGGTTGGCATGAACATGTTGGACCGACGGGTTTGTTTCCGTGCTGTACATCTCTATGACTCTATGCCAACTCTTCAACACAAGAATAATCTTTGAAGATGTATAGGTGTGTTTAATTTCTTGTCGCCAAACATTTGGAAATGACTATCTTCTTATTGTTGAGAAGTTTACCAAATATCCAAGTATTTGTCAACTGCACAATATGTCAGGCCCAATTGTCACATTCCCTCTAAGCTCTGCTTTTAGTTAATTCAGCACAAATAGAGATATCACTAAGGACACTGGTCCACAATTTATTAGTAAGCCATGTCAGTAAAATGGAGTACTGATCACACTACTTATTCTCTTCATTCTCCAAGGTTCAACGATCTAGTTGAACATGATTTGCACAGTTAAAAATCTAATACTCAAGTATTATCATCTGTACTGTTCATCCAGAGACCCGGACAATATTCTGAGGACCTGAGTGCAAACCCGTTATGGTAGAAAGCGTAATTTGAATTCAATAAAAATCTTAATCAGGAATCTAATGATGGCCACAAAACTATTGTTAATTGTCTGTAAAACATATCTACTTCATTAATGTTCTTTAGGAAAGGAAGCTGCCATCCTTACTTGGTCCAGCCTACATGTGATAGGCCGACAGCAATGTGGATGATTCTTACCTACCCTAAGGGAAGTAAATGCTGACCTAGCCAGTGATGCTTTTATCCTGTAAATGAATAAAAAATAATTAGTTGAACCAAGCAAAATCTACAAATTGCAATGCTATATTTGACAGCAAAACCCAAATGCAATCCCTCTATCACTGACAGAACTCAGGTTTGGCAGATCTAGCTGTATCAATCAATCAACAGTCATCCAAGGGACCCTTCCTGAAACTAAAGAACAGATAGTAAAACTGCAAGAGAAGGTGGCCAGTGTGCACGCTAAAACTGTCAGACAAAATATCTGCTGGGATTTCCTGAACTTCTGCCTCACTTAGTTAAAATCTAGAAAAACAGGGTAACAATCTATATCATTCCATCGGGCTTCTGCATTGTATTGAAAAATTGACATTGGAAATTAGGAAAATCTCCATGGAAAATCCAAGTGTGAATATGGGAATGTTGGCGAATTAAGGGAAAATGACTTTGTACAGTGTCTTTTCATGCATGGAGTGCATGTTACTTTTTAAAGAAAGAACGTGAAATTACTGTGTAAAATTGAGGTTTTTGTAATACACCAGTTCTAAAATGGATAAACTCTGTGGAGTTACTTCTCTTGGTCTGAAAAGATTCTACCTCAACCACCTCTTGTTTCACAGATCCTCTCAGAATGCTTCCCTGCCCCAAATTTATACAGTTGACATGCCTGGATCCAGCAAATATTTCACTATTTTCAATTGGTGAGCTCCCTCAGAGTGGCTATTTGACATGAGTAAATCATTAGCCACGGGCGAATGACATTTAACTGAGTTCAGTAGTCTGCAAAGGCCCTGCTGCCTATTGTTAATAAGACTATATAGAAGCAGGATTAAAAGCAGAAATTGCTGGAAAACTTCAGCAGGTCTGGCAGCACCTGTAAAGAGAAATCTGAGTTAATGTTATAGGTTGAGTGATCCTTCCTCAGGTCACTCAACCTGAAACTTTAACTCGGATTTCTCTTCACAGATGCTGCCAGACCTGCTGAACTTTTCCAACAATTTCTACTTTTGTTTCTGATTTTTAGCATCAGCGGTTTTGCTTTGGCTTTTACATAGGAGCAGGATTAAGCCATTCAGGCCATCAAGTCTGCTCTGCCATTCGATCATGGATGATATGTTTCTTAACCCCATTCCACTGCCTTCTCCTTGTAACCCTTGAACCCCTTACTAATCAAGTATCTATCTCTGTCTTACATACAGTCAATGCCTTGGCCTCCACAGCCCTCTGCAGCAATGAGTTCCACAGATTTACCACCCACTAGCTGAAGAAATTTCTCCTCATCTCAGTTCTAAAGGGGCATCTCTTCACCCTGAGGCTGTGTCCCCAGGTCCTACTCTCTCCTATTAGTGGAAACATCTTCTTCTTCAACACCACCTGTTCTTTCCCCTATCGTTGTGTCATCTGCAAATTTAGCAACAATGCCCTCAGTTCCAGACTGTTAATGTATAACATGAATAGTTGTGGTCTTAATAATAACTCCTGCGGAACTCCACTAGTTACTGGCTATCATCCTGAAAAAGACCACTTTATCCCTACCCACTGCCTTCTGCCAGTCAGCCAATCTCCATGCCAGCACCTTGGCTCTAACAACATGGCTGAAAATATGTTGCTGGAAAAGCGCAGCAGGTCAGGCAGCATCCAGGGAACAGGAGAATCGACGTTTCGGGCATAAGCCCTTCTTCAGGAATGTCGATTCTCCTGTTCCCTGGATGCTGCCTGACCTGCTGCACTTTTCCAGCAACACATTTTCAGCTCTGATCTCCAGCATCTGCAGACCTCACTTTCTCCTCTAACAACATGGGGCTGTTATGTTATTTAGCAGCCTCTTCTCAAAGGCCTTCTAGAAATCCAAATAGATCAAATCCACAAGCTGTCCTTTCTTTTATCTTGCTTGTTATCTCCTCAAAGACTTCTAACAGATGGATAATAAAGTAAGGAAATTTAATACATTAATAGAAACAATACCAAAAAGATTGACAAGCTGAAAGAAACAAACTCTTAGCTTAAACTATTGGTATCACTACCTTTATGTCCATCAGTACAGCAACTCCAAGCTCACTTATTTCCTTTAAGTCGAAAGTACAGTCCATTCTGCTATAACACATGTTTCCTTCAGCGTGAATTGGCTTCAACACTATTGAAGAATTTAGACCATTATTTATAGAATGCAAAATTTCCTTATCTGTATTGGCTATCACGCAATTCCGGTCCCATTAGTTTAAATGGCATGGCTATTGCACAGTTTCTTATTATGCATTAGAACACATTATATCAGAATCGAATGTATTAAGGAAAGATAATTATGAAGGATTCTTCTTCGCAATCTTTCCCCTTGCCTGAGGCATGCTGGCCCTTAGATTAAACCATCACCAGTTGTGTCTGTCTAATGAGAGATCAGCCCTATGGACTGGTAAGATTATGGTGATTTCTTTATCTTGCCTTAAAATTTTAAAATTATATTTGACAGCTCAGTTGCCTAACTGTGTAATGCCTTCATCTTTGAGAATCACTTGGTTGAATTTAAAATAATCTGTTTTAGATTTCCTGAAGCATGAATACTTTTGATCAAATTTTGGGGAGGTGTGATTTTTAAGAGCTGACATCATGTGGCGCACGCCAGTAACAACTTCCTACAATGCAGCCTGGCAGCAGCCTTTCCTGTTATGGCAGTCTGTAAAGTCAACCAGAAATCTGTTATTGTTTATATAAATGTCTCAACAAACATAGGAAATCAAATTGGAGCTGTCACAGCTGATAATTTTCAGCCTATAAACATGTCACAGATTCTTGTAATCCCAAAAGGAAAGAAAAAATCTTTTACAAGATACGCAGCGATATGACAGGACTGAGAAATTCACTATGTCTGAACATTGGAAGGATTCCAAAAACCAAGATATACGATACAATTAATCAAATTATTCTGATTATAAAATGCATCTATATTTTAAATGATTGCTTATAGTTCTAAATACAGGATTAACCAGTTTTTCTAATTGTAATCTGATCACTTGTTTTGACAATGAGAATATTGCACAACATTATCAATTTGGTTCCGCTATGTGTAAAAGGTTGAGCATTAATCTGTGATATTTAGCTTCATGATCGAATCAGATACTTTGATTGAGTGCTGTATTGTTGTTGCTGCTGCTTTATTCTGGTGAGACTAAGGTCATGTTAGAGTAGTTCTTGTCAAAAGTGAATCTTCAGCTTATTGCCACCCACTATTTACGTTCAACAATGAATTATTCACAGGTACTTGATATCCACAGCTTACCCCCACACTGATATCAGACTCCTTGAGTTCTGTAGCACAATGGTTCCTCAGTGTCATTCACTAGATTTTGGATGTTCTGCTCGGGCACCTCCAGTGAGACTTCAATACATGCATTTTACAAAATCAACAGAAAGTGGTAGAACATATGGCCCCTCCATTTTTTAATTAACCAGCATCATATATTCCCCATGGATAGTTTTGATATGCCTCACAGTCAGTAAGTCAGTATAGCTTTAGGAGACAAGCTTGTGCAATCACTACTATCATCATAGCATGTTAACTAAATACATTAACATCTCCTATGCTGGGATTACTTGAAGTACAGCATGAACTGGAGAGATGCTGTTCTGAAGTAACCTATTAGTTTAATATTAGCTGAGGCACTTGGGTGAGTGAGAAACATAGGACAAAATTCAATAGAGGTCTGAGCGACAAGGGCAATGGTGCAATTTGTGGTAGGATCACAAGAAAGGTCCATGATTCCTATCTCAAGGTCAGGAGCATCTCATGCCATCTTTTATGCTTTTGACAAGGAGCAAGGCCAAAAACAGTGACAAGCTGTTAATTAAAGGGATTATTGTACATCTCTGGCTCTCTATTTGCTGTCATTGTCCTCACTCACTCTGAACCTATTTGTTTTTCTCACAGGATCCTTGCCTTGGTGTGTTTTGTACCCTCAGCCAGTGATACCAGGCTCATAATACTTCTGTTTTGTTATTTAGTGCAGACACAAAGGAATGAAGCTTGTTATGGTTGTCAGCAGGCCTCTGTGAAGTCAAGTGGGTTAACTTTATGTCAGGGGGTTCCAGTGCAATCAGTCAAGAACATCAGTCAGGATCCTCTCCATGTCATGGGTAAAAGCCAACTGGCAGGCAACCCACCACCCATCTCATCTGTCAGCTCCGTTTTCCCTCCAAGATTTAGGACAAGGAGAAGGAGAGTAAAAAAGTCATTTGCACAGCTGTTATTTTTGGTGCAAAGGTATCTCCAAGTGAGTGAGTAGATAGGACAGAGGACATGCAGTGTTAGTGGTGTTGTGGTTGCTGACAGTGAGTGAGGGAAGATGTTGCAGACAATATTGAATGAGGCA
The DNA here is from genome assembly GCF_004010195.1 of Chiloscyllium plagiosum. Lineage (NCBI taxonomy): Eukaryota > Metazoa > Chordata > Chondrichthyes > Orectolobiformes > Hemiscylliidae > Chiloscyllium > Chiloscyllium plagiosum. The sequence continues at coordinate 66,291,859 of NC_057713.1, forward strand.
GAGCATGAGCCTAGCTGTGCGGTAGGTACAGTGACAGAGATTGAATAAGTGTGGGATATCAAAGAAAAGATGGTTACATGTATGGTGGCAAAGTGGAAAAGATCATTGACCTTGCTACAGTGCTGTGCATTCCTCCAGACATCTGTGACTGCTTTAAACTGGGTAGCATAGAGTCATAGAGTCATAGAGATGTACAGTACAGAAACAGACCATTCGGTCCAACTCGTCCATGCCGATCAAAAATCCCAACCCAATCTAGTCCCACTTGCCAGCACCCGGCCCACATCCCCCTAAACCCTTCCTGTTCATATACCCATCCAGATACCTTTTAAATGTTGCAATTGTACTAGCCTCCACCACTTCCTCTGGCAGCCCATTCCACACATGCATCACCATCTGCATGAAAAATTTGCCCCTTAGGTCTCTTTTATATTTTTCCCCTCTCATCCTAAACCTAGTGGGCAGCATGGTGGCACAGTGGTTAGCACTGCTGCCTCACAGTGCCAGAGACCCGGGTTCAATCCCTGCCTCAGGCGACTCTCTGTGTGGAGTTCGCACATTTTCCCCGGGTTTGCTCCGGTTTCTTCCCACAATCCAAAAATGTGCAGGTTAGGTGAATTGGCAATGCTAAATTGCCTGTAGTGTTAGGTAAAGGGGTAAATGTAGGAGAATGAGTCTGGGTGGGTTACACTTCAGCGGGTCGATTTGGACTTGTTGGGCCAAAGGGCCTGTTTCCACACTGTAAGTAATCTAATCTATACCTTCTAGTTCTGGACTCCCCCACCCCAGGGAAAATACCTTGATGATTTACTCTATCCACGCCCCTCATGATTTTATAAACCTTTATGAGGCCTCCGACACTGCAGTGAAAACAGCCCCAGCCTGTTCAGCTCAAATCCTCCAACTCTGGCATCATCCTTGTAAATCTTTTGTGAACCCTTTCAAGTTTCACAAAATCCTTCTGATAGGAAGGAGACCAGACTGCACACAATATTCCAAAAGTGGCCTCACCAATGTCCTGTACAGCCACAACATAGTCTCCCAACTCCTGTACTCAATACTCTGACCAATAAACGAAAGCATACCAAATGCCTTCTTCAATATCCTATCTACCTGCGACTCTAATGTCAAGGAGCTATGAACCTACACGTCAAGGTCTTTTTGTTCCGCAACACTCCCTAGGACCTTAAGTATGTAAGTCCTGCTAAGATTCGCTTTTCCAAAATGCAGCACCTCGCACTTCTCCAAATTAAAGTCCATCTGCTACTTCTCAGCCCATTAGCCCATCTGATCAAGATTCCTTTGTAATCAGAGGTAATCTTCTTTGTTTTCCACTACACCTCCAATTTTGGTGTCAGCTGCAAACTTACTAACCTCTTAAGCTCACATCCAAATCATTTATATAAATAATGAAAAGTAGTGGACCCAGGCCCAATCCTTATGGCACTCCACTAGTCACAGACCTCCAGTCTGAAAAACAACCCTCCACCACCATCACCCTATATCTTCTACTTTGGAGCCAGTTATGTATCCAAATGGCTAGTACCCCCTGTATTCCATGAGATCTAACCTTGCTAACCAGTCTCCCATGGGGAACCTTGTCGAACACCTTACTGAAGTCTATATAAATCACATCTACTGCTCTGCCCTCATCAATCCTCTTTGTTCCTTATTCAAAATACTCAGTGAAGTTTGTGAGATTCTGTGGACCCATGTTTTAAGGTGGGTGTGAAGACATTGGAGAGTGTGCAGAAAAGATTCCAGAATTATGACTGTTTCCCTCAGAGATGAGGAGGGCAAAAAGGGAAATGAGATACCTTTGACAAATAGATTTAAGGAGAGTTGAAAAGCATTTCACAAATACATTAAGGACAAAAGGGTAAGTAGGGAGAGAATAGGGCCCTCAAAGATCAGCAAGGTAGTCTTTGTAAGGAGCTGCAGGAGATGGGGGAGATATTAAATGAATATTTTGCATCAGTGTTTACTGTAGAAAAGGAAATGGAAGATATACAATGTAGGGAAATAGATGGTGACATCTTAAAATGTCCATATTATGGAGGAGGAAGTGCTGGATGTCTTGAAACGCAAAAAGGTGGATAAATCTCCAGGACCTGATCAGGTGTACCCTAGAACCCTGTGGGAAGTGAAGGAAGTGATTGCTGGGCCTCTTGCTGAGATATTTGTATCATTGATAGTCACAGTGTGGTGCTAGAAGACTGGAAGTTGATTACCGTGGTGCCACTGTTTAGAAAGGTGGTAAGGACAAACCAGGGAACTATAGATCAGTGAGCCTGATGTTGGTGTGGGCAAGTTGTTGGAGGGAATCCTGAGGGACAGGATGTACATGTATTTGGAAAGGCAAGGACTGATTAGGGATAGTCAAGATGGCTTTGTGCGGGGGTATCAACCTTGGACCAGATAACTTGTACACCAACCCATCCAACAAGACTTCCAAGATCCTGTCACAAATTGGGCTGCTGATTTCCCCCATCTACCACATCTGGGGCAAATGCAGGAATATGCAGAACAGTTCCAGACTGATAGTGCTTGTCCAGGTGCACAGCAAGGTTTCAAAGATGCTGCATACTCAAGGGTGCCAATGAAATTCAGGCTATCCACAAGCAGTGAGTTGTTCTGGGAATGGTAAATGTTAAGTGGGGCTAGAGTTAGGTGTGAGGGATACTTTAGGATCAGAGAAGGCAGTTCTTGCTAAGTTTTAGGTTTTATATGTCTTGTGGCAAAAACCTTCCAAAAAGCTGAACTTAGTCAAATATATGTAAGTTTCAGCCCAGTGTGATTAAATCATGCCAGAGTAAAAGGATGACAGGAGAAGAATGATCAATAGCTAGCAGAAAAAACAATTCAAAGTAAGGAAGACTGATGTACCACACACTATTTTATAAGTTTTTAAAACAGAGTTTTTACATGATTCTTCCCAAAACCTCTTCTGTCCACATTTTCAGGCATCATCCAGTTCTGTGTTTCCATTTTTGCATATTTACGTAAAGAGCATATGCAGTGCTACATTCAGGGTTAAGTTACATGTGCATACACAAGTAAGAGTAAAATAAACCATTCTGCCTCTGAGCCTGATCCACAATTCTATAAGCTCATGGTTAATCTGCTTGTATTTACATTTCCACATTTTCATTTATCCTTGATAACTCTATAAGTTAACTCTGGCTAACAAGAATTTAGCCCCTCTGTCTAACATTTTTTGAATGACCCTAAATCCATTGCCTTCTGAGGCAGAGCATTCCAAAGTTGTACAAAGCTCTGAGAGAAAAAAATGCCTTCATCTCTGTCTGTAAAAGGATGAGTCCTAATTTTAATACTGTGCCCCTTAGATCTGGGTGGAAAAACATGATGAAACATCTGAACTACAAAAAAGAAACATCTTTTCCATTTCCATCTTTGCAAAACCATTTAGGATTTATGTGCTTGAAACAGATCACCTCTTCTAAACACAATGGAAACAGGCCCAACTTGCCCAAATGGTCCTCATAATGATGTCAAGTAAAACATCCCAAGAGAAGTCGTGATCATAGCATGATAAAATTTAATATTTTGTTTGAAAATGAGAAACTTGGGTCAGAAACAACTGTAGTTAACTTAAGTAAATGTAATTACAATGAAATGAAGATAGAGTTAGCTCAAGTGAACTGGGTGGATAGATTAGCAGGAAGGACAGAAAGCAAGCAGTGATTGGCATTTAAGGAAGTAATCCATGACTCTCAACCAAATTTCATTCCAGTAAGGAAGACAGACTCAGAGAGGGACATAATAACCATGGAGAAAGTGAGGTCTGCAGATGCTGGAGATCAGAGATGGAAATGTGTTGCTGGAAAAGCGCAGCAGGTCAGGCAGCATCTAGGGAACAGGAGAATCGACGTTTCGGGCATTAGCCCTTCTTCAGGAATGAGGAAAGTTGGTCCAGCAGGCTAAGATAAAAGATAGGGAGGAGGGACTTGGGGGAGGGGCGTCGGAAATGTGATAGGTGGAAAGAGGTCAAGGTGAGGGTGATAGGTCGACCTATCACCCTCACCTTGACCTCTTTCCACCTAACACATTTCCGACGCCCCTCCCCCAAGTCCCTCCTCCCTATCTTTTATCTTAGCCTGCTGGACCAACTTTCCGCCTCCCTATCTTTTATCTTAGCCTGCTGGACCAACTTTCCGCCTCCCTATCTTTTATCTTAGCCTGCTGGACCAACTTTCCGCCTCCCTATCTTTTATCTTAGCCTGCTGGACCAACTTTCCGCCTCCCTATCTTTTATCTTAGCCTGCTGGACCAACTTTCCGCCTCCCTATCTTTTATCTTAGCCTGCTGGACCAACTTTCCGCCTCCCTATCTTTTATCTTAGCCTGCTGGACCAACTTTCCTCATTCCTGAAGAAGGGCTAATGCCCGAAACGTCGATTCTCCTGTTCC
>NC_057713.1:66296397-66369113 GCF_004010195.1 Chiloscyllium plagiosum
GGGGACCAGTGGGGTTCTGTCCTGGTGGCGGTTGGAGGGGCGGGGTTCAAGGGCGGAGGATCGGGAAGTGGAAGAGATGCGGTGGAGGGCATCGTCGACCACGTCGGGGGGTGGTTAACCAAGGAAGTTAAGGAGAGCATTAAATGGAAAGAAAAAGCATATAAGGGCGAGAAAGTCAGTGATAATCCTAAAGACTGGGATAAATTCAAAATCCAACAGAGGAGGACTAAAAATGTTTTAAAAAACAGAAAAAACCCACAAGGACAAATTAGCGAAGGATATAAAAACTGATAATAAGAGCTTCTTTAAATATGTACAAAGTAAGAGAGAGATCAAAGTGAACATCGGCCTCCTAGAAAATGAATCTGACAGAAGGCTGTAGGGAAACAAGAAAATGGTGGAGGAGATAAACTGATATTTTGCATTAGTCTTTATGATGGAAATTCCTTAAAAAATCCCATTAATACTAATAAATATGGGTGAGGAAGTAAGTACCATCACCATCTTTAGAGAAGTAGCAGTAGACAAAATAATCATCTAAAGGCATTAAGTCCCTGACTCTGAAGTCTTTCATCCTGGGATCCAAATAAGAGGTAGCTACAGAGATAGTGGATGCATTGCTTATAATTTTCCAAAAGTACTGGGATTCTGGAGAAATATCAGACATTTGGAAAAGTGCCAGTGTGACACCTATATTCAAAAAGGGGAGGGAGGCAAAAGGTGTGTCACTATAGGCTGATTAACCATCTATTGTTGAAGAAGTATTAGGATGATTTATTCAGTAACTAAAGCTGCAGATTTGGAAAATCATAACCTAATCAAGCAGATCAATGTGGTTTCATGAAAGAGAAGTTGTGTCTAATTCATTAGACGTTTTTAAGGAATTCTCAATCAGAGTGGATGGATGGGATGTGTAGTACTTGGAATTCCAGAAGGCATTCAACAGGGAACCTCATGAAAAGTTATCATAAGATTCCATGGTGTTGTAGTAGTATCTTGGCATAGATAGAAAATTTGCTAATGAGTAGGAAACAGTGATTGGGGGTAAGGGGTTATTCTTTAGGTTGGTGAGCTGTCACCAATGGGGTTCTATTGATCAGAGTGGGACTATAATTGTTTACAATACATATTAAGTGATTTGGAAGAAGGGAGCGAATGTATTGTAGCCAAATTTGCAGATGACACAAAAATAAATGGAAAGTCAGATTGCAAGACGGATACAAATTGTTTACAGAGAGATATTGATAGATTAAGTAAGTGGGCAAAATGTTGACAACCGGAGGATAATGTGGGAAAATGTGAAGTTGTTCTTTTTGGAAGGGAGAACAAAAGAATAGAGTCTTATTTAAACGTAGAAGAACTACAGGACAAAGACACTTCAAGGTATTTGTGCGTGAAACACCTAAAGCTAGCACACAGGTGTAACAGGTAATCAGGAAGGTTAATGGAATGTTGGCCCTCATTTCAAGGGGTCAGAGTATAAGATTAGGGAAGGCCTATTACAACTATACAAGATGCTGGTGGGGCCATTGTTGCAGTACTGTGAGTAGTTTGGATCCCTTATTTAAGGAAAGATATTATTTAATTGGAGACAGTTCAGAGAAGATTCACTAAGATGATTCCTGGTATGGAGGGGTTGTCATCTGCCCGTACACGAAACAGTCATGCTGATGACTTCTGGCTACTGCAACAAACTGCATCTGGACAAAGTTTGCTCTGCTCATGCCCAAAGCAGCAGTGTAAAAACAACTCTCAATTAATTCCAAAAAGCTTGTTTTCAAACGTGTGGCATCTACTTTCCAAAGTCACTGGTTTAAAGCAGTGCTTTCCACAATTTGTTTTGCAATCCAAAATAAATAAATAAAATGATATGGACTTTACACGTTACTTCTTCAAAGAATTCCAATAAATTTGTTAAATAAGATTTCCCTTTGGCAATACCATGCTGACACTTCCTGTTTACCATGGGTTTTTTGAAGCACAAAGGTATAATCTCTTTCATGATCGATTCTAACACTTTCCCTATGATAGGTCTCAAGCACACTGGCCTACAATTTCTTGTTTTCTGCCACCCTTTCTTCTTGAATGGAAGGATTATATTTGCTATTTTCCAGTATGATGGAACCTTTCATGAATTATACCACCACAATAGCCATCACTTTTAAGACTCTGAGATTAAGTCATCTGGACCCAGAGAATTGCAAACCTGCAACTCCATCAGTTTATTTAGCACCACTAACCTTGTGAATATAATTTCTCTAAACTGCTAACTACCTTCTACCTCCAAATTTACAGATTCAACATTGACTGAACTGTTGTTTTATTTCCTCCATAGTGAAGATAGATGCAAAATATTTGTTTCTTTGATCTGTCATTGCCTTATTTCTACTATTAACTCCCATTATATCTCTCTAGATGACCAAAACTCGCTTTACTTTCCCTCCCGTCCTCTCCTTTGTCAGCCTTCTGCAAGGGCCATTTTCTCTGGAACAACCTGGTCCATCCTCCTTCACTCCCACCATATTCCCCCAAGCCTCAAGGCACCTTCCCCTGCATTCACAGAAGGTGTAATGCCTGCCTGTTTATTACCTCCCTTCTCAGTATCCAAGGGGCCAAACACACCTTCCAGGTGAAGCAGCACTTTACCTGCATTTCACTCAATCTAGTCTACTGCAGTCCGAGTTCACAATGTGGTCTCCTCTACATTAGAAAAACAAAGCGATGTTTGGGTGATTGCTTTGCAGAACATCAACATTCTGTCTGCAAAAAAGCCCCTGAATTTCGAGTTGCTTGCCACTTGAACACATTATCGTGTTCCCTAGCCAACGTCTCTGTGACCTGCTTGCAGCAATGCTCCAACGAAAATCAGCACAAGCTGGAAGAACAATACCTCATTTTCAACTTGGAAACCCTGCAGCCTTCCAGACTTAATATCGAGTTCAACTATTTTATGGCCTGAGCACCTTTCCCCCCACGCTTTACCACACGCCCCACGCACCAGTCTTTGGTATCACATGAACTGCTACCACACACTACCCATTGTCAGTCACTAATAATCTATTATTATTATTTGTTTGTCCAAACTGACCTTTAACCACTTCTCTTTGGCTCTAACTTCACCTATCGTTTACTCACCTCCCACCCCATCCTCTGTATAAAAACCATATTTTCCCATCTACCATCAATTCAAAAGACTGGACCTGAAATATTAACTGTGATTTCTCTCTAGAGATGCTGCCAGACCTGCTGAGATTTTCCAGCAATTCCTGTTTTTGTTTCAGATTTCAAGCATCTGCAATTAGATTAGATTAGATTAGATTAGATTAGATTTTTAGATTTAGATTAGATTAGATTACATTACAGTGTGGAAACAGGCCCTTCGGCAGCACACCAATTGACATAGGCAATTTAAGAACCCAAGACTGAGGTATGCCTTGTACTTAATTAGCTATTGTATATTTACTCACTTAAATGCTACACATCAAAGACATTGGGTAAGCAGGAAATTAGCCCTGTGTACTAAACAAATGGAAAATGAACAACACTGCATTTCCAACATAATTGTTCCTGTCACCAAATAATTCCATATTCACATTAATTTCTGAAGTTGTATTTGTGACTGATATATTTTTAATTAAATAAGGCTGTTGGATCTGTTTACAATATGGGAAAGACTTAGGGCACATTGACATTTCAGCATATTTATGATTATAAGGATAAATATGTAATTACAATATATCTGTTAAATATGTGGTTCAATTTTGAAAAGGTAAGGAATGCCTTCTGCTGATCAAATGTGAATTTTATTCAGTAGGAACCATCTGTTGGATGGTTACCATGACAATCTGTCTCATGAATTCATTCAGTAAGAAAACAATTTTTTGATTGTTTGCTTTAAGATGACTAAACTCCTTTCTACTATACAATGAATACTCTTAATAAATAATTTTGAAGAATGATGTCATAAATTATATGCTTCAATCTGGTATGTGATTCTGATTCTGATTTCACCATTTGCTCCATGAAAGTGATATAATAGTTTTTGTTTTAGATTGCAGCCTTTAAATAATCATCTGCGATCTTTAAGATGTTTAACTTGTTTGATCATGTATAGAAAGTTCATTTTAGAGATCTGTTGGTATTTTAAATTTTGGAAAATTTGTATTTTATGGAGTTCTGTAACCTCTGTTTGAAAATATTATTTTTATAAAATAAAACAAGAGGTTAGTTTCTGTTAATATGCTATTGCCTGAATGAGGCTGGTTGATGAATTCAAGGCCAAATGCCACTTTAAAAATGTACTCAGAGCATGTTGCATGGTATTTTCTGACTAGATATTCAAGAACATTACAGTTTTTGTTTTTGCTGCTGTTTACCTATTATTTACTTATCTATGCTACTGAACTCTCTGATCTGCCTGTATTGCTCACAAGATAAAGTTTTTCACTGTGCCTCGGTGCACATGACAATAAATTCAATTCAATTCAATTCAACTATTATTTATGCGACTAAAGTGTATTTCTTCTAAGGATGAACATGGGAATCACAATTTGTTCATTGAAATGTAAGCATTCACTAACTGTACTGTTTGTTGGCTGGACTCAAATGCAGGGGACCAAAATACTGAATGGCTAGCACCACTTAAAAACTGTCTTAAAAATCAGAAAGGGGCTTGTGGCTTCAATCTGTGGTTGAAGGGAACTTGGCCTGAGAAAGAATGAATAAAAGCTTAACAAGGATGGACACAGGTTTTAAAGCTTCTGGACTTTGCATTGGTGGGGGTGGAGGAGATTGAAAGGAGAAGAGTTGTCTTGTACCTGCAGGGTGGGGATGGAGGTCCTTCAGATTCTTGGTCGAATGGAAGTAGGAGCAAGGACTGGTCAAGTGTTGAGTGCCTGGATGTAGTTCTCTAAAAAGTTCAATACTATACACCACTGTGCATTTTCAAATGTCATATCCTACCAACTATATCATTGACTTCAGACGCTGCTGAAATCATCACACCTACATCACTATCAATCAAGCGTCATCTCTAATATTTATATCTCTTATTTCCTACCTACAATTTTAACACTGATCAAAGCCTCACATCTCAGAATACACTCCCTGCCAGCTATTTAACTAACCACATCAACCTAACAAATTCTATGACTCTAACTGACACAATTCCCATCCTCCTATAGGTTAAGGCACTACAAAACTGGAAACAGCAGGATCTAACCAATATGAGATATGCACATTTGTAAATTCTTAGTCCTAGTCAACAGGTGTTATTGGGACCTGACTATTATTGGGACAACTGTTGCTGTAGCCACTGGCAGAACCGAAACTATTGATGATGGTGGTATCCTGATACCTGATCCTCATTCACACATTTCACTTCAACTTTCTCTCACACTCTCTTCTGTTAACAAGCTGCAAATGGTATAAGCATACATCATTTTTGCAAACAACCATCTCTAACTTCCCCTTTTCCTTTAAAGTTCTTAGATGTGCTATTGTCTCCCAAATCCATTTCCATCTTTCCCAAAACTTCATGTTTGAATCGCTCTAACAGATTTGGCATTCCTATTGTGACGATACTGTGGCTTTCAAGAGGGTCATTTTTTTCCTTTTTTTTTGAAGCAAGGTTGTAATGCAGCGGTATTAAGCTGTCTCTAAGAAAGTAAACAGCTTGTGAGACCTTGAGGTTTTTGTTTAAGTTGGAACAATGGAAGCAGACTGATTGTGGCAGCTCTCACAGAACAGCCTTTCTAGTTTTTTTCAGTTTTTAGGTTTAACATTAAAAAGAAGCTATTGGATTCTCAAAATGGTTGGAAGCTTCAGGGAATGTCTCCTGGCTGCTACTCACAATGAATCTTTTCTTTTTTTATCCCCCTCCAGAATTGGAGAACTGAATTTGAGAATCTGTGTCTGAATTTTCCTTTTTTTCTCTCAAGAGGTGTGTTTATTGGATGTTACTATATTGGAACAGTTGATTAGTAATCGTTACTGTATCTATTATTCTGTCATGATTTGGAGATGCTGGTGTTGGACTGGGGTGTACAAAATTAACAATCACACAACACCAGGTTATAGTCCAACAGATTTAATTGGAAGCACACAGAGAACAAAGGGGGCCAACACTTTCAACATATTGTCTAGCTATCACCATTGTTAACAGCTAACCCGAGAATGCAACATTTAAAAAAAAAGGTTTTGTGAAAGAAGTGAAACTATCACTGTATTCTAACAGATGGAAGGCTTAACAATCAATTTTTCAATGTATAATTTCAATTACATCACACTGTGAATTTTTGCTATAAATTCTGTGTGTTAGGATTGAGCCCTCCACTATCACCTGATGAAGGAGTGATGCTCCGAAAGCGAGGGTGCTTTCAATTAAACCTGTTGGACTATAACCTGGTGTTGTGTGATTTTTAATTATTATTCTGTGTTTCCAAAAGTATTCTAAGTTACTCTTTCTTTAGATGTATTGTAACTGCAGTGTTTAAATAAATTACATTTTGCTTAATAGTTGAGTGGTTTTACCAGTTGCATTACATTGGGAACAGACACTTTACATTTGTCTTTAAAATAAGATAATATTGAGGTCAAAGCTACCTTCTCAAATTATTTTGAGGGGATCTGGTTTGGTCCATAATGTATCACAATGACAAAACATCTCTTATCATTGTCACAAATATCATCCTTTTTGATTGACAAAGATAAATGTTTCCTCTTCATCTCCTGGACCTGAATGCAGTCTTTGATGGTGTTGATCATGCCACCCTTATCCAATGCCTCACTACTGTTATCCAGTTGGATGAAATTACTTTAACCTCGTTCCATCCTCATCTGTCTGATTGTAGCCAGAGAATCACTTACAATGGTTTGTCTTCCTGCCCTCACACTGTTACCTCTGGTGTTCTCCAAGGGTCCATTATGTTTCTCATCTATATGCCATCCCTTTGCAACATCAACCTAAAGCTTAGCATAAGCTTTCACATATATGCCGATAGTATCCAGCGGTACCTTACCATTCTTCTCTTGACCCCTGCACTGTTGCTAAATCGCTTGCTTATCTGACATCTTGTATTGGATAAGCAGATATTTCTTCCAAGTAAATATGAAAAGACAGAAGCCATGCAATTTGGACCCTGTCCCAAACTCCATTCCTTAACAACTAACTCCATTATCTTCCTGACAACAAGCTGAGGTTAAACCAATCTATTTTAAGCGTTAGGGTTTTTTAGGATTCCGAGATGAGCTTCTGATCTCATGCATTGAATACACAATAGACAATAGACAATAGACAATAGGTGCAAGAGTAGGCCATTCAGCCCTTCGAGCCTGCACCGCCATTCAATATAATCATGGCTGATCATTCCTAATCAATATCCTGTTCCTGCCTTATCTCCATAACCCTTGATTCCACTATCTTTGAGAGCTCTATCCAACTCTTTGTTAAATGAATCCAGAGAGTGGGCCTCCACTGCCCCCTGTGGCAGAGCTTTCCACACAGCCACCACTCTCTGGGTGAAGAAGTTTCTCCTGAGCTCTGTCCTAAATGGTCTACCCCGTATTTTTAAGCTGAACAGGTTGGACCGAAGGGTCTGTTTCCATGCTGTGCATCTCTATGACTCTATGACTCTATGAGTCTATGCCAAGGGCATTGGATACACGGCAGCACCACTACCTACAGGGTTTCCCTCTAAGCTGATCACCATCCTCCGGTGGACATATATTGCTGCTTCTTCAATGGTCAAAATTCTTGAATTTCATCTTGAACACAGCATGTATGTAACTCTCTTGTACTACAACAGTTCAAGAAAGCAACTCTGCCATTTTCAAAGAGGAGATTAGGGACGAGTAATCAAAGGCCAATAATGCCCCACTCAGATGCATGAATGAAAAGTAATAAATTCTGTTCTGAAAGCATGAGGATTGAACTCACAATGAACATGAACAGAGCGCATTTGAATAGTTTGACCCAAGACAGAAATGTGCGATCCTGAAATGTACAATTTCATTTTTCAATTGCAATGATAATAATTCTCCATCCACAGACATGCAAAGAAATGTTTTTCTTTCAATCTCACCAACTCCCTGAAAGATCTTCATTTGCAATTAAATCATCTCTCTGAGCTGACAATTGAAGATGCCCCATTTTGTCAGTTTGATGAAATGTTGCTATGGAGATGATCGGATGACATTATAAGAAGTGGAGTTCCGGAATGCAGTTGGAGATGATTCCAAGGACTGGCAATGGCTCTGAGAGATATGTTATTGACCTTTGATTGAAATTTGTGTCAGGCTGCAAGTACTTGGAAGTATAATTTTACAATCAACACGCTGAGTACTTGTTCAAGGGGCCCCATCTGTTAGCTACTTGCTGTGGTTTACCTTTCCACGGAGACAAACAGCAGATAAACTGTGTTCCACTGAAACAAAGATGTTCGTAATGTTTGCAAGCATCTTTCCTCAAGTTAATGGATTCACTTCACCCTGGGTGCGGAGTTATTTGAAATAAAGTTCTAATCTGGTATGCCATCAAAATGCGGCTTAAAATCAATACATTTTAAAGCAAAAAAAAACAGCCTGCCCTTATAATGGGCTACTATTTGGGCACTGGCATGATGGCCTGAAAGTCTTTTTTTCTCCCATGTCTGAGTTCAAGAGGGAATTATGCACGGGCTCTTTTAGGTAATAAAGAGCCTCCCAGGAGGAGTCAAGATTGTGTGCTGTGATAGTAGCTTAGTTCACAGAGTCATTGGGTTTTTAACAGCATGAATCAAGACCCTTGGGTCCATCATTGTCCGTGCTGATCATCAAGCATCTATCTCATCCCACGTTTAGCACAGGCTGTCATCTTGGTCAAGTAATTGAAGTTTGCTCTCCAGCTGTCTGCCTGGCCGATTTCCACTTACCTTGCCTGACGTTAAGGATTAACTTGGCTGCATGGCATTAGGAGGGAGAGTGCTGAATTAAACGTCATGCAACTGTAAATTGTAAATGCAACTTTTCTTTTATTGTGTACTCTTCTACTGGAAAACTATATCTAATCCGTGTTGGGAGTACTAAACCTAGTGGCTAATGCCCTGCCACCTCTAGGCTAGTTCAAATTGTGGCTGGAATCAAAGTTGTTGCCCTAAAGCAAAACCAGGGACATGCTGGTCTAGCAACCCAGTCGACTGGGTTGAGGGTTCTATGCGTTTAAAGGTCCCGATAATAGGTCAGAAAGCTTGGGCCAGCCCAGTGTGGTTATTGCTGTGACCTCTGGCTGCATTTTAGATCAAAGCAGCAATAAATTAGCTGCCTCTGGGATTGTTTTGTCTTTGAATGACTTGAGCCTGCTCCCAAGATCTGCCTTCTCCAAGCAGTAAGCGGTTTGGGTATGAAATACATCACTTGGAAAATTCAATGGAAGTATACAAGAGGGCATTGAATAATTGTTTAGATAGAAACAATCTGCAGGATTACGGGTAACAGGAAACAGATTGGTATGAACTTAAAATGCTCAGAGGGCTAGTGCAGGCACAATGGGCTGAATAGCCTTCCACTGCACCACAACAATTCTATGATTCTTCGTGAGTACCATGTTGTATGGACAATTCAGACCAGAACTCATCATGTTGTGTGTGCTCTCTATACAATCACTTGGTATGTTATAGATATATCAGCACCATCCACCTTTGGGAGTAGCTATCCACAGTGCCCATGTGGTCCAGAGTCCTTGTGGAAGACTGCTTGGTTGCCCAATGAGAAAAGACTGTTGTCTTAAATAAGATATAATTTATTACAACATATCAATCGGGCAAGGTAAAGTTAAAGCTACCATAGTCCTACCAGACCAGAGGCTGCTGTCTCTTTACAGAGAGAGAGAGAGAGAGATGACTGGTAGTAATCTGAGGGTCACTATGCCTCAACTGAGAGGAGAGGTTGAGAAAGAGAATCCCTTATGGGAACCTCAGTCAGTGTAGGAATTGAACTCTTTACCCTGCAAACCAGCCGTTCAGCCAACTGAGTACAAGTTTTGTGATTATGATCAACATTGTTACAAAGACTATGACCTCCCCTTTATCGTACGGTCAGAAATGGGGACGTCCGCTGACGATTGCACACTGTTCAGTAGCATTTGAAACTCCTCAGATACCTAAACAGTCTCTGTCCAAATGCAACAATATCCAGGCTCTGTCTGCCAAGTGGCAATTAACATAGATACCATTAAAATGCCAGGTTATGACCATCTCCAAAAATAGGCAATCTAATCATTGCCCTTTGACATTCAATGATATTACTGTCTGTGAATTCCACACTGTCAACATCCTGGGGTGACAATTGAACAGAAACTGAACTGGGTTTACTGCATAAACTCACTACATTCCGTTCTCCCGGGGTCTCTTGCACCTGTCTCCTCTCTGCCTTCCTTATCATTTGCTCTCTTCTGCTCTCTTCTGGCATGATTGGTGTAATAACATCGCTGAAGGTCTTGTCCAGAAAGATCTTGTTCTCTCGGATGAGCCTAAGGTCTTCGAGTTCTTTCGTCAGTGCTGCAATATGCTCTGTCAGTAGCTGAACGTGCACACACTTTCCACACTTAAACGAGCCAGATACACCAGAGTCGTTGACCTCCCACATCAAGCACGTAGCGCACTGAACCAGCTGGGCAGTCATGTCTTCATCCTCTTCAACTGTGGTGTAATCACTTCACTCAACCTCCTTGTCAAAGAGTCCTGAGATAAAGCCTCACTCCTCGATCTAAACTTCCTTAGACCCTCTTTTTGTGGCACGTCTGTGGACTCTTAATTAAGGTTAGAGGAGGAGGGAGGGAGGGAGACCCTACTTTGTAGGACCTGGGGTTTAGAACACATCTACTCTTATCAAAAGTTTCAGTTTTGTAACTGCATTCCATTGGCACTAAACATATACTGAATTCAGAAAGGATAAATTGGGAACCTTTTTTGTCTTTGTTTTGATGCTCAATTTTGTCCTTTAACTTAGTACTAGAGGTGAAGCCATGTCAGGCTCCTTAACATGGCCAGTTTCAGTTCCTCAGCCGTATGTTCCATTTCTGCCATGCACATTTTCATCTCTGTAGACATGATTAAAGATGTTGAGAGTTATATATAATGATTAACTATGACAAAATCACCTTTAGTGCCCACAAGGTGAAATTAACTGCTTTGGATCTTGTTCATCGCCTATAAATTTGAGAAATTGCCAGAATCTATCAGCAAGGATGTTATTATTAATAGTTAGAAAATAATGATATGTTTGGGCATAATTGTCAAAGATTTATGAAGGAGAAGTAATATCTTACAAATGCTTTAGACTTGAAGTGGAAACTAACAGAATAGAGAAGTGGGGAACCAGTGAATGTAGTGTTTTTGAATTTTCTGATGGCTTTTGATAAAGGCCCATACAGCAGGTTAATAAACAAAATTAGAGGACATGGGATTGGGAAATTGTACTGACATGAGTTTGCAATTGGTTAACAGACAGAAAGCAGAAAGAAGGAATCAATGGATCATTCTCAGTTTGGCAGATACTAATACATTGGATACTGCAAGGATCAGTGCTTCAGCACAGTTATTTATTATGTATATCAATAATTAAGATGTTGGGATTGTAATATTTCCAGATTTGCTGATGACACAAAATTAGGTGGGAGTAAGAGAGCAGAGAATGCAAAGATTGCTCAAGAGAATGGGTAAGAACATGGCAGATGTAACATAATATAAACCACTTTGTTAGTCAAAATAGAAATGGGTACCATTTATTAAATGGGAGAGATTGTGAAAAGTTGATGCCAAAGAAGGGATTTGGGTGTCCTTCTATAAGTATTTGAAAGCTAACATGCAACTACAGCAAGAAATTAAGAAAACAAATGTTCTGTTCATTTTTTTCTGGAAGAAGATTTGAATAAAAGAGTAAAATGATCAGATTTAAATTGTGTATGACCTTGACAAGGCAGCCCCTGTTGTATTATGTTCAGTTTACTGAAGGAACAATATTTTTGCTTTAGAAAGAATGCAACTATGATTCTCCTCATCCCCTGGAGAAGTAATATCCTTTGAACAGAGATTAAGAACACTGGGCCTATATTCTCTTGAGTTTAGAAAAATGAGTGATGATTTCATTCAAACACAAAATTCTTACAGAGCTTGACAGGGTTACAGCAGGAAGGATGTTTCCTATCCAGAATGTTGTATCTTTGAAATTCTCTACTCCAAAAGGCAGAGGTTCAGGTGAAAAGGGAAAAATAAAAAAAGTGTCCAGAGTGGCAATTTTTTCACACAGAGTGGTGAGTGTCTGGAACGGGCTTTTAGAGGCAGTGGTGGAAGTGAGTACAATTTTGTTATTGAAGAAACATTTTGAAAGGTACATGGATGGGATAGATATGGAGGGATATAGACTAAATGCAGGCAAATGGCACTAATTTAAATTGTGAAAACTGTGTGGCATGGGCAAGTTGGGCCGAAGAGCCTATTTTCATACAGTAGACTCAAATGACTTGTATGATTTTATAAAAGGTCAGTGGTGGCTAAGTCATTAATTATATTCAGTGCAAGTCTTAATTGATTTATAGACATTAAAGACATCAAGGGATATGAAAATAATGCAAGAAAATGGCATTGAGGTAGATCAGCCATGATGTAGTTGGATGCTGAAAGTTTGAGGGGCCATATACCTTAGTCCTGTTCATATTACACATGTTCTTAAAAGAAAGAAATTCTAAAGTTTGGTGCCTAAATTGTGAAATCCTGCTGACTACACCAAAATGTAATATAGGACATAGCATGCTGAACACTCAAAAATTCCAGTTCAGTGACTATTTATGTCCTGTCTTCAAATACATGAACTACATTAAATAAGGATGTCTTTACAAGTTGAATTTGTTTCAGAGGCTGAAAGTCACTTGACAGCACAAAGTAAAGAAATCAAACTAGTTAAGATCTCTTGTTCAAAAAGCTAAAAAATAACAGAATAGAGCTCAGCTTCCAAATCAACTCAACAGCTGGAAGTTATAGAGTCATAGAGATGTACAGCATGGAAACAGACCCTTCAGTCCAACTCGTCCATGCTGACCAGATATCCCAAACCAATCTAGTCCCACCTTCCAGGACCTGGCCCATATCCCTCCAAAATCTTCCTTTCATATACCCATCCAGATGCATTTTAAATGTTGTAATTGTACTAGCCTCCACCACTTCCTCTGGCAGCTCATTCCATACACGTACCATCCTCTGCGTGAAAAGGTTGCCCCTTCAGTCCCTTTTATATCTTTCCCCTCTCATCATTAACCTATGCCCTCTAGTTATGGACTCCCCCACCCTAGGGAAAAGACTTTATCTATTTATCTTATCCATGCCCCTCATGATTTTATAAACCTCTATAAGGTTACCCCTCAGCCTCCGACGCCCCAAGGAAAACAGCCCCAGACTGTCCCTATACCTGAAGTCCTCCAACTCTGGCAACATCCTTGTAAATCTTTTTGGAACTCTTTCAAGTTTCACAATATATTTCCGATAGGAAGGAGACCAGAATTGCATGCAAAATTCCAACAGTGGCCTAATCAATGCCATGTACAGCTGCAACATGACCTCCCAATTTCTGTACTCAGTGCTCTGACCAATAAACGAAAGCATACCAAATGCCTTCTTCACTATCCTATCTACCTGTGACTCCACTTTCAAGGAGCTATGAACCTGCACTCCAAGGTCTCTTTGTTCAGCAGCACTCTCTAGGACCTTCCTATTAAGTGTATAAGTCCTGCTAAGAATTGCTTTCCCAAAATGCAGCACCTCACATTTATCTAAATTAAACTCCATTTGCCACTTCTCAGCCCATTGATTCATCTGATCAAGATCCCAATGTAATCTGAAATAACCTTCTTTGCTCACCACTACACCTCCAATTTTGGTGTCATCTGCAAACTTACTAACTATACCTCTTATGCTCACATCCAAATCATTTATATAAATGATGAAAAGTAGTGGACCCAGCACTGATCCTTGTGGCACTCCACTGGTCACAGGCCTCCAGTCTGAAAAACAACCTTCCACCACCACTCTCTCTCTTCTTCGAGCCAGTTCTGTATCCAAATGGCTAGTTCTCCCTGTATTCCATGAGATCTAACCTTGCTAACCAGTCTCCCATGGGGAACTTTGTCGAATGCCTTACTGAAGTTGCCAAACATTTTGTCTTCACATGGCTGTAGCACAAATTTCTGTACCTCCTGAAAGCTACCCAAAATCCGAAGTGAACCCAGGTATAGAAAAACCCATGACAACATACTGCCATCATCACTAACGGCTTCAGAGCTAGTCTACAACCATCATAGCAACTGCAGGGCTCAGTGCTGAGGTTGGTCTCTGCAACCTCACCAATGTCAAAAGTCCACTGTAATATCACTTGACTTCCACTGTCTCAGCCTATTTGTTCCTGATGAAGGACCTTTGCTCAAAACATCGATTCTCCTGTTCCTCGGATGCTGCCTGACCTGCTGTGCTTTTCCAGCACCACAGTCTCGACTCTAATCTCCAGCATCTGCAGATCTCACTTTCTCTCAGCTTATCTGTTGCTGAAACTCTTTGTTATATCCAGACATGGCAATCTCAATGCGCTCCAGTCAACGCATTCTCCCTCTTAATCTTGAGGTCATCCTAGACCTTGCTATTTCTTTATCAAATCTCTGCTAGCTGAGCTACATCAGCTCCTGATTAACCAATGCCTTTAGTTTTAAATTATTAACCTTGTTTTCAAATTCCTTTCTGATGTCTTTTCAGTAATCTCCTCAAGTCTTATGCTCCTCCACTTCTGCCTCTGTACATCTCCAATTATAATTATTTCAACATTGGTGGCCTAGGTCTCCAGTTATAAAATCACACCTCTGCCATGGTCTCCTCCTTGAAGACACTCATTAAAACACAGTGACATACTTTGTTTTATACAGTTCAAGTGTATTAATTTGGGATGTTTCATTACTTTAAATGTGCTATCAAAGTTATACTGCAACTGACTGATTCATGGGCAAAAATGAGTTTTTAGGCTACTTAGCTGGTTGCCTATAAAAGCCCAGGAAAAAGACAGCTGTAATCTAAATTGAAATCAATAGATGGCACTGTCAGTTTGAAGATCCTGAGGACTGAGTACAAACTATTTTCTAGGGATGATTTGGAGATGCTGGTGTTGGACTGGGGTATACAAAGTTAAAAATCACATAACACCAGGTTGTGACAACCACCTGATGAAGGAGCGGCACTCCAAAAGCTACTGTGCTTCCAATTAAGCCTGTTGGACTATAACCTGGTGTGTGATTTTTAGTTTTCTAGGGAAGTAGCGCAGGGTGGATTGGTGAGTGGATTGCTGGTGTTAGTGTATGTTGGTGATATAATCCACAATGCCACTTAATTTTAAAATTATCTTCCTTTTTTAACAAATGCCTGTAATCCCCATGATCTCTTCCACCCCAATCCTACTATGATATCTTTGCTCGCTAGTTCTGGTTGACTGCTTCCCCAATTTTAATTGTTTAACCATAATTTGTAAGGCCTTCAGTTGAGAACATAGAATAATACAGCACAGGAATGGCTCATTTGGCCCATGATGTTGTGCTGAATATGATGCCATATTTAACTAATCTCTTCTCCATGCCCTTGGTCCATATCCCTCTATTCTTTGCATTTTGATGTGCTTGTCTAAAGGTCCCTTAAACACCACTATGGTATCTGCCTCCATCACCACGTCTGGTAGCACTTTCCAGACTCCTACCACTCTCTACCTAAAAAAACTTGCCCCTCACATATCCTTTGTACTTTCCCCCCTCACCTTAAATGCATGCCCACTAGTTTTAGACATTTCAACTCTGGAAAAAAAAAATTCTGTCTTCTCTATATATGCATCTATAGGGATTGGAACCAGATGAACCTCATTGATTACAAGGTTGTTCATTGGCGTTGTTAACCTGGGCCAATCAGGAAAGCGTTGGCTGACCAACGTAACCAGGAGATTAGAATCTCTGCAGATGAAAACTGACTTTGAGCTGGTGTACAAGAAGAAAAAAATATAACTGGGAAATTAGAATCTCCTCAGTGAAGGACTGCCTCTGAGCTGGCTGGCCACAGCCAGTGTACTGTGCACAAGCAAGAATGCCCTGAGGTACGCTACATTGGCAAGACTGAGCAGATGCTATGACAACAGATGAATGGACACTACACAACAATCACCAGGCAAAGGTGTTCCCTCTCAGTTGGGCAACACTTCAGCAGTCCGGGACATTTGGTCCCGAACCTTTGGATGACCATCCTCGAAGGCGGACTTCGGGATAAGCAAGAATGCAGAGTGGCTGAGCAGAGGCTGGTAGCCCAGTTTGGTACCCATGAGCATAGCCACAACCACGACCTTAGGTTCATTTCACACTACAGGTGACTCCACTGTACTATACTCTCTCTCTCTCTCTCACACACACACACTGCTACACACACACACTAACAAAGACCCTCTCTCAGACACAAGTTCTCTTTCATACGCACACACATACACGCCCACATTCACACCCATACACGCACTCTCTCACAGGCTTATACCCCATCACACTCATCCACATGCTTTATCAAGCTTACACACATGCATGTACACACTTTCTCACATGCACTCACATCCACACACAAACATTCACATGCACTCATTCACTCTGTCTGTCCTGCACGCGCACATATATAGGTTTATGGGGTGAATTGTAGTTGCAGAACTAAATTTTATTTTGCTCAAAAAATGCATAACCTACAGTCAATCCATGTAAGTTTCTATAAATTCCACTTTTGAAATAGAACCAGTCTGACTCAAGATTGGGACACGACAGACTTTATCTTCACACCTTTAATGCATTGTCTGAGCTGTGATGACACATTTTGTTCGAAAACCTGAAGTTGTCTTGAGAATGTAACTTTAAAGGAATTCTGGGATTTACATATTAACGAACCAAAACTAGCAAAACCGTTCTAAAAGATAAAAGACTTAATCTAAGTTTGTTTAATATATTTCAGCCGCCTGACACTGTAACCTTTTGCTGTAGATTCTGTGGCTTATGGTCCTGCTCCATAACCACTTGACGAAGAAGCAGGTCTTCAAAAGCTAATGCTTCCAAATAAACCTGTTGGACTATAACCTGGTGTTGTGCGATGGTGGAATACCGGCCTCTGCAGTTATTTCAGCATCTCATAATTTTTTTGACTTCTTTCAAGTCTCCCCTCAGCCTCTGCCATTCCAGAGAAAACAACCTGAGTTTCTCTAGCCTCTCCTTGCAGCATACCCTCTAATCCAGGCAACATCCTGGCAAATGTCTTCTGCAACCTCTCCAAGGTGTCCACATCCTTCCTATAATGTGGTGACCAGAATTGAATGCAATACTCTAAATACTGCCTGACTAAAGTCTTATAGAGCTACAACATGACATCCTGACTCTTCTACTCAAATCCCCAACCAATAAAGGCAAGCATGCCATACGCCTTCTTTACAATCCTATTCTACTTGTGTGGCCACTTTCAGAGACCTGTGGACTTGAATTCCAAGATCATTCTGTACATCAATGCTGTTCATCGTCCTGCCATTAACTGTATATTTTTCCTTTTTGTTTGATCTCCCAAAGTGCAGCACCTCACACTTAGCTGGATTAAACTGTACTGCCATTTATCTGCCCATATCTACATTCTTTGACAGCCTTCTACGCTATCCATAATTCTACCAATCTTTGCATCATCTGCCAACTTACTAACATATCCATTTATAATTTCATCCAAGTCATTTATATATATCACAGACAGCAGAGTTTCCAGTACAGATCCCTGCACAACACCACGAGTCACAGGCCTTCAGCCAGAAAAAAACATCCTCCCACCACTACCCTCTGTCTTCTATGGGCAAGCCAAATCTGAATCCATGTAGCCAAGTCACTGGGAATCCCATGCATCGTAATTTTCTGGATGAGCCTACCATGAGAGACCTTGTTAAAAGCCTTACTAAAATCCACGTAGACACCAACCACTGCATTATCCTCAACGGGCTGCACGGTGGCACAGTGGTTAGCACTGTTGCCTCACAGCGCCAGAGATCCGGGTTCAATTCCCGCCTCAGGCGACTGACTGTGTGGAGTTTGCACGTTCTCCCCGTGTCTGCGTGGGTTTCCTCCGGGTGCTCCGGTTTCCTCCCACAGTCCAAAGATGTGCAGGTAAGGTGAATTGGCCATGCTAAATTGCCCGTAGTGTTAGGTAAGGGGTAAATGTAGGGGGTATGGGTGGGTTGCGCTTCGGCGGGGCGGTGTGGACTTGTTGGGCCGAAGGGCCTGTTTCCACACTTTAAGTAATCTAACCTAATCTAATCTAAATTGCCCGTAGTGTTAGGTGAGGGGTTAGGTGAGGGGTAAATGTAGGGGTATGGGTGGGTCGCGCTTCGGCGGGTCGGTGTAGACTTGTTGGGCTGAAGGGCCTGTTTCCACACTGTAATGTAATGTAATCTAATCAACGATCACCTTTGTCAACTCCTCAAAAAATACAATCAAGTTAGATATGACCTGACCTGCACAAAACAGGTCATACTTTTCCAAATGCATGTAAGTCCTCTCCCTAAGAATACACGTTTCCTGTAAGAAGAAACAAACTTACACAAGTGTATTTTGTAAGGAATCTAGATCTTTAGGGAAGTATGAAGTTTATGTGCCACCAGATCCATCCATACTACTTCTAAAGTTATGCACTTTTTTTTTCTGATACTCCTCTTTCTTTTAACCTCCACACTACTGTGGTAGTGCTTATATTTTACTCCTGGTTTTAATTTTTTTTTAATTATCCCACACTATTGCCTAACTGCGGTAGTGCTTATTTTTCCCCAGCACCCATGTATGTGCAGATGTGAGACACAGTGAAATGCACAAGGTGTACAAATCTTTATTCAATTTCCACCACCAGGAAGAAAAGAAACACCCAAGTGACCAGTGATAAGCAATGCCCTTCACATCAAAGGGCAATGCTAGTTATGCACTATTATGTGATACAACAGAGAGAAATGTCTGTGGTTAAGATTCATGCAATCTAGGTGATATGGCTACCATGGTTGAATAGCTGAGTATATGCAACTTATGACAGGTCGCTGTGAAGGTTGTGTCAATACTAACTGTGTGAGGATGTAGTGATACATCAATGTCATGTCAATGGCCTAACTGATAGAAATTCTTGACAGGTGAGTAATGTGGGTGTGATGTGTTGAGCAGCAACTAAAGCTAGTAATTTACTAGGATATGTTGTTGAAAATTAATTCAATGACCTCAACAACTCCAAGGACCACAACTGTTCAAGAAGGCAGCTCACCACTACCTTCTCTCATGGGCAATTAGAGACAGAGTCATACAGCATTGAAACAGACCAATTGGTCCAACTAGTCCACGTCGACAATGTTTCCAAAATAAACTAGTTCTACCAGCCTGCATTTGGCACATATCCCCCTCAACCTTTCCCATTTATTTATTTATCCAAATATCTTTTAAACATTGCAATTGTACCTGCATTCACCACTTCCTTTGGCAGTTCATTCCACTCTCACTCTGTAAAATAAATTTGCCCCTCATTTCCTTTTTAAATCTTTCCCTCCTCAGCTTATAAATATGCCTCCTAGTTTTGAACTTCCCCCACCTTATCTATGCCTGTCATGATTTTATAAACCTTAGGCCCAACCCATCCAGTTTATTTTTATAATTCATCTCAGTCCTAAGTGTATCCTCAGACTGTGAGCCCTGATTCTGGACTCCCCCGCCACTGGGAACATCCTTCCTGCAACTACACTTATCAAAATATTATAGGTTTCTATGAGATCATCCTCATTTTGAATTCCAGCGAATATAATCCTAGCAGATTCAACCTCTCTTTATATGTTAATCCTGCTATCCCAGGAATCAGCCTGGTAAACATTTGATTCACTCCACTGGATGCAAAACCATCCTTCCTCAGGTAAGGAGACCAAAACGATATTCTAGGTGTGGTTTTACCAAGGGTAAGCTTATTTGCAGTGAGGAGAAAGTGAGGACTATAGATGCTGGAGATCAGTCAAGAGTGTGGTGCTGGAAAAGCAAAGCTGGTCAGGCAGCATCCGAGGAGCAAGAGAATCGACGTTTCGGGCATAAGCCTTTCATCAGGTTCTCCCTTCATCAGGAGAAACATCGATTCTCCTGTTTCTTGGATGCTACCTGACCGGCTGTGCTTTTCCAGTACCACACTCATGACTATACATATTTGCTGCAAGACATCCCTGCCCTTGCAATCAAATGCTCTTGCAATGCAAGCCAGTCTTTACCATCTGCTGCAACTACATACTTACCTTCAATAACTGGTGTACAAGGACACCAAGATCTTGGTGCACATTCCCCTCACTCAGTTTATACATGTTCAAATAACAATGTGGCTTCCTGTTTTTATTACCAAAGTGGATAACCTCACAATCATCAACATTAGATTGAGTAAGTCATATAGAAGTCAAGGCTGCAGCTTGAGCAGTAGGCTTTGCGAATACAGGCTTTGCCAATACTTTGTTTAAATGCAGGGCAGTATAGAATGTACATTACTTCTACGGTGCCAATTCATAATGTGACTGAGTTCATTAAAAGGAATTTTGCTCTTCTTGCTCATATCCAAGTTAGCCATGATCGTCGGTATCACATCTTAGAGGTCTGCACCAGATATCCTGTAACCTGTCATGATAACTACATCCTTGATAACTCCCATGTACCTACTTCATTCCAAGTGCTGGATTCCTTACAAGTATGGTTCCTGCAAGGCAAGGCTACCTTCCCTGACTATGTCTGGTGACTCTGTTAAGGAAACATAAGCCTACTGCGGATTCCCCGCAGCACATTCTTCCATCAGGGCCACCATGGAACAGACAACAGGCCTCCATGAGTTGAGGTTCTGGAGCTTGAATCAATCTGGGGATGTGGGACCTTGAAGTATCGTCTAGACAGAGTGCCACATAATCTTAGCCATGTGCTCTCTACATAATTGAAGCAGACAAAGAGAGGATGTGGTGGACACTGGACAGTTGAAGCAGCTGCATCAGTCTTCTGAGAAGGAGCAAGAGAAACATAACTTTCCTTATGATAGAGCAGTACAGTATCGAATGCAATATGCCAGACAGGACTTAATTGACTCCTGTTTACGATAGATTTGATTTAGGTGAGGACATAATTCATTGACTCTAAATGCAGTCCTTGTCTGGGCCCAAAAGCAAATGCATCTTTTGTTTATTTCTTTGTTGATTTTCCTGTTCTTTAATAAAACTTAGTGTTAACAAATGATTGAAGACTTCACAATATATGTAATTTCCACAGTCATAGAGTTGTAGAGATTTACGGCATGTAAACAGGCTCTTCGGCCCAACTTGTCCATGCTGCCCAGTTTCCATAATTAATCTAATCCCATTTGTCTGTGCTTGGTAAACTTCCCTCCATACCTATCACATCCATGTATCTGTCTAAATGTTTCTTAAATGACAAAATTGTACTTGCCTCTACCACTATATCTGGCAGCCCATTCCAGACCCTATGTGTGAACAAATTTGCCCTTCTGAACCATTTTGTATATCCCCCCTCTCATCCTAAACCTATGTTTTTTAGTATTAGACTCCTCTATCATGACGAAAAGCTGTTAGCTATCTACTTTGACTATGCTTTTCATGATTTTATAAGTCTCTATAACATCATCCCTCAGTCTTCTATGCTCCATGAACAAAAGGCCCAGCTGATCCAGCCTCTCCTGATAACTCAGATGTTTCAGTCTGTGTAGCATCCTAGTAAATCCTTTCTGCACTTTTTTCTGATTTAATCATACCCTTTCCATTGTAGGGCGACCAGAACGGCACACAGTGCTCCAAATGTGACCTTACCAATGTCTTGTACAGCTGTAAAAGATGTCCCAATTCCTAAACTCAATGTTCTGATCAATAAAAGCAAGCATGCTGAAAGCACTCTCCACCACCCTGCCTACCTATGACTTTCAAGAAGCTATAAACTTGTACCCCTAAAAGTGGGCAATCAATGCTGGCACGGTCAGCAATGCTCATATCCCATGAATGAATAAAACTAATGTGACACTCAAGTTACAAGGAAGATGTCTATGCACATATTATTGACACATGAATACTGCAGCCTGCATGGTCTTTGGGATTTGATCCTGGTAAT
The DNA here is from genome assembly GCF_004010195.1 of Chiloscyllium plagiosum. Lineage (NCBI taxonomy): Eukaryota > Metazoa > Chordata > Chondrichthyes > Orectolobiformes > Hemiscylliidae > Chiloscyllium > Chiloscyllium plagiosum. The sequence goes on from NC_057713.1 coordinate 66,318,602, forward strand.
AATCTCTACAGCAATTTTCTCCTTCTGTCTTTTGAGCATGTGTCTGGAAAGCCTCCTTGTCTGTAGATAAAAGACCTCTTCCTCATTCTGCTTTCCACATAATGTTTTCTAGTTAAGTATCCTAAAGCTTTTATTCATGTGGTGCCATTGTTCAATGCTTCCCAGGTCTTCTCTTTAAGCAGTGTAGACATTTTCTAATCAACCTGTTCAAAATTGTTACTACACATCTGTAGGACCTGGGCCTCCTGGCTCACATTACTACTGCACCACAAGGCCTCTGCAGTGTAAATTAGCTCTAAGTAGCTACTTGCAATTTTGGCCTCCTGCTGAAGTATGCAGCCAATCAACAGTACCATTAAAATTAGTGTGCTGCATGTATTGCACCCATAGATCACTCATATGTCATGATCCCCATGCTCATTTTTGTGCTACCATAGAAATAGCTTCTTAACTATTCACTATCCAGTAAAATTATGGTGGGGTACAGCAAAATCCTGTTATTCTCCTTCATATTGTCACATTGTGATCTCTGAGCTGTTCTTGGTTGCCTCACAAGAGGAGAGTAAAAATGGAAACCAGAACTTAGACATTAAGGGCATTATTAGAGGGCATACATCTTTTTCATGTAGAATTAAAATGTCAGTCAGAAGACACTAAAAGCAGGTTAAAAATTATGCTATTCTTATAAATAACCTGACTATAAGGCTGCAAAAGAAATAATCGTGAAACTGAATACTTTCAAGTAGCAAAAACAGAAATTGCTGGAAAAGCTCAGCAGGTCTGAGAGCATCTGTGAAGATATATTAGAGTTAACATTTTGGGTGTAGTGACCCTTCCTCAGAAGGGAGTTCTGAAATAAGTCATTGGCTGTAAACAGCTTTGAGGGGTTCATTGGGAATGAAAATCACTATATAAATGGCAGTTTTGTTTCTGTTTTATTATTCTTTATAAGAATTCCTGGGAGGATCTGCTAATATTCAGTAAAATTAAAATCCTATCATGAGTGTATTAATACTTTAAACTGCTGAGTTGCCAACCAGGAATTCATGATTTAAAAAAAAAAGCTACAGGCACTGATATAATGAGTTTGAATATCTGCTAATTTCATCTGAAATTGCGTTTAGTCAGTTTTTGGATCCACTGCTGATCAATATGCTAATGTAATGCCATATGCTCAAATTTGAAGCATGGAATAAATGGAAATTATGTTCCTTGGAAAATTCTATTACAGATACAATGGATGTCCTCCATATAAAATTCCTAAATATAGACAACAATGTGCAGTTACTTTACAGGAATACATTCCCTACTATGTGAGAAAAAAAATTGTGGTGATCATGAAAGTGCACTGTTGATTTAGATATGCATTACAAACACTCTGCACACATTCAGGCCACACTGTATCACAGATCATTTTGTTTACGGTTTCCCTCTGAGTCACAAATAAACTGTTCATACTTATGTGTTGAGACATGCCCAGAGCAAACTGATTGCATCTAAAAGGAGTTGCACTGTACTATTAATGAAATGAAGCCTTTCATTATTTCATTTTCTGTGCAGCTACTAAAATATATTGGTATGTCATCAATTTTGTGAACATGAATTAATGCATGTTTTAAATTGTGAATAATGTAAATCAACACTTGTAAAAGGTAAGAACCATACCAGTTTTACTTCATTTGAGCATGTATTTAAAATCAAAATTTGATTTAATAGTTTCAATACAAGGCTTTCAAGAAATGGATTGTGGATCTCATAATTAAGTCATAAATACAATGATTGTTAATAAATTAAAGTCAAAATAACAGTCAGGTTCATGGTAATCACAATTATTTATCCACAAAAGCTACATAGTTTTGGGTGACAGGCAGATGGAGAGTGGGGATTAATGCAGAAATCCAAACAATAGTGACAGAGATGCTGTCTACCTCACCAATGAAATGCATTAATCATATGTTGCTGTATTTGTAAAGACAAATTAAACTAGCCCTTGTGAGTTAAGTCTTTACAATTTCACTCATTCTTTTCCTAAAAATGTAAGAGCTGAATACTGTTAAAAGTTTTATGACTGAAGATTAAGTCTTACAAATATAGAGCTTATTTACTTCAGGTGTTAATTATTGGAGATTGTAACAATGTCAAATTTATTTTTTGTTTGCTTTTCCTTGTCACCTCTTTTAACTCTTTCTCAATTCAATCTTTCTCTCCCTTTTTATTGGTATCCTTTAATCAAATTGTTTAAAGAGATAAAAACAAAGAAGTGCAGTTGCTGGAAATCTGGACAAAATCTAGGAAGTACTGGAGAAGTTCAATAGATCTGGCAGCATCTGAAAAGAGAAAACCAGAGTTAACATGTCCAGTGATGAAGCGTCTCAATATGTTAACTTTTTTTCTCTATGATACTGCCAGACCTGCTGAGTTTCTCCTGCGCTTCCTATTTTGGCTAAAGAGATTTGTTGTTGTTTGTTCTGTTCACTCAGGCTCTGATGTCCAGTTACCCAAGCTGTTATCAGCTTGCATTTCTAACAACTTGTCATGTAAAAAGTCTTAAAAACCTAAACGTCCATAGTACATGAAATAAAACAATTTTGAACCAACTAAATACTTTTTATACCTTTTAGTTAGCCCCTCCTTTAAAAGAGGACTAAAAGAGACAGAGGCATCTGCAGGTAAAAATAACATAAGCTAACTGTAATATAAGATTAATGAATTTCGGGCTCGCCATGACATTAAGCTGTTTTTCCACCACCTCCGTCTCTGCGCTTCACTTCTTTGGCAGGATGCTAACCCCATTCCATTGATCCCTTCACCCACCTCCAGTATTCACCCTCCACTGGAATGCCTTCCTCTGGCCTCTTACCTGCCCTTGCTCCCTTCATTGAAACTTGCTGGCGTGACATCAACTTTCTCAATTTCTCTGCTCCTTTCACCCATTCTAACATGTTCCCTTCTGAAATTGCCACACTTCACTCTCTTTGGTCCACCCTAACCTTGTTATCAACCCATTGACAAAAATGGTGCCATTGTAGTCTGGCACACTGATCTTTACATTGCAGAGGCTCAACGCAAACTCTTGAACACTTCTTCCTACCTCTCCCTGGACCATGACTCCACATCTGAACATCAAGCCATTGTTGCCAAGATTGTCACTGACCTCATTACCTCCAGAGTTCTTCCCCCATTGCCTCCAACCTTATAGTGTCCCAACAACTGGACAGCCTGCTTCTACCTCCTTCCGAAATCCACGAACGAGTCTGCTCCGGTAGGCCCATCATATCCGCTTGCTCCTGCCCCCACCAGCTCATTTCCTCCTACTGACTCCATCTTCTCTCCACTTGTCAAGACTCTGCCCATTTATATCCACGATTCCTCTGATGCCTCCCCCCCCCCCCACCATTTCTAGTTCCCTGGCCCTAACTGCCTCCTGTTCACCATGGATGTCCAATCCCTTTATACTTCCATTCCCTACCAGGATGGTCTGAGAGCTCCCTTCTCCCTCGACCAGAGACCTGAACAATCCCCATCCACCACTACCAACCTCCTCCTGGCTAAACTTGTTTCTCAGTGAACAACTTCTCCTTTAATTCATCTCACTGCTGCAAAGTCAAAAGAGTGGTTATGGCACCCGTATGGGTCCCAGTTATGCCCACCTTTTTATGGGGTATGTGGAGCGATCCTTGTTCCAGTCTTCCACTGGTCTCCTGCCACAACTTTTTTCTCGGTGCATTGATGACTGTTTTATTGCTGCTTCATGCTCCTGCCTGAACCTTAAAAAATTTTGCCTCCAATTTCTACCCCTTTATAACTTTCTCATCATCCATTTCTGACCCTTCCCTTCCTTTTCTTAACCACTCTGGTCTCCATTCTGTGGAATAAACTGTCCACTGCCATCCATTACAAAGCCACTGACACCCATAACCACCTCACTACAGATCTTTCTATCCCATGTCCTGCAAGGATTCTATCCCGTTCTCCCAGTTCCTTTACCTACGTCATATCTGTTTGGATGACGCCACCTTCTAAAACAACACTGTTGACATGGCTTCCTTCTTCTGTAACAGTGGTATTCCCACCCACTGTGGTTGACAGAGCCTTCAATTGCATTCAACTTATCACCCGTGCTTCCACCCTTGCCCTTTCCCGTCACTCATAGCAGTGTGACCAGGTGTCCCATGCCAGCCTCTGCATTCAAGGGATCATTCTCTGCCATTTAAGACAACTCCAGCAGAATGGAGAAAATGAGGACTGCAGATGCTTGAGATCAGAGCTTAAAAATGTGTTGCTGGAAAAGCGCAGCAGGTCAGGCAGCATCAAAGGAACAGGAGAATCGACGTTTTGGGAAGGGCTTATGCCCGAAACATCGATTCTCCTGTTCCTTTGATGCTGCCTGACCTGCTGCGCTTTTCCAACAACACATTTTTAAACTCCAGCAGAATGCCAACACAATGCACATATTCCCCTTATTCCCCCTGTCTGCATTTCACAGGGATTGTTCACTCCCTGACCACCAACACCATCCCTTCTTGCCATGGAACCTTCCCATGTAAACACAGAAGTTGCAACACCTGTCCCTTCATCTCCTCCCTGCTCACCTCCAAGGGCCTAAACAGTCTTTCCAGGTGAAGCAGTATTTCACGTGTACCTCCTCCAACCTTGACTATTGTATTCACTGCACCCAATGTGGCCTACTCTACATTGGAGAAACCAAACACAGGCTGGGTGACTGGGTGACTACTTTGCAGTACACCTCTGATCTGTATGCAAGCATGACCCTAAACTTCCCATAGCCAGTCATTTTAATACAGCATCCTGTTGTTGTGGTTCTGTTCGCCGAGCTGGAAGTTTTTGTTGCAAACGTTTCGTCCCCTGGTTAGGCGACATCATCAGTGCTTGGGAGCCTCCTGCGAAGCGCTTCTTTGATGTTTACTCCGGTGTTTATAGTGGTCTGTCCCTGCCGCTTCTGGTTGTCAGTTTCAGCTGTCCGCTGTAGTGGTTGGTATATTGTGTTTTGTGCAGTCCTTGCATGGTATTTTGTACCCTACATTAGTTTTGCTCATGTTGGGTATCGGGTCCTTCGTTCTGGTGAGTTGTTGTCTGAGCGTGGCTGTTGGTTTGTGTGCCGTTATGAGTCCTAGGGGTCGCAGTAGTCTGGCTGTCAGTTCCGAGATGCTCTTGATGTTTGGTAGTGTGGCTAGTCCTTGCTTGCATCCTGCTTGCATACCCACTTGCCTGTTCTCAGCATGCTGTAATGCTTTAGTGAATCACAGCGAGAACTGGAGGACCAACATCTCATCTTCAAAGTAAGCACTTTACAATGTTGTGAACTCATTCCTTCCCTTTCTTTTAGCTTTGCTTGCTACATTCTCTGTCGCCATGCCCTCTCTCCCCTCCACTTACTCTGGTGGGACTGTCTGTTCTTTGCAGTTTGGCAGTTAGACACTCCATTGTTCTGCCATGCTCACATTCTGATCACTTAATCTGAACTCTCAACACCCTTTCTTCCCTTGCACTCTAACCACACCTCCCTCTGCACTCCTCCGACTATTCCATAAATGCTGTCCCCTCGACACTTCACTTCAGCTCTGGTGGAGAGTCATCTAGACTCGAAACATTAGCTTGCTCTCTCTACATGGATACTGCCTGACCCACTGTGATCTCCTAGGAGAAAGTGAGAACTGCAGATGCTGGAGATCTGATCTCCAGCATTTTTTGTTTTCAGTACAGAATCCAGCATCTGCAGTAACTTGCTCCTAAGATAAATGATAATGTGAGGAGAAAATACTTAGGTAGATAACTGATCACGTTGCTATTTTTATAGGACAGCGAAGAATCCTGTAAATCTTGCTGATAGTTTGCTTTTTGTGCTATCTGAAACGACAGACATAATCAGAAACACACAAAATGTTCAGAGAATGTTAAAAACTAAGCATGATTCATCAATTCCAGTTTATTGGCAGGGGTTATAAATTTTCAAACACCAAGCTATTAATACTTTTTGTTGTAGCATTTCATATTTCTGTTGTCATTTTCATTCATAAAGATGCAGATCACTGACAACAATGACCATTTCAAACTTTGCACCACTTTCTTAACAACATTTGAACCATATTGTGCTTTCTGGAAAATGTGAAATATAAAGCATTTGTATCAGTACAGCATCTCTCGTGCTCAGAATATTCTCAAAGCACTTCACATTGGTTAGTTCATAAATTAAAATTTGAAGTGTAGCTACATTTGTAATGTAGGCAAATGTAGTAACTATTTATATACAGCAAAACCTACAAAATGGAGCCTTTAGAACTATTGCTGGAATGTGGTCAGGGGCCATAGTCTTTAAAGTATTTGATGCTTTCAACCGTTTCAGGTGTTGGATGACTGAAGAATATTGTACAGTGCTTCAAAGAACTCTCCTGTTCTCCTCTAGGTCATACAGGAACTTGGACCTCCATCAGTGAGGAATATCTTTTAGCTTTAACATCTCAACTGAAAATTTGCATCTGAGAAGGATGATTTTTAAGGTCAGATTTTTAAGGTTACCTAAGATATTTTTTTAATCCAAAATACTCAGAGTGGGGATAGGTTCTCATAAAGCTGACATCCTGGGAAATTTTAGCACCATGTGAGTTTTAACCTTAAAGGGACAGATGAAATTCCAAAGGATGTTATTCAGGTCCTCTGTAAATTCAGTGGTTCTTTTATAAATATACTATAATTGGTTATTTTGAAGGATTTGAAAAATGGGCGGCACAGTGGCACTGTGGTGATTACTGCTGCCTCACAGCGCCAGAGACCCGGGTTCAGTTCCCACCTCAGGCAACTGTCTGTGTGGAGTTTGCACATACTCCCTGTGTCTGCGTGGGTTTCCTCTGGTTTCTTCCCACTGTCCAAAAATGTGCAGGTTAGGCCAATTGGCCATCCTAAATTGCCCATAGTGTTAAGTGAAGGAGTAAATGTAGGGTAATGGGTCTGGTGGGTTGCTCTTCAGAGGGTTAGTGTAGACTTGTTGGGCTGAAGGGCCTGTTTCCACACTGTAAGTAAATTTAAGTAAAATTTTTTGAGATTTTATGGGGCCTACAGGAGTTGTTTGAGAGATGGAGGAGAGCAAAATTTCAGGAGCTGGCTAAGGGATGGAATGCTTTTCTGCTGCTGTGGCATTTTACAAGGGCTGGGCTAGTTTGAGAACAATCTTTCTGCCCACGAGCAAACTGTACCACTTAAATGGCCAAATAATGGTGTAAAGCTTTGACATTTTACTGCGGCGTGTGGGCCTTCTGACATATAGAGAGATTGTCTGACTTCACTTTGCACTTGGGTAGTGTTCTGCCCCCTCGCCTGATTAAATTTGTACCACTCATGGCTAAAATAGTTAACCCCATGGCAACCCTCCAACCTTACCATCTCGTGCACTCCCTCACCATGGTTTGTTTGGTTGGCTCCAGTGACTCCTAGCAGAAAGTGATGACTGCAGATGCTGGAGAGTCAGCCGAAAAGTGTGGCATTGGAAAAGCACAGCAGGTCAGGCAGCATCTGAGGACCAGGACTGTTGATGTTTTAGGCATAAGCTCTTCATCAGGAATGTGGAGAGGGAAGAGGGTTGAGAGATAAATAAAGGGCGGGGGGTGGAGGTGGGGGTGGGGGTAAGGTAGGTGGGAAGGCAATAGGTGGATGCAGGTGGGAGGTAATTGTGATAGGTGTGGTGGGTGGAGTGGGTAGTTGTGAAGGAAGCTGGACAGGTACAGCAGTTCAAGAGGGTGGTGCCGAGTTGGAGGGTTAGATCTGGAATGAGGTGGGGGGAAGGGAGATTTGGAAACTGGTGAAGTCGATATTGATGCCGTGTGGTTGTAGGGTCCCGAAGCATAAGATGAGGTGTTCTTCCTCAAGTTGGCGGGTGGCTTTCATTTGGCAGTGGAAGAGGCCCAGAACTTGCATGTCCTTGGGGGAATGGGAAGGGGAGTTAGAGTAGTTGTCCACAGGGTTTGGGTTGTTTGGTGTATGCATCACAGAGATGTTCCCTGAACCGCTCCGCGAATGACTCCCAATCCAACTTATCTTGATGTGAGTCTGGCAATAATTTTAGCTCAATCCAATAGCCACTGTTCCTGGTAGACCTGTTGAGACATGGAACTGCTGAACCTCCAACAGAGTCAACACTTAAAATGCCACAATTCCTCATTGCAGCTCATTACCTGCAAGCTGGGTCAGTAAACCTGACCTAAGCTTCTTCAAATCCGTGAGGTAGGTCTACTATGTTGAGGTCACCAGAAATGTTGAAGCCAACAAAACCCCAGGGTTTGTTTCCTGTGGGCCCTTAGTTATTTCCCAAGATTGAAAGAACACTTAAATATTTGCATGGCCAGAAAATCATTGGCTGTACATCTTGAATTTCCTGCAGTGCATTCACTGCAGTGCTACCTTTGGATGAATGCCAGTTTATGGGCTCTCAAATAAAATACCACATTTTATGTTTCCCTTACAATCCTTTCCGGTTTTTTAGTGCTGACCTATATAGGGTATTTCAAGGTGGCACAATGGCTCATTGGTTAGCACTGCTGCCTCACAGTTACCAGGGAGCTTGGTTCGACTCCTGCTTTCAGTGACTGTCTGTGTGAAGTTTGCACATTCTCCCTATGTTTGTGTGGGTTTCCTCCCACAGTCCAAAGATGTGCAGCTTAGGTGAATTGGCCATGCTAAATTGCCCATAGTGTTGAGGGATGTGTAGCTTAGGTGCATTAATCAGGGAAATATAGAGTAATAGGGTTGGGGAATAGCTCTGGGTGGGATATTCTTCAGAGGGCCGGTGTGGAATTGTTGAACCAAATGGTCTGTTTCCACTCTCTAAGGATACTAAGATGTCCCATGAGTGTACAGCGCAGTTTTCCACACGGCCAATCATCATCTGTATCTAGGCAATAAATGTTTAGCTTTTTCATTCCAGAGAATCATATCTATCATGTTCTGTCCAAGTTGCGCACATGCAGTCTTTCCAGTAAGGAAGCCTAGATAGCTATTACAAGCTGAAATGTTAACCTATGAATTTTCCTTTTTATCCTAACATTGCTAAGGTCAACTGTAATACTTTACTGTTAGTTTTCCTGACACCAAACAATGAGGATTTAACCTGGAGTGCTCCTGGCCTTTGTGGCTGAAGTCTATATTTGGTCTTGTACTGATCACCTGAATTATTGTGGAATTTTAGTCTATTTATTAAGTTGCCATCTATATTGACTATCTAGATCCTGTTGTTGTTGATGAAATAAGCCTTATTTCCTATTTGTACCCTGAATTATTCTAGACTTTTTTTAATCATTTGCTTGTCATTACTGAAGAGAGTTAAATAGGAATGACTGAGAAAGAACATGAGAAATTTACTAAGTTTTACAATGAAACCTGATCATGTTCTTGCAAAAACCAAATGAAAGCCAGAACCATGTTGGAAAAGCAAGTTGTGAATGAACCTTTGGTCAATCAATACTGTGTACTATTATAAGTAAGAAATTATAAGCAAGTTTATTTTTGGGTCACACAAGAATTTAAATTATTGATTCCTGTTACCGAGGAGACTAAGGAATGTTGCAATGAAGTTTGACCATACAATTAAAATAACAATAGGCGCAGTAATGATGATTCACATTTCTGAAAATATCTTTTTAAAAATTAATGCTAATAATATAGATTTAAATGATTGGGTCTGGCATCTATTGAAAAAAAATAATAATTATATAGTATTGAAAAGTACACATGATGAAAGAACACAGTCTTGTAGTTTAAATTTTGGAATGTATCAACATGTCTGCTACAAAGACTAATCTCACAACATAATGGTTATTTTCAAGGATCTTTGATGTACTTGAGCACTTCTGGATTGATGTACTTCTCACAAATACATTTCAAAAATCCATTGATGCAGTAGGAATTATTACACAGAGAGATGCATTGAAGTAACATAGTTTTTTTGTTAAGAAGTCTAGCTATGAAGTATTTTTTATTCATTTCTGGAATGTGAGAGTGCATGGTTGGGCCGAAATTTATTGCTTTTGAGAAGGTGATGTTGAGCTGCCTTCCTGACCCACTGCAATTCATTTGCTGGAGGCAGACCCAACCATTTTGAACCAACAACCCTGAAGGAATGGCAATATGCTTTCAAGTCAGGATGGTAGGTGGCTTGGAGGGGAACATGTCTAAATGCTGTGACAGTACTTCTCTTGTATGTAAAACTTTGAAAATTTCAGCAACTTAAGTAATATATTGGTGACATCCTGAATATGCAAGTATGTGATCTGAGAAAATTGACTTCTTAGTATTAATACTGAGGGGTGCAATCACTGATTTGCAAATAAAATACTGATCATTTTTAAGGTCTGAAAAGTTACTCTCTGAGATTAACTCAATTGTAATTAGACCCTTAAAAATGGAACTAGACAACTGCATTATTATAAATCTGAATGTTCTGTCATTTTAGCTTTTCAGGGAAAGAAGATTTAGACAGTGCCATATGCAAACCAATTGTTTAACTGTACCTGTAAAAGTCGTATGCATGTGCAACAATATTAGAAAGAATATGCAATGCTTGGAGCCATGGGAGTCTGAATGATAAAGGGATGGAAGGTGGGCCTCAGGGTGGAAATTTTAGAAGAACTCTTCTAAATTCTGCCAACATTGCCTATAGGTCTCTTTCTTTTTGCTTTTTCATCCCAATGCAATTATATGCTTTGATATTTTAAAACCAGTAAATAAAATAGAGTTAATTCTCCACTGAAGGCAATTTGCATCACATTTAGGCAGTTGATTCCAGCTTTTTTTTTATTTGGTAACACCTTTGCTGGTGGCACTTATACCGCATGGCTCTTTCACTTTCCTCGTGGGACCTTATTCAGATGGGCAGGTGTGCTGAGAAGTGGCATATGGAGTTAACTTTAGATAAATGTGAGGTACTGCATTTTGGAAAGACAAGTTAGGGCAATGGTTGGGTCTGCACTTAATGGTAAGGCCACTTTTGGAATACTGCAGTCAATTCTGGTCTCCCTGCTATAGGCAAGATGTTGTGAAACTGGAAAGGGTTCAGAAATGATTGACAAAGTCGTTACCACGCTTGGAGGTTTTGAGCTACAGAAAGAGGCTGAATAAGCTGGAGCTATTTTCCCTACAGCATCGGAGGCTGAGTGATGACCTTATAGAGGTTTATAAAATCATGAAGGACATAGATTGGGTGAGTAGCCAAGGTCTTTTCCCTGAGTCCAAAACTAGAGGGCATAGCTTTAAGGTGAAAGTGGAAAGATTTAAAAGGGACCTAAGGGGCAACCTTTTCACGCATAGGGTGGTGCGTGTATGGAATGAGCTGCCAGAGGAAGTTGTAGAGGCTAGTACAATTACTACATTTCAAAACAACTGGATGGGAACGTGAATAGGAAGAGTTTAGGAGGAGATGGGTCAAATATTAACAAATGTAACTGGATTAATTTAGGATATCTGGTCTGCATGGACAAGTTGGATGGAAGGGTCTGTTTCCATGCTGTACATTTCTATGATTCTATGACTCTTGTCTTGTACTGAAACCTGAAAGTTTAGTTTTGGGCTGCAGCAAGTGGCATGAGACCTATACATTAGGACACTGTTGACAAAAATAACAAGTAATGTATAACTCCTCAACAGATTTACTATTAATTTCCTATTTATTTAATATTAATTTCTAGCACATTGTAGCCCAAAATTCTTAAAAGCTAAATAGAGTAGATACAGAAAGGCTGCCTCTCCTGGTTGCAGGGTCAAGAACCAGGAGACAGACTCTCAGAATAAGGAACAAACCATTTATGACTGAGATGAAGATGAATCTCTTTATCCAGAGAGTAGTCAATCTCTATCCTGGAGGCCTGTGGAAGCTCAGTCATTCAGTATTTCCAAATCAGAGATTAATGAATTTCTAGATATTCATGACATCAATGGATATTGCAGGAAATAGCATTGAGGGAGATGTTTACTCATGGTCTAAAATGGTGGAACTGCCTTAAGGGGTTGAATGGTCTTCTCCTGCTCCAATGTTCCTATGCTCTGAACTACATTTTTGCCTTCACGGCAAAGTGAAATAGCTGGCATCATTTGGTTGTAAAGTTACCGAGTTGATGGTGATTGACATATCAGCAAATCTTATGTGATTATTGTGAGGGGTTTGTCTCACACATCTATTCATAAAAGTCAATACTTAATCAGTTCTAAAGTTATTCAACATGATGCCGAATCTGGCTTAACCATAAAAATCCTCAATAGAATGTGACTGTTTTAGTCTCAGTTTTCCACAATTCAATGTAAAGTCATCATAGATTTACCAGACAATAAAGATGATCTCATGAGATGACTGGAGATGTTTTAACCTGAAGATCACCACATCTCACATGAGGGGCAAGTTTGAGAAGGGGGATCCTTCATGGTAACCTCAGCCAGTGCAGGAATCAAACCCATGTTGTTGGCATTACTCTGCATTGCAAACAAGCTGTCCAGCTAACGGAGGTAACTGACTCCCAAAACTAAGGTCAATATAGTCCTACCAAATCATATAGCCTCTTTCTAATTTGATAAACACAACTGAGGGTCTCCACATCTCAGATGATGACAGAGGTTGAAAAGGAGAATCTTTCACATAGCTGGTGATCCCATTCTGTTGGCATCATTCTGTATCACAAACTAGTTGTCCAGCTAACTGAGCTAACCAAAACCCTTTCATGATTTCAATTAAGATGTATACAGCTACCACTTTAGTATAAGGATGATTTTATACATATTACCTTATTGCATTGAGAGAATACTTCAGCAAAGGGATTTGGAAGATCTGACTCAAATTCTGTCTCCCCTTCTATTGCAATGTGTAGCTAAAAGAAAACTTCAGCTTTGATACAAGGGCATGATTCAAAGCCTTTATGCATACTGTCTTTTTCATTATTAGAAATTCTAATGTAACTTGGCAACAAAGGAGCACAAAGGAAACTATTGATTAAACTATGTGTCAGAAGCTCTGGAGTTTGAATCACATCTCTGATACTAAATCAAGAGCTGGAATGTGCAATATTCTCGGAATTTCAGGGCACAACTTCACCAAACTTTCATCACAATCACAAAGCAATTTAAATTGGAAAAATGTAGGTGAGGCTGCATACATATTAATGGAATTCTTGGCAATAGGAGATAACAATAGTCACGTATTATTACAGTAAATATTTTCTATAGATTATGCAGAGTCTGGCATTACGTTGAATAACTTTGGATATATTTCAAGCATTGACCTTCCTAGTTAATGAGACTGAAGGGGATTTTATTGGGAATTAAGTAATTACATTTTTAGGTAACATACTTTCAAAGTTCTCACCCTTGTTCCAAAATATTTGTGATAATCCTAACAAATCAAATGGTGCTGTCTTCTATCATTTTATGTTTGGTAATGCTTCATTGTAAATGGAATGCGATGTTTCGGTCTCAAGAAAAAAGCTGTGAAACACCTCCATTTTTGAAGAAATGTTACGGATTTCAAATTGTCGTGATATTTATTAAAGGCCAAATGAAGGTTGAAGAATGCAGCACCAGTGTTCAGAACCAGGACTGCAAGCAGTCCACAAATTCTCAGGTTCTGGGGCCTAGGACCAAGCAAGTCTGGAGATTGGTCTTATAGCAGGAATATGGGAAGGGTAAGTTGAGGCCTGAGACAGTGGAGAGGGTGTTTTATTCAATACAAGAAAATACATATATGAAAGGCACTATTACAATAGTCACAGGGAAGTTTCAAAATGCAGGTGGATAGGGAAAATCAGGTTGGTAGTGGATCTCAAGAAAGGGAATTCGTGCAATGTCTATGAAGTTGTGTTTTGGAACAGCTTGTGGTAGAGCACACTAGGTGACATGCAATTCAGATTTGGTGATTTGTAATGAGGCAGATTTGATCAGGGAGCTGAAGGTGAAGGAACCCCTAGGGGGCAGTCACCGTAATATGAATGAAAGCATATGTAAAGTTTAGGAAGCTAAAATTGGACATAACCCATGAGGAAGACAAAGAAAGCAGGAGAGAAATCAAGCAAGGAATTAGGAGAGCATGAAAGGGCCATGAAATGACCTTGGCAAGTCGGGTTAAGGAGAATCTCAAGGCATTCTATATATACATTAAAAATAAGAGGATAACTTGGAAGAAGGTAGGGCCACTCAAGGATAAAAGAGGGAAATTATGCTTGGAGGCAGAAGATATGAGTGAGTACTTTGTACTGGTTTCATCTAGCAGAAGGATGTCGATTCATAGAGATGTACAACACGGAAACAAATTCTTCGGTCCAACTCATCCAAGTTAACCAGACACCCGAATCTAATCTCGTCCCATTTGCAAGGACTTGGCACATATCCCTCTTTCAAGTTTCACAACATCCTTCCAATAGAAAGGAGACTAGAATTGTATGCAATATTCCAAAGGTGGCTTAACCAATGTCCTGTACAGCCACAACATGACCTGCCAACTCCTATATTCAATGCTCTGAACAATAAAGGAAAGCATACTAAATACCTTCTTCACTATCCTATTTATTTACGACTCTACTCTGAGGCAACCTTCTTTGCTGTCCACAATACCTCCAATTTTGGTATCATTTACAAATTTACCATCTATACCTCCTATGTTCACATTTATATAAATGACAAAAAGCAGTGAACCCAGCACCAATTCTTGTGGTACACCCCTGATCACAGGCCTCCGGTCTGAAAAGCAACCCTCCACTACCACCCTCTGTCTTCTACTTTGAGCCAGTTCTGTATCCAAATGTCTAGTTTTCCCTGTATTCCATGAAATCTAACCTTGTCAACTAGTCTATCATGAGTCCCTCCCAATCAACTCTGGCCAGCTCCTTCCTCATGTGTTGTAGTTACCTTTACTTAACTGTATTTCCATTTCATCTGATTCAATCTTCTCCCTCTCAAACCTTGTCGAGTTCCTTACTGAAGTCATATAGATCACATCAACCACTCAACCCTGATCAATCTTTTTTGCTACTTCTTCAAAAAACTTAATCAGCTTCATGAGACATGATTTCCTACACATAAAGTCATGTCTATCCCTAATCAGTCCTTGCCTTTCCAAATATGGAGAATAGTGCGATTCGTGTGGATCATGCTAATGTGCTCGAGCGTTTTGAGATTAAGAAATAAGTGATGCGGGGGTCTTGAAGATCATTAAGGAGGATAAGTCCCCAGGGCCTGATAGTATCCACTCAGATCATTGAGAGAGGCAAGAGAGGAATTCACTGGGGCTCTGATCAAGATCTTTTCATCCTCGCTAGCCAACAAAGAGGTTCAGGAGGACTCGGGAGTAGCTAAGGTTGTTCCTTTGTTGAAGCAGGAAACTATGGGCCAATGTGTCTCACTTCGGTGTTTGGGAAGCTATTGGACGATTTATGCACATTTACAAAAACATGACCTAACTATGAACAGTGAGGATGGATTTGTGCGAGGCAGGTCATGTCTGAATAACTTGATTAAATTTTTTGAGGATGTGACAAAGATGATGAATGAGGATACAAGAGGGTTGTTATCTATATGGATTTTGGTAAGGCTTTAATCAAGGCCCCTCATGGTAGGCCTATCCAGAAGAATAAGATGCATGGGATCCACAGTGACTTGCTGCATGGATTCAGAATTAGCTTGCCCATGGAAGTCAGGGGCGGTGGTGAAATGGTGTTTTTCTGGCTGGATATCTGTGACTAGCAGTATTCCACAGGAATCCATACTAGCACCTCTGCGGTTTGTGATATATACAAATGACTTGGATGAAAATGTATATGGGGGTGGGGGTGGGGGTAGTAAGTTTGCAGGTCATACAGAGATAATTGAAGTTGTAGCTTATGTAGAAAATTGTCAAAGGATACAGCGGGGTATAGATCAGTTGCAAATTTGGGCAGAGAACTGCCAAATGGAGTTTAATCTAGGTAACCATGAGGTGCTGCGCTTTCAGAGATCAAATGTTCAGAAGTATACAGTTAATGGCAGGACCCTGAACAGCATTGATGTACAGAATGATCTTTGGATTAAAGTCCATAGCCCTGAAAGTAGCCACGCAGGTAAATAGGGTGGTAAAGAGAGCGGATGGCATGTGTGCATTTATTGGTTGGGGAGTTGAGCACAAAAGTTAAGATGTCATGTTGCAACTTTATAAGACTTTGGTTAGGCCATACTGGGAGTATTGTATTAAATTCTGGCTGCCACAATACAGGAAGGATGTGGAAGTTTTGGAGAGGTTGCAGAAGAGGTTTACCAAAATGCTATTTGGACTCGAGGATATGAGCTACAAGGAGAGGCTAGAAAAGTTCAGATTGTTTCCTCTGGAATAGTGGAGGTTGAGGGGAAACTTGATAGAAGTCTATAAAATTATGATAGCTTTGATGGTCAGAACTTTTTTCCCAGTGTTGAAAAAGTCTAAAGCACTGAAGGCGAGAGGAGGAAAATTCAAAGGAGATGTGAGGGGCAAGTTTTTTACACAAAGAGATGCAGGAGTCTGGAATGTGCTGCCAGAGATGGTGGTGGAGGCAAATATGATAGAGGCTTTAAGGGACTTTTAGATAATCACATGAACATGCAAAGAATAGAAGGACATGGACCAAGGGCAAGCAGAAGGGATTAGTTTTATTTGGGGTCATGTTTGGTGCAATATCATGGGCTGAAGGGACCATTCCTGTGCTGTACTGTTCTATGTTGAAACTTTATTGCTGGAACAGCACAGCAGGTCAGGCAGCATCCAGGGAACAGGAGATTCGACGTTTCGGGCACAGGCCCTTCTTCATTCCCGAAACGTCGAATCTCCTGTTCCCTGGATGCTGCCTGACCTGCTGTGCTGTTCCAGCAATAAAGTTTCAACTTTGATCTCCAGCATCTGCAGACCTCACTTTCTCCTGTACTGTTCTATGTCTAATTTGGGAGGCACAGCAGAAATTCATCCCAAGGAAGAAGAAACATATTAAGGGGAGTAAATGGCAACCATGACTGACAAGGGAAGTCGGGGATAGTATGAAAATGAAAGCAAAAGCATCCAATGTGCTGAAGATTAGTGGGAAGCTAAAGGATTGGGAATGCTTTAAAAACCAGCAGAGGATAACTAAAAAACACGAGAAGATGAAATATGGGAATAAGCTAGCTACTAATATAAAAGAAGATATAAAAGAAGGCTGTATAAGGCTCTGATCAGACCAAATTTGGAATAATGTGAGCAGGTTTGAGCTTGCGTATCTAAGGAACGATGTGCTGGCATTGGAGGGGTCCAGAGGAGGTTTACTTGATTGATCCCAGGGGTGAACTGCTTGTTATATAGTGATTGAGGATGTGATTCTGTACTTGATGGAGTACAGATGGGATCTGATTGAAACTTACAGGATACTGAGAAGCCTGGATAGAGTGGACATGGAGAAGATGTGGTCTACCTAGACTTCCAAAAGGCCTTTGATAAGGTGCCACACGGGAGGCTGCTGAGCAAGGTGAGGGCCCATGGTGTTCGAGGTGAGCTACTGAAATGGATTGAGTATTGGCTGTCTGACAGAAGGCAGAGAGTTGGGATAAAAGGTTCGTTTTCGGAATGGCAGCCGGTGACAAGCGGTGTCCTGCAGGGTTCAGTGTTGGGGCCGCAGCTGTTCACATTATATATTAATGATCTGGATGAAGGGACTGGGGGCATTCTAGCGAAGTTTGCCGATAGGATTCTCTAAAGGTAAACATGCAGGTTGAATCTGTGATTAAGAAAGTGAATGCAATGTTGTCAATTATCTCAAGAGGGTTGGAATATAAAAGCACCGTTGTGCTACTGAGACTTTATAAAGCTCTGGTTAGGCCCCATTTGGAGTACTGTGTCCAGTTTTGGTCCCCACACCTCAGGAAGGACATACTGGCACTGGAGCGTGTCCAGCGGAGATTCACACGGATGATCCCTGGAATGGTAGGTCTAACATATGAGGAACGGCTGAGGATCCTGGGATTGTATTCATTGGAGTTTAGAAGATTAAGGGGAGATCTAATAGAAACTTAAACGATAATACATGGCTTGGACAGGGTGGACGCTAGGAAATTGTTTCCATTAGGCGAGGAGACTAGGACCCGTGGACACAGCCTTAGAATTAGAGGGGGTGAATTCAGAACAGAAATGCGGAGACATTTCTTCAGCCAGAGAGTGGTGGGCCTGTGGAATTCATTGCCACAGAGTGCAGTGGAGGCTGGGACGCTAAATGTCTTCAAGGCAGAAATTGATAAATTCTTGATGTCACAAGGAATTAAGGGCTATGGGGAGAATGGGGGTAAGTGGAGTTGAAATGCCCATCAGCCATGATTGAATGGCGGAGTGGACTCGATGGGCCGAATGGCCTTACTTCCGCTCCTATGTCTTATGGTCTTATGGTCTTAAGTTTCAACTAATAGGAGAGACTAGGAACTGGGGACGCAGCCTCAGAGTGAAGGGAAGAGTCTTTAGACCTGAGATGAGGAGGACTTTCTTCAGCCAGAGGGTGGTGACTCTGTGGAACTCAACCACAGAGGACTGTAAAGACCAGGTCATTTAATGTATTTAAAACAGTGATAGATAGGCTCTTGATTAATAAGAGTTATGTGGAGAAGGAAGGTGAATCGAATGGTGGAACAGATGTGATGGGCTGAATGGCCTAGTTCTGCGACTAAATCTTATGGTTTTAATGCCTCACCAGGGGACTACAGTCCAAAATATTTGGAAGACATTTTCTCAAGACTGACTTCAGGTTCTCCCAGACCAGGTTATAGTTCAACAGGTTTATTTGAAATCACAAGCGTTTGGAACATTGCTCCTTCGTTAGGTGAACGTACCTGACAAAGTAGGAGCGCTCTGAAAGCTTGTGATTTTATTTGACCTGTTGGATTATGACCTGGTGTCATGTGATGTCTGACCAGTATGCATAGATGGAATTTGAGGAAGTTATCAAAAAGATTGATAAGGGCAGAGCAGTAGATTTTGTTTACTTGTCTTTAGTAAAGCCTTCGACAAGGTTCCGCATGATGGACTGATTAGTAAAGTTAGGTCACATTGGATTCAGGATAAGCTTTCCAGTTGGATACATAATTGACTTAATGCCAGGAGACAGATAGGGGTGGTGGAAGGGTTTTTTTCCAGACTGGAAGCCTGGGGTGTTCCTCAGGGTATGGTTCTGGGTTCTCTTTTGTTTGTCACTTACATAAATGATTTGGATGAGAATATAGAGGCATGGTTAGTACGTTTGCAGACGATACCGAAATTGGTGGCATAGAGGCCAGTGGAGAAGGTTTTCCAAGATTCCAAAGCAACCTTGATCAAATGAGTCAATGGGCTAAAAAATGGCAATGGAGTTCAATCTGGATAAATGCAAGGTATTGCATTTTGGTATACCCAAACAAGGGTAGGACTAATACAATTAATGGTGGGGCCTTAGGTAGTGTGTTATGACACGGGGTAAACCCTCCTGCTTAATTTAAAACCAGCAACACAGAAAAGATTTAAACTGTAAACATTTGAATTGCCAAGAACCATTTAAAGTAAAAATTAACAGCTTTATTTCTTAAAGTATAATTAACTAACAACTATTTACAATTCCTTACTCTAACCTATCTGTTACCTTCCCTTCTATAATACTAGTCTGATAAAACTCCCAATTAAAATTTACAGGAAAATTCAAATTTTAAAACCAGTCAGTGGTCAAACCGCCTCTTTATTTTCATCGGTAGATTGGCTCTCCAAGTCAGTGTTGAGGTTTTTCTCTGTGCAAACTCCTTCTCTGGACAGGTATCTCTTCGAGCATTCTGACTAGCAGTCTACAGTTGTTGGTCTGGCGGCAGTTCTCCTCCCAACTGTTCAATTTTTCCTGGACTTATATGTATCGGATTGTGTCATTGGCTTTTGAGATTGTCAATATACTCAATTCAAATTTGATTGAAATTTGGTATTTTTGGGGGTATAATTTAAACTGATTGGCCTTATTCAAATCTGTTTTGTCATTTCTAGGCAACCAGCTACCCCAGTAGCTGGAGTATATGTTACATTTTGTCTTATTGAGAACATTTGGTGCTGCCATTGCTAGCTTTTACTCTCTTAAAGGTATAGTACACCCACATCTTCATAACAAGTGTTGTAGAAGAGAGGGACCTGCACATAAGAGGTCCAGGTACATAATTCTTTGAGGTTTGCATCACATTAGGTGGTTAAAAAGACGTTTAGCACGCTTGCCTTCATTGCTCAGTCCTTTGAGTTGGTACTGAAAATGGGTTGCTGGAAAAGTGCAGCAGATCAGGCAGCATCCAAGGAGCAGGAGAATCGACGTTTCAGGCATGAGCCCTTCTTCAGGAATTCCTGAAGAAGGGCTCATGCCCGAAATGTCAATTCTCCTGCTCCTTGGATGCTGCCTGACCTGCTGCGCTTTTCCGCAACATATTTTCAGCTCTGATCTCAAGCATCTGCAGTCCTCACTTTCTCCTTTGAGTTGGGACGTCATGTTGAGGTTGTACAGAACATTGGTGAGGTCTTTTCTGGAATATTGTGTTCAGTCCTGGTCACTCAGTTATAGGAAAGATATTATTAAGCTGGAGAGGGTTCAGAAGGTATTTACCAGGATGTTGCTGAGTATGGAAGTTTTGAGTATAAAGAAAGACAGGTTAGGCTGTGACTTTTCTCACCGGAGCATAGGAGGTTGAGAGGCAACCTTATAAAGGTTTATAAAGTAATAAGCAATATAGATAAGAGTAATGGTAGTTGTCTTTTTCCTAGGATTGGGGATTTCAAGACTGGAGGCACATTTTTAAAGTGAGAGGAGAGAGATTTAGAAAAGACATGAGGGACAATTTTTTTACACAGATGGTAGTTCAGATTGGAATGAACTTCCACATCAGGAACAACAGAACTCATTAATGGTCATTGCCTCATATTGTCTTCCTTCACTTCAAGATTCACAGAAATAGTTCCTAAAGTCTTATCAGAAAGTCTTCCAATGCAAGGTATTACACCTCTTCCCACCCTACCACCTGCAAAAATGCTATCCCGTATTCCCAATTTCTCCGCCTCCACCGTATCTGCTCCTAGGAGGACCAGTTCCACCACAGGGAACATACCAGATGGCCTCCTTCTTTAGAGACCACAATTTTCCTTCCCATGTGGTTAAAGATGCCCTCCAACGCATCTTGTCCACATCCTACCCCTCCACCCTTGAAACCCACCCCTCCAACTGTAACAAGGACAGAACTCCCCTAGTACTCACCTTCCACCCTACCAACCTTCGCATAAACCATATCATCCGAAGACATTTCCATCACCTCCAAACGGACCACACCACCAGGGATATATTTTCCTCCCCACCCATTTCCGCTTTCCGCAAAGACCGTTCCCGCCATACCTACCTGGTCAGGTCCAGGCCCCCCAACAACCCACTCTCCCATCCTGGCACCTTCCCCTGCCACCGCAGAAATTGCAAAACCTGCACCCACACCTCCTCCCTCACCTCCATCCAAGGCACCAAAGGAGCCTTTCACATCCATCGAAGTTTTACCTGCACATCCACCAATATAATTTATTGTATCTGTTGCTCCTGATGTGGTCTCCTCTATATTGGGGAGACTGGACGCCTCCTAGCAGAGCGCTTTAGGGAACATCTCCAGGACACCCGCACCAATCAACCCCACCGCCCTATTGCCCAATATTTCAATTCCCCCTCTTTCTCCCTACCCACACCCCCCTCTCATTTATCTCTCCACTTTGCAGGCACCATGCCTGATTCCTGATGAAGGGCTTTTTCCCGACACGTCGATTTTCCTGCTCCTCAGATGCTGCCTGACCTGCTGTGCTTTCCAGCACCACTCATCTGGATACTGTTCATGCAGCAGATCCTTGGGACTTGCAATCTTTTTTCCAGCCTTTTGAAGAAGTGAAAAAGGGAATAAATATCCTGCAGTCTCCCTTTCCTTAAATTGAACATATTGGACAAAAAGCTGAGGATGTCATTACATTGTTTCCAGTGAAAAACTAATATTCTTATCAACCCTTCATTGTTGATGCAGTTTCTTCATTCATTCAAGAGTTGTCAAGGATAATTTTCCAAAAACGACTTAGAGAATGTCATGAAATAAATTAAATAGTGTATGAGAATTAGAAACATATAAAATAGGAGCAGAAGAAAGCCATTTAGTCCATCCCTTATTGTTCTTTCATTCATTTTCTACACCCTAGGCAGTTGAGCTTCTCCTGCTGCCACAGATGTAGCTCTCACTGCATTTCCTTATTTTACCCAGCAATATCCAAAATAAAAAATTTGTTAGATAGGGAGTTACCCACGGAGGATACTGCATTACTTGCTTGGTTCTTTCACTCTGTCAGGTGATCAGCTTTACATTTCTGCCTGAGTACTTTTTAACACCTTGATGTATATGCTACCGCAAAGTGCTTAAGATGTGGATTCTCCATGGTGGTTGCAGCCATCGCTCTACATTTGAAAGCAGATTTGCAGTGTCTGCAGGTGGAGATACTTCTTGGATATGTGGTCACTTTGCATCCTGGAAGTGATCCTGACTTATCACATCACAGATGAATATTTCATCTGATTGAGCTGTCTTGCTATGACTTACCCTTAAATGACTTTACGTGTTTATTTCCTCTCATTTAAAATATTTAAATACATATCAACGACTTTACCTTATTCGCTATAATCTTAAATAATCAAAAGACTAAAATTTAAAGACTGGATCATAGGAATACTCACCTGGATTTATATGCCAAGGTTACCACTCGTCTCACACTGGCTCACGTTTAATTAATAGCTTATGTTTCCTGTGATATCATCTTTGCTTGTTGTTAAAACTCAGCATACTCATGCAGCTTTTCAACTTGTGGTCTTCTTGAGGCGGAAGGAAATGAAAGGAAAAAACAGCCCACTCCCTGCCCTACACTCACCCTCACACATACCTCCTCCCACCTACCCCACTCTCCACTCCCTACCAAACTGAAACAAGACTGCAAAGTTATGGCCTGGGCTGCCTGCTTAAGAATGTTCTCAGTGGTCTGGCCTAGTTCATAACAATAAGGATAAACTACTGCATGCTTATGGACTAAATCCAAAAATGTGCAAATTAGGTGCACTGGCAATACTGAAATTATTCACAGCTTTCAGGGGTGTTAGGCTTGGTGGATTAGCCATGGTAAACATGGGATTACAGGGAAACTGTGTGTGCGTGCGTGTGTGTTTGTGTGCAGATGGGTGTGTGTGTGTGTGTGTGCGTGTATGCGTGTGCGTGTGGTTGTGGGTGTGTGTGTGCGCATGTGTGTGTAAAAATTTTATTCTACACTTTCTACCACCAGGAAAACACCTAGTGACTTGTGAAAAATTAACAAGCAAGCCTAACAAGGGCAATGCTTACATGGAAACAGTAAAGGGGGAGTAGGAAGAGAATAAGGGAACTAAATCAAAACAGAGTTGGGGGGGAAATAAATCACTCCACTGTCTTACAGCACACACCTCTCTCTAAAGGCACTGAGATCATTGGTGGATGCTTGTGCTCCCTCTCCAAGGACACCTGGGCTCAAATGTAACAGTGGAAGAGGGGCAGGTAGTCTGCAGAGACGGCCCTCTCCACAGTCTGTTGCCTGAACCTGTTTATAGTCAGCCTGGCTAGACCCAGGAGCAGACGCACATGGTGGTCCTCTGAACTGCCCATACCCCTGCACACCATGCGCCCAAAGATCAGGACTTCAGTGCAATAAAAAACATAACAGAAAGTTTCTCAAATAATTAAAAAGGGAGTGCAGATGCTCACAACCAATATAATCATGGTCCATGGAATCCACAGCACCGCAAAATAAGCAGCAGGGCAGAGAGTCTGTGAACCACCCCAATCTGTGGTTGTAAGGGACTGCTGCATGGAACACCCTCCATGCCAGCTCCCTGAGGGAGAACACAGACACTTTTCTTTTAACAAACACTGCCCTTCACATCAAAGGGCAGTGCTGTGTGATCAAAACAGTGAAGGGGAGGGTAGGGACTAAATCAAAATAGAGTTGGAGGGAGAAATGATGCACTCCACTCCCTGCGGCGCCCACCTCTCCCAGAACTCCTCCAGGGTGTTGGTGGACACCGCGTGCTCCTTCTCCAAGGACACCCGTGCCCTAACGTAACCGCGGAAGAGGGGCAGGCAGTCGGCTCTAACGACCCCCTCCACGGCCCGCTGCCTGGCCCTGTTGATGGCCAGTTTGGCCAGGCCCAGCAGCAGACCCACGAGGAGGTCTTCAGAACTGCCCTCCTTCCTCCGTACCGGGTGCCCAAAGATCAGGAGCGTGGGACTGAAGTGCAGCCAAAAACAGAGGAGAAGGTTTTTCAGAAAATCAAAAAGGGAGTGCAAACGCCCACACCCAATATATACATGGTCCACGGACTCCACAGCACCACAGAACAAGCAGTTGGGCTGGGAGTCCGTGAACCACCGCAATCTGTGGTTGCAGGGGACTGCTGCATGGAACACCCTCCATGCCAGCTCTCTGAGGGAGAACACAGACACTTTTGTTCTTACTTGTCAGCCAGGTCTCCCAGAATAGACCAGACAAACAGCCCTAATCAGGGAATTCATGTGAGGTCCACCTGGTGGCTCTCATAGTGCTACAATCACGATGCTTTCATAGTGAATTTCTCTATTGTTAACAGCTTTCTAGTCATTTTCTGCTGTTTCTAAACAAAAACAATCCTCTTGCCTACCATTAGCTTTTACCATTTTGTATGCCTTAGTTTTTGAATAGTCTTTTTAATAATTTAGATTATAATCCTGAATTGATTATCTTTGTGGTTCTACTTTTTGTTTTAGCCCCGATATACTCACAATTCTTTAGGAGGATATTTTTCCTAGTTTTGTTGATGTCATTTATACCTATGTGGACCACAATAACTAGATCTTTCTCCTCCCAACTCAGATCCTTCTAAAATCCAAAAGAGGTGTCCTGAACCTTAATTCCAAGGATGCAAAATAACCTTTGAGACTTTCTACCTTTGTTACTGAGAACAGTTTCTATTCATAGAATCATAGATTCCCTACAGCGTGGAAACAGGCCATTCAGCCCAACAAGTTCACACTGATCCTCTGAAGAATAAGTCTTTACAATAGGTTTCCTCTATTACTACAACACTCTTCTTTACCCCCTGCACTTGAATGGCAATCTGCCGGATGGTGCTTATGGTCAGTTTGTTCATCCTCCCTGAAGTCTATGCCTTTGACCACATCAGGAGCAAGAATGTATGCACTGCCCAATCAAGCATGTTACTCACTATTCACTTGCCATCTTACTGTGACATCACATTTCAACTCTGAAATCATAGAATCATAGAATCCCTACAGTGTGGAAACAGGCCATTTGGCCCAATAAATCCACACCGACCTCGAAATAGTAAACTGCCCAGACTCATTCCCTTACCCTAATACTCTACATTTCCCCCTGACTATTGCACCTAACCTACACATCCATGAACACTGTGGGCAATTTAGCATAGCCAATTCACCTAACCTACACATCTTTGTGAGAGAAATCTGGATGACTGAAAGAAACCCACATAGATTCGGGGAGAATGTTCAAATTCCACACAGACAGTCGCCCGAGGCTGAAATTGAACTTGGGTCCCTGAGCCACCGTGACACCCCCATGCCACAACTTACGTTGAAACTTTTTTTTGTCAATATAGACTTTATTTATAAAAAGATTTCTGTACATACACAGGTTGTAAAGCAGTCTTCGCATATCAAGAGAACAAACATTGTAACTTATCTTTCTTGCAGTTACAAAAATGGCAGGCATTTCATAGTTATGCAGGATGCTATTTACATACATTTGAGGCAACGAGAGGGTCTGATAACTGAACAGATTTGTGCTTTGGTAGAAAGACTGTGATCTTTCCAACACTGATAAGTTGAAATAACTTGAAGGGGCTTTCTGCCATTGGTTTATATTTTCCATTGCTGCTGTCTTTTCAAACAGATGCACACTCCCAGTCTCCTTTATACTGATGCTGACTTCTTACCAGTTGGAAAAGCCACTACTTACTGAAATGAGCTCCTGAACTCATTTACGGTCCCAATCTATTGTGCATGGCATAAGTTCAGAAAATATTGCCAAGAATTTTAAGTTTGTCATTATTAAAACCTTCAATAATGATAGCAATCTGTTGGAATGAAACTTCATGCTTGTCAAATTTTTCAATGCCAAGCTGTTGTTTTATTTGTGTTTAATATAATTATGTTGTTTAAAGACAGATATTTTTGTGGCAACTCGACTTTGCATCAATTGACCATAACAGCAACTATGTGGAACTCAGTGCTTTTCAGTGGTTAGGCAGGTAGAAGGGTGCCATTTTCACAAAAGTGAATGAAGATTGGCGCAATAGCCTTGCTATTTTGACAGACAAATATGGTCCAATATGTTGTCACTATACAGTGTGGCAGAGCATTTCTCTAGCTCACGAGAGGAAATCTGGTGTGAATGGTGGCACAGTGGTTAGCACTGCTGCCTCACAGTGCCAGAGACCCGGGGTTCAATTCCCGCCTCAGGCACATTCTCCCTGTGTCTGCGTGGGTTTCCTCCGGGTGCTCTGGTTTCCTCCCAGTGTCCAAAAATGTGCAGGTTAGGTGAATTGGCCAAGCTAAATTGCCTGTAGTGTTAGGTGAAGGGGTAAATGTAGGGGAATGGGTCTGGGTGGTTTGCGGGTCGGTGTGGACTTGTTGGGCCGAAGGGCCTGTTTCCACACTGTAACTAATATAATCTAAAGTCACCAAAATTAAAACCATAGGAAAAGCAGACAAATTATCAGCTGGTGGCTAAAAATTGGATCAGTATCATTACTCATATTAACATAATCCATAACAACACATCTGACTCACTCAAATTCAGTGTCATTTCAGACTGAAATAAATTTACCACTAAAAGTGAATGTTTATCTATGGTGACAAAATGTGCCCCATGCATATGGCTGATGTGGCACGTGACATTGCCAGGCATGACAGATTTTAGAAAATGTATTTTTTGTTTCAAAAATGCACTTTATTCATAAAAATATCTTAATATACATACATAGTCACTAAAGCTGTTCGGTTCTGTATAGTGGCATAAAAAGAAACTAACAAACATTGGAGTTGGACTCAATGCAGCAAACAAACCAAAGGTGTTTCTTACTTGAACCAGACTATATTTACATACATTTGAGGCACTGGGAGGGTACAATTACTGAACAAATCTCCATTTAACTTTGGTAGGATGATCTTAGACTGTAGTCCTTCCCCATTGCGCCATGGTGGCTGTGCCCCATGCTTTAGTGTGTCACTCAGCACGTAGTCCTCGAAATTGGAATGTGCCAGTCTGCAACATTCGGTCAAAGCTAGCTCCTTACTCTGGAAGACCAATAGGTTTCGGGCAAACCAAAGAATGTCTTTCAGGTACAGTTGATGTTGGTCTTAGTGTTTCGACACAGAAGTGAACCCCTCTGTTAATTAAACTAAACACCCACAAAAACTCACTTCTCCTCATAATCTCTTAAAATTTGAATGACAGAAGACTCCCAAATTTCACTATTTAAAGAAAACAACATCAATTTATTTTTTAACTCTAAAAGTGAACATTAAACAATTATTCCCAACTCTTTCTCTTAATTGCATGTTACCTGTCTCCAACTCTATAATAATATGCTGTTCCAATAAGATACTTATTAAAATTACATCAACTTAATTTCACAACCACATAACCGCTGTCATCTTCTGTGACTTCACTCTTCTGACTACTGAATTCTCTTGGTTGTCTTCTTCCTTTTTACTGCAAGTGCATTTCATATGCAAAGGTACATTTAAGAGAGTGTGTTTCTTAATTTCTTGGATATGTCTTGATGGCAGTTGCCCCCTCCCCCACATTTGTATATCCCCAACATCGGATCATCTCATTGGTTGACGTTGGCAAACAATAAATTCAAACGCGACTGGGTTTTAGTATCCTGGGGCATAATTTAAATTGATTGGTTAAATTTGAATTGTTGTCAAAACAGAACCAAAACTCAGGTATCCATTTCATAGTCAAATGTTACATATTTTCAATTTTCCAGTACACTCTGGGATTGCATCTAGTCATATACACAGGTGCTTATGATCTGTCAGTTCACAATAACATTCACTCTTTCTTAAAGGTACAGTACACATCTTCAACTTCATAACCCTTAGTGTGCATCTCAGGGAACAGATTTCAGAGCAGAGTCTTGTGTCGCAGAACTGTTTGGGATGAACCTCATCATAAATCACTGCATCTTCCTTGCGTCTTCCTTCATAAAGGCACATTCCAGAAGGAGATGTGTGACAGTCTCTATCCTCCCCACAGCTGCTTCAAGGGCATTGTGCAGTGGCGCACACAATCCAGGAGTACTTTAAAGGTCTCACAGGTAGTGCCTTTCTAATTACCAGCCAAGTGATGTCTTGGTCCTTGATGGAAAATTCTGGTGATGAGGCACTTTAATCAGGGAACAGTCCATCAGCATCCACCCTTTCCTTTTCTCACAGGGTCTTGAGGATGCTATGTGCTGACCATTTCCTGATTGGACTTGTGGTCAAACGTATTTCTGTTTGCATATTTATCCATGAAGGACAGCTGATAAGGAACATCCAACTACTTGGAGATTTCTGTGGGATTCCGTGGAAGCCTAAATAGCAAGAAAGGATTAAATTTGACTTAATCAGATCAGGGAAAACATAATGGGACTTGATTAGATCAGGGATGAGTTCTTAGCAGCTACCTACAGGTTAAGAACAATGGTTTTGTATTACTAAATGGGGAGCTGATTATTGCGGCAATGCAGGACTTTTAAGATGGTTGAAAAATGTAGGCCAACAGCTAGATGTAACTGCACTAATCAGTTTCAAGTGACATTGTTATAGAAATTGACATTGATATAGAAATTAGCATTTCTGTAGAAATTAACATCGCTATAAACAGAACAAATACAGTTACACTCAAATCATTGATAACACAAGTGTATAAGAATGTGAGCCATAATCAGACATGAGCAGCTGTCTTCTAACATCTATGAAGCAGTCATGTCTTTACAGTTGTACCATCCATGTAACTGCCATACCTCTGCAACAAAGCCTTAACGAAGACATTGTGGAGTTCCCGTGTCTGGTCATTCCTATTATTGGGGAACGAATACCCAACACGTTCCTCAACAGCGAGGCTACAGCCATCCTTTGCAACACCAGGGACAGGTAGAACCTCAATATGTAATGATACTTGGTGTTTGCATGCCAAAAGTCTATGCATAGCTTGGTGCAGCTGCACACCAAGGTGGCCATCAGAATAAGGATGGTGTTGGGACATACGTCCCTCCCTGATCCAGAGTTTTGTACATGATGTTCCTTCAGACACAGTCTCCATTTGAAGTGGAAGTTGATTTGGGTGACAATGTAGGTTGTGGGAATGGGCTAGTCTTATACCATGTACAACATCAGAGAGTCCCTCACACGTAATGGTCAGGTTTTTACCCATAATGGAGAGGGAGGGGTGCTCCAAAAAGGCCACTTCCCATCTCACCTTGGCAATACACTCCTCCCAAGATTTTGTGTGTTCCCTGGCTCCTTCTACTGTATCCTCAGCACCTTCAGGTAATTTGTCCTGATAGTGAAGGGGATAAAAATAAAGTTCCCAAGAACATTGCATCAATTTAACTTGGCATCAGAGGCCAGTTCAAAGTGGTCACTGATGCTCATGAGCCTGCACACTGACAGTGGATCCAAGTGGAAAACAGCAACATCATCCATGTGCAGGGAGGCTTTGACCTGCAGGCCTCCACTGGAATAGTCACCCCTCTCATGCTTGCATCATTCTTGATGGACCCAGTGAAAGGTTCAACACAGACAAAGCAGGAGAGAGTTAGCCTGACTGCAGATCTGAGCGGGAAGCTTTCTGAGTCCCACCCATTGATAGAGTTTTGGAAGTATTGCACCAGCACTGGGTGATTTCACCAGGATGAGTGTGAGGTTGAGCTCAAGTAGAGCTAGAGGCCAATGAAGTGGAGCTTCCTCTTCCTTGGGGTGTCTGTGGAATAGATCTCCTCAATTGTAACTCTTAGTATGACCCAGAGCTATGCAGAAAATCTAAACATGACTTCTGCAAAGCCATCAGAGATACTAAGAGGCAGTATCAGACCAAATTAGTGGCTCAAACCAACCATACGAACACCCGCCAGCTGTGGCAAGGCCTACACAACATGACAGGATACAAAATGAAGTAGAGCAAGATAGCAGGCAAAAGCACATTCCTCTCTGAAGTGCTCAGTGCCTTCTCTACCCAGTTCGAGTAGGACACCAGCCGTGTGGTGTCACCTGCCCCAACATCCCCGGATGCACCTGTTCCCTCCATCACCACTGCATACATCAAAATGGTCTTCCTGAGAGTCAACCCAAGAAAGGTGATGGGTCTAGACAGAGTCCCCAGCCATGCACTTAGATCCTGTGGAGAGGTATTCACTGACATCTTCACCTCTCCTGGCTACAAGCTGAAGTCCCCACCTGCTTCAAGAAAATTACCATTATACCAGTACCAAAGAAAGCACATGATACGTGCCTGAATGACTACCACCCAGTGGCTTTAACCTCCATAATCTTGAAATGCTCTAAAAGGCTGTTCATGGCCCACATCAAGTCTAACTTCCCAGCCTGACTTGATCGCCTGCAATTAGCCTACTGGCAAAACAGGTCCACAGCAGTTGCTATTTCCCTAGCCCTACACTCATCATTGGACCATCTTTATAACAAGGACAACTACATCAGGCTCCTACTTATTGACTACCCTTCCTCCTTAAAAACCATTATCCCTTCCAGACTAATTCAAAATCCTGAAACCTAGGCCTCAGCTCTGTCTTCTGCAAATGCATCCTCAGGTTCTTGACCCACAGACTGTAATCAGTGAAGAGAAACAACAGTACCTCCTCCATGATAATCCTCAACACTGGTGTCACGGTGCAATGATAACAAACTCTCTCTCAATGTTGGCAAAACAAAAAAACTGATAATTGATTTTTGGAAGAAAAGAGGAGGATACGCCACTATCTACAGCCAAAAGCATCAAGTTTCAAAGAATGAGAATAACCAATGATCTATCCTGGACCTGCCATATAGATGTGACCGTCAAGAAGACACAACAATGTCTCTTGCTCAGGCAGCTTAGGAAATTCAGCACATCCATAATGACCCTCACCAATTTGACAGATGCACCATTGAAAACATTCTATCTGAGTGCAGAATGGCCTGTTATAGCAACTGCTCTGTCCAGGACTGTAAGAAACTACAGAAAGTTGTTTACACAGCTCAGACCAACACAGACGCCGACCTCCTATCCGTGGACTCCATTTACACCTCTCATTGCTGCAAAAAGGCTGCCAACATCATCAAAGGCACTTCCCACCCTGGTAATATCATCTTCCAACATCTTCCATCATGCAGGTTCATGCACCATGCACCAACAGGTTCAAGAATAGCTTCTTCCCTGCTGTTATTAGATTGATGAATGGACCTCTGTAACTTCAAACAATGTTGATCTTGCTTTATGCATCTCCTGTGCAGCCTCACATTGTATATCCTTGTTTGCTATGATCTGCCTGTAGTGCTTGTAAAACAAAGCTTTTCAATGTGCTTAGGTACATGTGACTACAATAAACCAAATCAAATCAAACCAAATTAAATTATACCCTGGTCACCCGCTGCCTTGTGCTCCAGTGGCTGTGCTTGCTGGGGAGGGACCCTTCCTGGAGTTGGGAGAGGCAGTGGGGGGCTGACCTTCTATGATGCTGTTTGCATTGTCTTAATAATAAAACCTTCCTTGTTCTTCATGAAGTGAATATCTACAGTTATCTTCATTTTCTCATTTTTACAAATTGTTTTCATATTCCTGGTTATTTTATGCATTTTGAGGTCATGCTTGCAAGTGCTGCCATGGTAAACAAAAAGAACAAAGAAAATTTACAGCTGAGGAACAGACCCTTCAGCCCTCCAAGCCTGAGCTGAATTGTAATGATGTTTTGAATATTTCAGTGAGCCAATGCTTAGTGGATTGACTGTATTTTGAAGTGCCGTTATATGGGCGGCACCATCTTTGTTCCTGGCAGCTGCTATTCTGTGTTTCTGCATATGTGCAATTGCAATGCCAACTAGTGAAAACATTCACAATGATGCAGCACCATGGATCCAAAGAAAATTTACCCTGACATTTCTGAATAAAATAAAGAAAGGAAATATGATTAAATAATTGTTGATTAAATTAATCATTTTTTCTGTCTCTGCCTGTCTTTATGAAAGTATTTTGCCCTCATGAATCTAGTTAGTCCTTAAATTTTAACAAATTGGAATATGTTAAGTGAATT
The DNA here is from genome assembly GCF_004010195.1 of Chiloscyllium plagiosum. Taxonomy (NCBI): domain Eukaryota; kingdom Metazoa; phylum Chordata; class Chondrichthyes; order Orectolobiformes; family Hemiscylliidae; genus Chiloscyllium; species Chiloscyllium plagiosum. The sequence goes on from NC_057713.1 coordinate 66,351,001, forward strand.
AAACTTTATTTTAGGAAATGCAGATATATTTTGTTTCATGCGGATGTGGCTATGTTTGCTGAAAGAGCAGATAGAGTTTAATTTTGATAAATGTGAGGTGCTGCATTTTGGATAAGCAAATCAGAGCAGGACCTAATTGTAAGGTCCCAAAGTGTGTTACTTGATCAAGGAGACCTTGGAGTGCAGGTTCATAACTCCTTGAAAGTAGAGTAGGTAGGATAGTGAATAAGGTGTTTGGTATGCTTTCCTTTATTAGTCAGAGTAATGAGTATAGGAGTTGGGAGGTCATGCTATGGCTGTACAGGTCGTTGGTTAGGCCACTTTTGTAATACTGCACACAGTTTTTGTCTCCTTCCTATCAGAAGGATGTTGTGGAACTTGGAAAGGTTCCAAGGATATTGCCCCAGGGTTGGAGGATTTGAGTGAGAGGGAGAGGCTGAATAGGCTGGGACTGTTTTCCCTGGAACATCATAGGCTGAGCGGTGATTTTACAGAGGTTTTTAAAATCGTGAGGGGCATGGATAGGATAAATAGACAAACTCTCTTCCCTGGGTGGGGAAGTCCAGAACTAGAAGGCATAGTTTAGGGTGAGAGGTGAAAGATATAAAAGAGACCTAAGAGGCAACCTTTTCAAGCAGAGGATGATGCGTGTATGGAATGAGCTGCCAGAGAAAGTGGTGGAGGTTAGTACAATAGCAACATTTAAAAGATATCTGGATGAGTAGATGAATAGGAAAGGTTTAGAGGGATATGGGCCAAGTGCTGCCAAATGGGACTAATTAAGTTGGGATATCTGTTCAGCATTGACGAGTTGGACTGAAGGGTCTGTTTCTGTGCTTACAGTCTATTACTCTAAACAGATCACAGTCAATCCAAGCAGTATCCATTCCCAATAACAATGATAAGTCCTACCACAGTTAAGGATTATCTGTTACTGGCAGTCCCAATTTATGAACATCTGATTTACGAATAAGTATCCCAGGCAGGGTGTTTTAATATTAATTTTAAAAGTCCAACATATTTCCTCACACTTAAGAAAGGCTATTTTATATTGTCCTGGACTGTGGTCTGACTTGTGCTCAAATTGATTTCCAAACATACTGTTCCATTTGAAACCTGTTCACAGCTCCCTGTTTGATAAAAACTAAGTGTTACATATTGTTGAGTTCTGCCAACCAATGTCAATTTTTGAAGCAACAAGGGAGTGAATACAAGATTGAGTGGCATAATTACTTCTCTGTGAAGGTTCCTTGCTCGTTAAGAATCGGGATTGAGTAGAATTGCATATTCATTCTTTCAAATATTGGTACTAGCCTAATTAATCAGAAGCTAAGAGTAACAATGGATTGAAGGTGCCTGAGAGCCTTTGAGTGGAGCCACTACCTGCAGTGCAAGTACAATGCTTCATCGAGATTAGAGTCTGACTTAAATACTGTAGTACTGATCATATTACTGATAAGCTAGCTAGTAACAACCTGAACACACACAACTTCAATCAAGTATATTTCAACATAGGCAAGCTCTGAAACTTTTACATTGTACATATAACTAAACTGATAAATTTGCTGATAAATAAGGGTATTCATTTTTACCAAAGCTCAAAGGAACTGTACCCCATTTTTAATCACAAGCAAAGTACTTTGCTTTATTTCAGTGCATCAAATGTACGAACTTCATCTGTCTCAAATGTTATGAAGACATATTGGAAATACACATCCAAGCAGTTATTTGTATAGCTGTATTAGATAGTTAGAGGACAAATCAACATTTTTAAAAAATAAGCAATCATAAGCTGTAAGGTTGCTGGAAAGTAAGCCACCAGCAAGAAAAGATATACCAAGTCATCTAGAGACTCATTAACTTAAAAATTCTTTGCAATAATTTTCATTTAATTTATGTATATCTTTTTATGGAACTCCATCCTAATGTATCAATCATTTTAGATAATATTCAGCTTCTTTCTTATCAAACTTGCTAATCAAGCTAGACATTGAAAAAAAACTTGACATGGACACCAGAGCATGTGCATGGCTGAGTCGGGCTGTTCAATCAAACTACAGTCTAGGGTATGATCCATGAGCATCAACTGTATACACTAACTCTCTTCTGCAGACATTGGTCTCCAGCAATTGCCAATTCCTCATTATCATCATGGCACTTCTCTAGGTGCACATACTTGCATTACAGATGCACTGACAACTTCCATTGAAAGGTTATAGAAGTGACACTTTGCAAAGACAGACAGGAATACAGCTCATAAATTGGAATCCTGGTGCAATCTAACTAAGCTCCTAGACAATTGAAGCAACATTTCACTATTCCTGTAGTCAAATCCTCTCACGATAAAGGTTAATATTCCATTTGCTTTCCGGATAGCTTGCAAAATCTGTACATTAGGTTTCAGTGATTTATTGATAAGGACACCTTGGTCTTTTTGTACATCTACATTTCCAAACTCTTATCATTAAAGAAATAGCCTGTAATCTATTTCTCCTATCAATGTGGACAACCTCACATATTGTTAAACCCCATTATGTTAAACCCACTCCAATAGCACTCACAAATCTCCTTGCAAGCATATCAGTCCTAGTTCTGTTCAATGTGTACCTGTCCAGCTTGCACAGATCCCATGTGCCCCTGAACTGGTTCCAAAGCCTCATAAATCTGATATCCTTAACCCTACACCAGTTCTTCAGCCATGTATTCAATTAATGTATCATCCTGTTCCTATGTTCACTAGTACATGATCCTACGGGTAACCCTGGGATTACTGCTCTTGATGTTCTGCTTTTTTAATTTTCTTGGTATCTACCTGAAATTTGCATTCAGGACCTCGTGCATATCAGTGCATCATTCCAGTAGACTCTAAGAATGCTGGACCTGAGTCTCCATGACAAAATAATGAACATGTGACTAGTGGCACTGCTGCTGCTTGTAGACAATGAGAGCTATTGTGTCCCATATCCCACTACTGCTCTTCCCAGTGCATTGAAATGACATCACAGGATCACCTTTTGCATGGAGTTGTGAAGATGTTTCTTTTCCACTGAGTGCTAGTGTTTTGGGATATTTCCTCCTTGACCAGCTGCGGAGATGTCACAGCGAGATGCTCATCAGTTTGTGGTCCCACACTTTTTAAAATGTGATGTTCCTATTGAGGTTTCAGTGTTAATGCTTTTGTGAGATGCATGAAGCAGCCTCTGAGGCCTTGGTATTTTTGTCCTCATGGGATCAGGAGGTGGCTTTGTGGGAGCTGGGCATTTCTCCATGGTGGGAGTGGAGATGCTGGCAGTACCTGCAAGACACGAGAGAGAGAGAGAGAGAAGACATTGTAGCCAGTGGTTGACAGTGATGAACAATGATTGAATCTGACAGCAAAGGTTACTTTGACAGTTTCAGTAGAATGAAAAGTAGCACTGAACAAAAAAAAATGAAGGAACTGCAGATGCTGGAATTCAGAACTAAAACAGAATTTTGTGGAAAAGCTCAGCAGATCTGGCAGCATCTATGGAGAGAAATCAGAGTTAGCATTTCATGTCCAGTGACTCAGCTTCAGAACTTTTCTGAAAAGTAGCATATACTTGGTGGCTGGTACATGGATGTCTCAGCATCCCTGAAGGAACAGCTCTGGACTTATCCTGTGAAGGTCAGGATTCTTTCCACACAAGGATTTTGGAGCCTAATATCAGGTACCCTTCCACTCAAACGGACCTGCTTTGCCCACTTATGAACTGTTTTCTCCTGTTATGAGAGAAAAGAAGAATTGAGGGTGAGGTGGAAGTGGGTCACCTGGCTTTTGCAGGTGATTTGAAAGGTGAGTGAGGAGGCAGCTCAGAGGCCATGCAGCATTTGTGGTGTGTGAATTTGGGATGGGGTAGACAGTTGGTGAGGGAAGGTGTTATAGACAATAGTGAAAGTGGCAGAGCATAAGCCTTTGTGGGAGCTGTGTGCAATGTCAGAGATAAAATGAATGTGAAATAGCAGAGAGAAGAGTGTAGCACTTACTTTGACACAGCGTTGAAAGTCATTTACGTTCTTGCTGCACTGTTTTGCTGTACTGCCTGACCAAGGACAGGGAATTGACTTGGGTGACGACCTAGGGTCAGGACCTGAGTGGGGACCCTAAACAGCTGCTAGGATCTGGTGGTGTGGCCTCCTGTGCCTGTTCTCCAATAAGAAGAAAGCCCACTTTTGCATCACCCCATCAACCAGAAGTCTCCAGCTGCTTGTCAGAGAATTGTGGTGCCATCTTGCACTGGCAGCTTCAGAATGCCAGTGTTTGTTAAAATGCATAGCTGCTTTCTAAAATTGGCATGGGAGCAAGGCGTGCCTGTTTTTTGGTGGATATTTACAGAGTGGTGAGCTGTTCTGGGAATGGTGCATGGTAAGGTGGGGCCGGAAGTTGACATGATGGATGCCATAGTGTGTGCTTAGAAAATAATGTGGGAAGGTTAGTAAGATCTGGCAAGAGAACCTGCTAGGCCTTGGGGTGAAAACCTATCAAAAAACTTGATGTGGCTGGGACTTAGCCAAAAAAAACAAAAAAAAATTTGCATTTTTACTGGTTTTGTACTTGAATTATTTTGACTAACCAAAAAGGATTGTCTAGGTTATAACTTCCATTCCCTTTCCATGCCTTTAACTGTCCTTATTCCTGGACCACAGCTTTTCACTTGCAATTTAATATTGTTGCCCACAAATCATGAATGTGATACAGGTCAATCCTTTCAAGTATTTCTGCTTTTTCTTTTTGCTTCAATCCAGTAATGGGAATAAAATTAAATGATCCCCCTTTAAATAACATGCATATATTTCCTCTCTCATATAACGTTCACTGCAACTTGTGAAATGTCCTTAATATCTTCAGCATGAGCTTGGATCCTGTCACAATATAAGCATTCAGCTTAATGTTATGCAACATAGAACAGTACAGCACAGGAACAGGTCTTTTGGCCCATGATGTTGTATCGAACAAGATGCCAAATGAAACTAATCCCTTCTGACTGCCCTTTGTCCATATACCTCCATTCCTTGCATATTCATGTGCATATCGAAAAATCCCTTAAATGCCCTTATCATATTTGCCTCCACCATCACCCCTAGCAGTATGTTTCAGATTCCTACTATTCTCTGTGTAAAAAATTTGATCCTTACATCTCCTTTGAACTTTCCCCCTCTCACCTTAAACACATGCCCCTGGCATTAGATATTTCAACTCTGGGAAAATGATTCTGACCGTCAACCCTGTCTATGCATCTTATAATTTTATAGACTTCTACCAAGTCTCCCCTTAGCCTCCATTGCTGGAGAGAAAACAATCTGAGTTTTTCTAGCCTCTCCTTATAGCTCACACCTTCTAATCCAGGCAGCATCCTAGTAAATGATTTCTGCACCCTCTCCAAAGCTTCACATCCTTCCTGTAGTGTGGCGAACAGAACTGAACACAATACTCTAAGTGTGGCCTAATGAAAGTCTTATAAAGTTGCAACATGACATCCTGACTGTTGTACTCAATTCCCGAACCAATAAATGCAAGCATGCCATACGCCTTCTTTACAATCCTATCTACTTGTGTGGCCACTTTCAGGGAGCTGTGGACTTGAATCCTAAGATCCTTCTGTTCATCAATGCTGTTCATTAACTGCATACTTTTCCTTAACATTTGATCTCGCAAAATGCAGCAACTCACACTTACTCGGATTAAACTCCATCTACCATTTTTCCGCCTGTATGTGCAACTAATCAATATCCTGTTGTATTGTTTGTCAACTTCCTACACTATCTACAACTCCACCAATATAGGCAAGGTCTCAAACTTACTAACCCACCCATCTGCATTTTCATTTAATTCATTTATATATGTCACACAGAGCAGAGGTCCCAGTATGGATCCCTGCTGAACACCACTAGTCAAGGACCTCCAGCCTGAAAAACACCTTCCCACCACTACCTTCTGTTTTATTTGGGCAAGCCAATTCTGAATCCACATGGTCAAGTCACTGTAAATCCCATCCATCTAAATCTTCTGAATGAGCCTATCATGAGGGGTCTTGTCAAAACCTTACTAAAATCCATGCAAACAACATCCACTGCTGTACCTTCATCAATCCCATTCATCAACACCTTAAGAAATTCAATCAAATTCATAAGATATGAGTGGCCCTGTATAAAGCCATGCTGACTGCCCCTAATTAGGCCATGCTTTTCCAAATGTGCATAAATCCTATCCCTAAAAATTTGCTCCAATTGCTTCCCAACCACCAATGTGAGACTCACCAGTGTATAGCTTCCTGGATTATTCCTATTGCCCTACTTGAACAGAGAAACAACATTAGGTACTCCCCAGCCCTCCACAACCTCTCCATTGACTAGTAAGGATGCCAAGATCTTTGTCAAGGCCCTAGCAATCTCCTCTCTTGCTTCTCTCAATAACCTGAGGTGGATACCATCAGGTCTTGGGGACTTATTCACCTTAATGCTCTTCAAGAGTTTCAACACTACTTCTTTCATGATCTCAAAAATGCCTTAGCATGTTCCATACAAATCTCACTATCCTTCATGTCCTTCTTCTGGGTGAATATCGATGTAAAGTACAGATTTAAGATCTCCCCCACATCCTCTGTTTCCAAACACAATCTCCCCCCCTTTGTCCTTGATTGGTCCTACTTTCTCCCTAGTTATCCTCTTGTTTATAGTGTATCTACAGAATGTCTTGGGATTCTCTGTATCCTACTTGCCAAGGTCATTTCATGGCCCCTTTTAGCTCTCCCAATTCCCTGTTTGAGTACTTTCCTGCTTTCCTTATATTCCTCACAGTCCCTGTATGATTTTAACTTCTTAAACCTAAAATATGCTTCCTTTTCCCTTTTGACTAAATTCACAATTCCCTCATTATCCAAGGGTTCTTTACATTGCCATCCTTGTCCTTCCTCCTTAGTGGAATTTGCCAGTCTTGAACCCTCCTCAGCAGGTCTTTAAACAGCTCCCACATGTCAAATGTGGGCTTGTTTGAAAACAACTCCTCCCAATTAATACTCCCTGCCTCCTGCCTCATATCAATGTAATTTGTCCTCCCCAAATTCATTGTGAATAGCTAACCTAAAACTTCAGGAGTTGTGATCATTGTTTCCAAAATGCTCTCCCACTGAAAGTTCAGTCACTTGGCCAGGCTTATTAGTATGGCACCTCATCTAGTTGGACATAATACTGAAGAAACCCTCTTAGATGCACTTAACAAATTCTGCCCCACCAAAGCCTCTTGCTCTAAGGGAGTCCAGTCAATATTGGGGAAATTAAAGACGCAGGCTATGACACTTCTGCTTTTATTGTATCTTTCCATAATTTGCCTACATATTTGTTTCTGAATCATGGTGGCTGTTTAGGGGCTGGGTGGTAGGGGGCGGTGAAGGTTGACCCCACTGCTCTAAAAACTAAAATTGAAACACCCAGAGAGGAGCATTGCACCCTATAAACTGTAAAAAGAGTGTGAAAAGTGTTGTAATCTGCTTTACAACAACTTCTCGAGGTTAAGGAAAATAAATCCCGCACAGTCACTTTAAAATCAACAAGTAACGCATTATTTATCTAACTCTAACAGTGAACAAATTAACTAAACTGTTAACATACCAAATAAAAATCCTTCTAACTACCAATTATCCCCGAAAAAAGCAAGATTCTAATGGTATACTGTTCGATAAATAGAAGTCCCACTCTTATATATAAATAATCAACTTATTCTGTCAAAATTACAGCCAGGTTACATGTCTTCTGGAATGTTCTGTGCCTTCTCCGTTGATGCTTCTGTCAGGAATACCTTCTCCACCAATTCTTCTGTTAGTAATGCCTTCTCTGTCATTGATACAGTTGATATTTAGATGGTGTTTTCCCTAAGACTGAGGTGATGCTGTGAGAGCCAGCATTTCTCTCTTGACAGGTGGGGGCCATTAGCTCTGGTGGATGGTAGCTTGCTCTAGGGTCTTGGTCTAACCGACCCATTCTGTTATACCTTTGATGACATATCAATATTTGTTATAATAAGATTGGTCCAATGTTGTCAAAACCATTAGATTTAAATTCAATAGGTTTTTGGTATCTAGGATTGTGGGATTGCTTAGCTCTGTTTATCATTTGCTGCTTATGCTGTTTAGCCTGCCAGTAGTCCTGTTTAGTGGCATCACCAGATTGATACCTCATCTTCAGGTATGCCTGGTGCTGCTCCTGGCATGCCATCCTGCATTCTCCATTGAACCAAGATTGATCCCCATGCTTGATGGCAATAGTTGAGTGGGGTATATGCCAGGCTATGAGGTTACAGATTGTGCTCGAGTACAATTCTGCTGCTGTTGATGGCCCACAGCACATCATGAATGTCCAGTCTTGAGTTGTTAGATCTGTTCAAAGTCTGTCCCATTTAGTGTAGTGATAGCACCACATAACACAATGGAGGTTACTCACAATGTGAAGGCGGGACTTCGTCTCCACAAGAACTGTGTGGTGGTCGTTTTTACCGATACTGTCATGGATAGATGCACCTGCAGCTGGTAAATGGTAAGGATGAGGTCGAGTATGTTTGATTCTGATAAATTCTGGTTATAAAATTATTAAATCCTTCTACATCATAGTAAATCTCCTCTGCACTCTCTCCAGTGCTATCACATCCTTTCTATAATGTGGATTACAGAACTGCACACAATGGTCTAGCTGGTCTAATCAATTTTATGCAATTTTAACATAGATCGGCCATTTTTTGAGGAAAAACTAACTTATCAGAAGCACATTATTAGATTCAAAATTGAGAAAATGGTATAGGGTCCTTCGAGGAAATGAGGCATGAGGAGGTGTATTCAAGGAGTAAGTGGGCTTGTAATGGATACTATTTGTACAGCTTACTGTTATCTTTTCTTTAATCTCTCCTCAAGGAGGTAATGGTGCATTGGATAAATCTCTTAAGGAATGATCAGGAGAATTAAACAAAGGTATGAAATTGGATGATGCACCTTACTCTTTGTGAATAATTGCTCTCTGTACTACTAAAGTTCCTTCAGTCTATGTTGTGTTTTTTTTTATTCATTAGGGGAAGCGGGTGTTACTGGCTAAGCAGCATTTGGTGCTCATTCCTAATTGCCCAGAGGGCAGTTAAGAGTCAACCACTTTGCTGTGGCTCTGGAGTCACATGTCGGCTAAACCAGATAAGGATGGCAGTTTCCTTCCTTAAAGGTCATTAGTGAATCAGATGGGTTTTTCCAACAGTCAACAATGGATTCATGGTCATCATTAGATTCTTAATTCTAGACATTAATCAAATTCAAACTCCCCATCTGCTGTGGAAGGATTTGAACTCAAGTCCTCAGAATGTTATCTGGTTCTATAGTCCAGCAATAATACCTTTACACCATTAATCAAAACTCTGATCTTAAGAGCAAATTACTGCAGATGTTGGAATCCATCCTGCAAACAAAAAATATTGGAGATCATACTGGGTCAGATAGCATCCATGGAGAGAAAGCAAGCTAATGTATTGTGTCCAGATGACTCTATCAGAACTAAAGAGCTTTGAACTTCTTTTCCTTCTCTTGCACCAAACATTATCAAGTATTAAAGATTTAGGATGAATTATTTAAGTAATTTTAATCTTTTTTTCTATCTAACAGCTTGCAACACCACAATAATATTGACCTAACATGGAACACATTTTAGATTAATGTTTCATTAAAAATAATTTGCATTTAGAAATTGGAATCCTGCATTACAGTGCAAAATCAACCTTCAGATGTTTTTAAGAGAATGTCAACTCTGGATATGTTTCTCTGCACTTTATACTTTCCTCAGTGAATATTAGATTTTACTGACTTTTAAAGATAATGAGATTAAGACTTAAAACAAAGCACTGAGTTTTCCAGAATTCCCCAGTGTAAGAAAATGTTTCATTAACAAAGTTAACATTTCTTTTGTGAGATAATGAAGAAAGCTGCTATAGTCTGTTTCCTTGACTCTGTGCACTGTACAGGCCAATTTTTGAAACATTGACGCAACAGTGTTTTGCAATACTCTCAGTTTTTCCTGTTTGATGGGGAAGAACTAATTCCAACACAATGACTCACTTGCTCATGGGCCAAATTAGTGAATTAAATCCAATTTCTGTACCATTCTGATTTAATTGCTTTAACAGTTGTGTTTATTTAACACATTATTTCTTCAAATAAATGAGCAAATTGATGTGTAACTCTGGGTATTGTACAAGACAATCAATAGATTTTATTGAAACCAGGCCTTTCCTACTAATTATTTGAAGTTACTTCAGAAATAGAAAAAAAACATCTTATGCCAACTGGACGAACAATATCATCTGACGTGACCCTTCATGTAGTTACCTATTTCCTCTCTGCTTGCTGAAGTCTAAAAGCTGTAGGTTGGAAAGTGATGAAAATATAAAATGAGCTGTTCTTGTGTTGTGTTTATCTTGTCTTCTCTTTTGAGTTTTTTTTAACAGAGTGCAGGTTCCAATAAATCTTTACATCACTGTCAAGTCCTGGTGGCACAGATATAACCTATCTCGAATGGCTTCTTAATATGTTTAACTGATATCCTGATGCCAGCAAGCAGTATTCTCATGCTGCATGTTTCTCACAGTGGGGACAGTTTTCTCAGCAGTGGAAATAAATCACCATTGATTTGGGTACTTATGCCCAATTCACCCAGCTGATGATATTGCATCGAAAAAAGCAGGACATTTAGTACATGAGTGAATGGGGCAACTGACAGTGAATTTTTTAATCAATCAAATTTCAGGACTGGGAAATTAACACAGGAAGAAATGAGAATGAACAAAATTAAAGGTTCAAATTAGTTCAAATCAGCAACAGAAAGACAAATAAAGAGAAGGAAAGAAAGATTGGATTCAGAAATAGAAAAAAAGAACATATTTTTAAAAGTTGATATTTTAAAAAATTCTTAAACAATTCACAAGCTTAGGAAATGAGTTTCCACGATCATAGTTATTTTGAATCATAATAAGTTATAATGTTATAAACATTTATCATGTTGCTGACAGAAAACTTATACTTGTAAATGCTAATCTTTAATACTTTTCAGCAAGTTTAATTTGTATTAAACAAATGCAGCAATTTCATGACATCCCAATACATCTTAAGGGGGCGATAGACACCAAGATTCTGTTTTCTTGGAACTGACAGTGGAGTAGCACAACTCAGACAACCACTTAGGCTAGAAAAATATGTAACCAGATTATGGTGTCAATGATTATTGTCAGAGACCATAAGACCAAACGAATAAGGCCACCTGACCCATCAGGTGTGCTTTGCCATTGGATTATAGCTGATATTTATTTCAACCTATTCTCTTCATTCTCTTGTTTTCTCCCCATAACTTTGGATCCCCTTACTAATCAAGAACCTATGGATCTTGTATTAAATACTCAATGACTTGACCTTGACAGACTTCTGTTTCAAGAATTCCACAGATTCACCACCCTCTGGCTGAATAAATTCTTCTTCATTTCACTTCTAAATTGGTGTCCCTTCACCCTGAGGCTGTTCTACTAGCGGAAACATCTCCATTTCCAGTCTATCCATGCTTCTCAGTATTCTGTAAGTTCCAACATGAGGATAGCAAATGTGGTTCCCTTGTTCAAAAAAGGTAGTAGAGACAACCCTGGTAATTACAGACCAGTGAGTCTCACTTCAGTTGTTGGTAAAGTGTTGGAAAAGGTTATAAGAGATAGGATTTATAGCCACCTAGAAAAGAATAATCTGATCAGGGACAGTCAGCACGGTTTTGTGAAGGGTAGGTCGTGCCTAACGAATCTTATTGAGTTTTTTGACAAAGTGACCAAACAGGTAGATGAGAGTAAACTGGTTGATGTGATGTATATGGATTTCAGCAAGGTGTTCGATAAGGTTCCCCACAGTAGGCTATTATACAAAATGCGGAGGAATGGGTTTGTGGGAGACATAGCAGTTTTGATCAGTAATTGGCTTGATGAAAGAAAACAGAGGGTTGTAGTTGATAGAACATGTTCATCTTGGTGTCCAGTTACTAGCGGCGTACTGCAAGGGTCAGTGTTGGGTCTGCTGCTGTTCGTCATTTTTATAAATGACCTGGATGAGGGCTTAGAAGGGTGGGTTAGTAAATTTAAGGTCGGTGGAGTTGTGGATAGTGACGAAGGATGTAGTAGGTTGCAGAGAGACATAGATAGGATGCAGAGCTGGGCTGAGAGATGGCAAATGGAGTTTAATGTGGACAAGTGTGAGGTGATACACTTTGGCCGGAGTAATCGGAATGCAAAGTACTGGGCTAATGGTAGGATTCTTGGGAGTGCAGATGAGCAGCGAGATCTCAGTGTCCATGTACACAGGTCCCTGAAAGTTGCCACCCAGATTGCAGGGTTGTTAAGAAGGCATACAGTGTTTTGGCCTTTATTAATAGAGGGATTGAGGTCCGGAACCAGGAGGTTATGCTGCAGCTGTACAAAGCTCTGGTACGGCCACACTTGGAGTATTGTGTACAGTTCTGGTCACCGCATTATAAAAAGGATGTGGAAGCTTTGGAGAGGGTGCAGAGGAGATTTACTAGGATGTGCCTGGTATGGAAGGAATGTCTTACGAGGAAAGGCTGAGGTCCTTGAGACTGTTCTTGTTAGAGAGAAGAAGGTTGAGAGGTGACTTAATAGAGACATACAAGATAATTAGAGGGTTAGATAGGATGGACAGGGAGAGCCTTTTATGGCAACGGCAAACACCAGGGGACACAACTTTAAAGTGAGGGGAGATAGGTATAAGACAGATGTCAGAGGTAGTTTCTTTACTCAGAGAGTAGTAAGGGTATGGAATGCTTTGCCTGCATCGGTAGTAGATTCGCCAAGTTTAAGTGCATTTAAGTCTTCATTGGACAGGCAAATGGACGTACATGGAATAGTGTTGGTGGGATGGGCTTCAGATTAGTGTGACAAGGTGGCACAACATCGAGGGCCAAAGGGGCTGTACTGCGCTATAATGTTCTATGTTCTATGTTCTATGATCCCTTCTGATCCTTCAAAAGATTCTAAGTAATCAAAGAGGGAGGATGAGAAAAAATTGTGGTTTTAAGAGGAACTGCTTTTTCGAGGTATTTTCAGTGATGGAGCTGTTGCATTGTTTTGGAACTTTGGGAGCAAAACGATCAAAACAACGGCACTTTGAAAAGGAGGAAGACAGATAAGGGCAGTGACCTCATGGGCAGTGATTCGAATGAAGAAAGAAATCTATACTGCTGTCAGACATAGCTGATGCTTTTGCTGTCTGGTTTCGAGTATGTCTGAACATAGAGTTTGTTATAAGAAAAATAAACAAACAGCAAAATTCACAGCTGACCTTGGAGGAACCCTATGTGGAGGAGCTCACAGCAGGGGAGCAATTAAGTGGCTTTTTAAAGTGTAAGCTTTCTCTTTTTCTGTAAATCTAAAATAGTGAGTGAATGGGTTTTGAAAAATTATATGTTATTATTGAGATCTGTCTTTTAATTAAACATTAAAAATACAAAACTATAGGTACTAAACTAGCCTGGAGCAGCACTTTTAGGGCAGTAAGAGTGCTATTTTCTGTGTCAGTATTGTTAAGGTGCAAAGATGGCCACTAGTAGAGTGATGTACTCTTCCTGATGGATGTGGGAGATTAGGGAGAGTTTCCATGTTACTGATAATTATGTCTGCAGGAAGTGCATTTAGCTGTGAATCCTATCAGTTTGCATGGATAAGTGGGAACGGCAGTTAGAGGCAATGGGGAATTTACAGGGGCTGAGGGTTGTGATGGATGACAGTTGGAAGGAGGGAGATAAAGATATAGTCAGGTAGATATGTGACCTCCAGGAAAAGCAGGAGAGGGAGGCAGGTAGTGCAGGAGTCTCTTGTGGCTATCCCCATCTCAAACAAGTATGCTGTTTTGGAAAATGTAGAGGGTGATGGATTCTCAGGGGAATGTACCACTGACAGCCAGGTTTCTTGTACCAAGACGGCTCTAATATGCCAGGTTCCAAGTGATCAATTGTGGTAGGGGACTCTCTAGCCAGAGGCATAGATAGATAATTCCGTGGATGAGGGCGAGACAGCAGAATGGTGTGTTGCCTCCCTGGAACCAGGATCAAAGATATTATGGGGAAGGTGCAGAATTTTCTCAAAGGGGAGAGGGACCAGCAGGAGGTCATTGTATACATTGAAACTAACAACATAGGAAGAGAAAAGGAAGAGATTCCTAGGAGACAATATACGAAGTTTGGCAGGGATTTAAAAAGTCGGTCCTCAAGGGTAGTAATATCTGGATTACTCTCAATGCTATGAGCTAGTGAGGGTAAGAATAGGAGGATACAGCAGACGAATGTGTGGTTGAGGAGCTGGTGCAGGGGAGAGGGATTCACATTTTTTGATCATTGGAATGTCTTCTGGGGTAGAAGTAACCTGTGTAAGAAGGACAGATTGCACCTGACTTGGAAGGGGACAAATATGCTGGTAGAAAGATTTGATAGACCTCTCGAGAGGATTTAAACTAGTAAGGTGGTTGGGTGGGACCCAACGAAACAGTGAGGAAAGAGATCAGTCTGAGACTGGTATATTTGAGAAAAGGAGTATGTCAGGAACAGAGTAGAGAACGGAGGTAGGACTGATCATGTAAACTGCATTTATTTCAATGCAAGAGGCCTAACAGATAAGACCAATGAACCTAGGGCATGGTGAGGAACATGGGATTGGGATGTCATAATGATTACAGAGACATGGCTCAGAGATGGACACGACTGGCAGCTTAATGTTCAAGAGCGTAGATGCGAATGTTGTGATTGAAGGGGGAGGTAAGAGAGGAGGGAGAGTGGTATTTTTGTTTGGGGATAATATTAGGCCTGTATTTAGGGAGGACATCCCTGTCCAATGACGTTGTTTGTCTGGAACTGAGAAACAAGAAAGGGATGATCGCCTTATTGGGGTTGTTCTATAGAACCCCCAATAGGCAGCAAGAAATTGAGAAACAAATTTGTAATGAGATCTCAGTTATCTTTGAGCACAATATGGTAGGGGATTTTAACTTCCCAAACATAGACTGGGACTGCCATAGTGTTACGGGCTTGGATGGAGAGGAATTTGTTAAGTGCCGTACCAGAACATTTTCTGATTCAGTATGTGGATGTCCCTACTAGAGAAGCTGGAAAACCTGACCTACTCTTGGGAAATAAAGAAGGGCAGGTGACTGAGGTGTCATTGGGGGAGCACTTTGGGACTAATGACCATAATTCTACTATTTTTAAAATTGTAATAGAAAAGGGTATACCGAATCTAAAAGTTAAAGTTGTAAATTGAAGGGAAGCAAGAACTTTCAAAAATTGATTGGGGGCAGATGCTTGCAGGTCGAACAATGGCTGGAAAATCAGAAGCACTCAAAATAATAATGAGAATCCAGAGATAGTACGTTCCTGTTAGGGCAGGAGGCAAGGCTGGTAGGTGTAGGGAATGCAGGATGATTAGAGAAATTGAGGTTTTGGTCAAGGAAACATATGTCAGATATAGTCAGCAGAGATCAAATGATTCCCCAGAAAAGTATAAAAGCAGTAGGAGTATACTTAAGAAGGAAATCAGGAGGGCAAAAAGGGATACGAGATAGCTTTGGCAAATAGAGTTAAGGAGAATCCAAAGGGATTTTATAAATGCATTAAGGACAAAAGGTAGCTAGGATGAAAATGGGATCCCTTAAAGATCAGCAAGGCTACCTACATTTGGAAATGCAGGACAGGGGAGATACTAAATGAGTATTTGCATCAGTGTTTACTGTGGAGAAGGATATCGAAGATAGAGAAGATAGGAATTAAATAGTGATACCATGAAAATGCCCATGTTATAGAGGAGGAGGTGCTGGACATTTTAAAATGCTTAAAGGTGGATACATCCTTGGGATCTGATCAGGTGTACCCTCAAACTCCGTGGGAAGCTAGGGAAGTGATTACTTCTTCCCTTGCTGAGATATTTATATCATTGATAGTCACAGATGAGGTGCCAGTAGACACCATTATTTAAGAAAGGCGGTAGGGAAATGTCAGAGAACTATAGATTGGTAAGCCTGACATCGGTGGTGTTCAAGTTGTTAAAAGGAATCCTGAGGGAGAGGATTTACATGTATTTGGGGAGGCAAAAACTGACCAGGAATAGTCAACAAAGTGTTGTGCATCAGAATTCCTGTCTTATGAACTTGATTGAGGATTTTGAAGAAGTAACAAAGAGGATTGATGAGGGCAGAGCAGTGGATATGATCTATATGGACTTCAGAAAGGCATTCAACAAGGTTCCTCATGGTAGACTGGTTAGCAAGGTTAGATCACATGGAATAGAGCGAGCATAACTATTTGGATACAGAACTGGCTCAAAGTAGAAGACAGAGGGTGGTTGTGGAATGTTGCTTTTCGGACTGGAGGCCTATGACCAGTGGTGTACCACAAGGATCGGTGCTAGGTCCACTGCATTTTATCATTTATGTAAATGATTTGGATGTGAACATAGGAAGTATAGCTGGTAAGTTTACAGATGACCACCAAAATTGGAAGTGTTGTGGGCATTGAAGAAGGTTACCCCACAGTTCAATGGGACTTTGATCAAAAGGGCCAATGGGCTGAAGAGTGTCAGATGGAGTTTAATTTGGCTAAATGTGAGGAGCTGCATTTTGGAAAGGCAAATCAGGGCAGGACTTATACACTTAATGGTAAGGTCCTGGGGGCTGATGCTGAACAAAGAGACCTTCGAGTGCAGATTCATAGTTCCTTGAAAGTGGATAGTGAGGAAGGTGTTCATAGAGTCATGGAGTATATAGCACAGAAACAGACCCTTCAGTCCAACTAGTCCATGCTAACCAGATATTTTACATAAATCTAGTCCCATTTGCCAGCATTTGGCCCAGAACCCTCTAAACCCTTCTTATTCATGTACCCATCCAGATGCCTTTTCGATGTTGTAGTTGTACCAGCTTCCACCACTTCTTCTGGCAGCTCATTCCATACATGACTCAACCTCTGCATGAAAATGTTGCTCCTTATGTCCCTTTTATATCTTTTCCCTCTCAACTTAAATCTCTCTTTAGTTTTGGACTCCCCACTATGGGGAAAAGACCTTGCCTATTTACCCTATCCATGCCCCTCACAATTTTATCAGCCTCTATAAGGTCACCCCTAGCCTCTGATGCTCTAGTGAGCCTTTGTTGGGCCGTACACTGAGTACAGGAGTTGGGAGGTCATCTTGCGACTGCACAGGACATGGGTTGGGCCACTTTTGGAATTCTGCACACAATTCTGGTCTCCCTGCTTTAGAAAGGATATTATTAAAGTTGAAAGGGTTCAGAAAACATTTGCAAGAATGTTGCCAGTGTTGGAGAGTTTGAGCTGTAGGATAGGGCTGAATAGACTGGGGCTATTTTACCTGGAGCATTGGAGTCTGAGGGGCAATGTTATAGAGGTTTATAAAATCATGAGGAGTACCGATAGGGCAAATCGACAAGGTCTTTCCTCTGGGATGGTGGAGTCCAGAACTAGAGGGCATAGGTTTAGGATGAGGGGAAAGATTTAACAGGGACCTAAAGGGCAACATTTTCACACAGAATGTGGTGCGTGTGTGGAATAAGCTGCCAGAGGAAGTGGTGGAGGCTGGTACATATAAAAGGCATCTAGATGGCTAATGAATAGGAAGGATTTATAATGATATGGGCTAAATACTGGCAAATGGGACTAGATTTATTTAGGATATCTGGTTGGCATGGATGAGTTGGAACGAAGGTTCTTTTTCTTTGCTACCATATTCCAAACGTGGTCTGACTAGAGCTTGATACAGCCCCATTAGTGTATAGAGTCATAGAGATGTACAGCATGGAAACAAACCCTTCGGTCCAACCCGTCCATGCCAACCAGATATCCCAACCCAATCTAGTCCCACCTGCCAGCGCCTGGCCCATATCCCTCCAAACCCTTCGTATTCATATACCCCTCTAAATGCCTCTTAAATGTTGCAATTGTACCAGCCTCCACTACATCCTCTAGCAGCTCATTCCATACATGTACCACCCTCTGTGTGAAAACGTTGCCCCTTGGGTCTCTTTCAT